>NC_056623.2:174413857-174732607 GCF_002870075.4 Lactuca sativa
TTTTGGATAAAACAGAGACCAACTTAGGCTAATTGTGTGAAGTGCTTGTCTTGATAAAGAATTTGCACTATCTCTTGGATGTTTCACAATGGAGTCTTATATGTCAAGAGGACAGTGGGAGTCTTGAAGGTCTTGAAAGTCTCAAGAACTAATCAAGAATAAAACCTGAAGTTCTTCACTAGCATACTACTTGAGGTTTATAACCTATCGTGTTGACATATTATGTGCCCATTCCAATTAAAGTTGGTTTTTCATATGTGTTCTTAGAGTTCTCAATTGGTTGCATAAAAACTTGGAAGCAATGGCAGGCCCTTGAGCTGCCAGGTGGCAAGAATTTAATATTGCACAAGTTCGATCCATATGAATTTGGATTTGTCACTAAACTTGCCAGTTGATTATGGTTTTTGACAAATTCATATGGGTAGGAACTCATACACTAGAAAAATCTAAGTGTCATAAGGTTTCTCTTCAATTCATGAAAATGATGGTAAGGAAACACTTTCACTAAGTAGATGTTAAGTAGATAGCAATTGTGATATTTGCATTCACAAAGTCGTTAGTGGAGCATGTGTGGTTAACCGGCACACTAACATGGACTTGTAAGAAGTGGCAAAAATGTCTAAAAAATATGATTACGGCATCCCTCTTCATAATTGTTTAGAGACACAAGTATGCTATCTAAGGGAAGGTGTATGATTTTGATAAAGTCTTATCGAAGCATTGTGTATCAGAAATCTGAACTTTGGTAAGAAAGTCAATAAAGTATTGTTTTGTTAGAAGTTCAGCTGATTTCTGAGTCGATGTCAAAGCTAGTGGGAGCCTAAGTGTTATGCTAATAATCATCATCTTAGTGGGAGCATGATAACTATGATAAAGGTTGCAAGTTAGCAATGTTAATTATAGAAAACAAAAGTTTCAATTTGTGAAGTCGCAAGGGTTGAAAAGTTGTTTTGCTATAATTAAGGGAGAGGAAATTATACTTCATTTCAAATCTAACAGCTTTGATAGTGAGATTTTAATCAATATTAGTCAAGTATATATATGAATGTTATGTTGGAATGGTTCAGCTTAAGTAAATTCTATATATGGGTCCATTATTTGCGTTCTATAATTCGATTATGATTACGACATCCTTTTTCATAATCTGAAATTATGAGAACTTGGCATATAGAAATATTGTAGCTAAAGGATTGGTCTATGTCACACCCCAAAACCAAGAACGGCGGAAACGTTCTGGGGTGGAGGACGTCATGTCAACTATCACAACAATGTAAAGTAGTAAACAAGAAACAACATCATCCATTGCATTAATAGTATAATTTGGATTACAAGTGTGTTCTTTCATATAATAAACAACCTAATGAATGTTCAAAATAAAAGACGAGTCTCAGCTGCTCCGTCTTCACAAAAACTGGTCGTCGTACCTGTCTATTTGTGACCTGAGAAAACAAGTTATTTTGAAAGCGAGTATCAGCCGAAAAGCTGGCGAATTCATAAGTATTTATGTGTTTTTGACTTGTAAAAATTGTATAGGAAAGACTTGTAAATGTTTGAAGAAAAGTTTGTATAAGTATGAAATGTTTGTAAGTAATTGTAAACGTTTGAAAACCCTAGAAAATCCCATATTTCCTACTAGTATAAAAAGTAATCTTCTACCAGGACCTAACTGTTTTGAAAGTAGTCTTCTACCAAGACCCGACTATTTTGAAAGTAGCCTTCTACCAAGACCCGACTGTTTTGAAAGTAGCCTTCTACCAAGACCCGACTGTTTTGAAAGTAGCCTTCTACCAATACTCGACTGTTTTGAAAGTAGCCTTATACCAAGACCGGACTGTTTTGAAAGTAGCCTTCTACCAAGACCCGACTGTACGACTATTATTATTATTCTAATCTACCTCATCGATCATGTGAATATGCCACATAGTAAAGGTATTAATAATATATTAACTGGAGTTTTATATCCTTTTGTAATTGTCATAAGTACTATAGTATTTGTAATAAGTGGCTAGTTTTGTACTATTTTGCCTTAATTGAGGGTTAACGCATGATGTGATGGCTAGATCCCATGCTAGACGCTCCCTGTCAAGAGATTATAGGAACCAAACGCAACCCCTGCAATGATTGCAAGCCGTGAACATCCACATTACTATGATCACGTATACCCAATATAACTATCACAATGCATTGTGATTCATTGGTATAGTTAGATCCTGAAATTTTTCCATTCTATAGCACCTTGTTATGTCTGTTTTGTTATCGTGTACTGTAATCGTATTTATGTAAGCGTATCTATGTAAACATATTCATGTCAGCGTATCTATGTAACTGTATTCATGTAACATGTAATGTACTAGTATAGAATCATGAATGAACTGACTCTTGTACGATTCCTTATACTTGGAATGGTAAGTAGTATCTCCTAACTATACCTATAATAGTTACTTATAATGTATGTGTATAACTGATAGTATGCCTTTGCTACCCAAAGGTACTGAACTGACTGAGGATACTTTTATGTCTATATATGTATACATGATATATAACTAATATATAGACGACATTCGGACGACTAACCGATACCCTAAAGCCACATCCAAACGAGGAAAAGGAAATAAAGTGAACTAGCCTTCCTAAGTCCTTTAAACATTACTTATATAGCTATACATATATGGGCATGCATTTGATAATATAAAAGCATAAAAGAAGTTTTGTAAAACCTTTGAAAAGTTTAATACTAAGAAACGATGACTTGATGTCTGTTTATAAAACGATTTGAAAGTATTTTGTTTGATAAGACAGTTTAAGTATAAGGAAACCTTTGTTTGAAACTTAGTTCTAAAAGAGTTTAAAAGGAAACATAGTGTACGTAAGACAGTTTAATAAAGAGTTTTAAACATATAAAAACGTTTAAGAGAGTCATTTGAAGAAATCTGTCTGGTAAAATAGTTAACGTATAGTAAATCCATATGCATGCTAGTTATTAATAACATGTGATTGATATAATAACTAAACATGATTCAACTTGTATTCCCCTCATAAAGCATTTATAAATATTTATGAAACATCTAAAAGCTTAATTAAGGGGTATGAACTCACCTGTAGTGAGTGGTTTGGATGAACGGACTAAATAGGATGCTAAGTGTCAACTGAAGACTTTAGCACACACAAGGATCCTAATTAAAATATAATAACACATATATGTATTCAATTAGTCATTAAACAACTAATTAACCAAGGTAAGACATCCTAAGGCATGTAAAACACTCGATTTAAGTGCTATAAGTCCTAAGGATTGCATCTAAGGTTAGTAGGACTTGGCTATTGAGTTTAGGGTTCAAGAGGACCCTATATGGGAGTTTACGGTTTTGTGACTATAACTCATTGAGTTTACGGCCGTAAACTCATGCTCCTTTGACCACTCTATGATTTGAAGCCTCATAAGTCCTTAGAAACATTTCTACTTGAAGTATAAGCCTATGGAAGGTATTAGGGCACCATTTCACTCCTAAATGGAGTTTACGGTCCTTAGACCATTTTCCTTTGGGTTTACGACCGTAAACCCATATGGTTTATGGACTTTTGATGTTTCAATCCCCTAACTCATCAAGGAAGGTATCTAAGCAAGTTTCCAAGGCTTAGGAGGGACTAGAGCACACTTTGGCACCCTTTTTAGGGTTTACGGTCCAAGAACGTCTTGGACCGTAAACACCTTTGATCTAGTGTTTCCTTGGTATCTTCTTGATGATTAGAAGTGTAAAAAGTCTTGTAACAAGCCTAGGTAAGAGTACTTACTATTTAGAAGCTTGAAAAGGTGCTTAAAGTCCAAGAACACTAGTGTGTGTTCTTGGTGTTCTTGGTGAAACTTGAAGATCTACACATTTTGAATGATTTCATGGATGAAATCAAGTAAGATCATTAGATTAAGATAGATATCAACTTAAAAAGGAAGAAAACACCTACTTTCTTGAAGATTTTTGAAGAACTTTGGATGATATTTGAGAGAGAACTGGTTATAGACTTGGAGGTGTGAAAAAAGTTAAAAATAACTAAGTGTCACTTATATAGTCATTAGGGTTTACGGCCCTAATACCATTTGGGCCGTAAACTCCAAACTCTTGGAGTTTTTGGAACTTTATTGATGCACAATAAACCCTAGGGCATCCTCTCTGCTGATTTCTCTCAAAGTGCTAATCCTAAAATACTCAAACTTATTCCAAAAAGCTTGAAAAATAGTAGAAACTGTTCCGACTTCTATTGAAGTGAAGGGTTGTATAGAATAGAAATTTCGGGTTGTCACATCATCCCCCCGTTAGAAGGAATTTCGTCCCAAAATTAGCATTTAGGTAAACAAGTAGGCATGAATAATCGTGACAAGAAGTGGGGATACTCCCTAAACGATTGATAATCGTGCTCCCAAGTGAATTCAGGTCCTCGATTGGCATTCTAGCAAACCTTCGCTAATGGTAAACGGCTAAGAATCGTTCGCATGCCCTCTCGGTCCATGGTCACTACGGTTCTTTTATGAAGGTGAGGCTCTCGTTGGACCCGATCTCGTCGAGTGGGATTACAAGAGTCTCGTTGGACGGATACTTTTTCAAGTTCGACACGTGGAGGGTAAAACGTACGTTTCTGAGTTCTCGGGGTAGGTTAAGTTGTTCGGACAATTATTGTATCTCCGTAGGAGTTAGGCTGTAGGGAGATCTGGTTATAGGAGTCATATTGGGTTCTAAGTTTGTTCGCATGACTATGCGATTACTCGTAGTCTTGGGCAGTCTTTGTCCTGAAGTTCATATTAGACGTCATACATGGTTCATCAATCACTATCTCACGTATACGAGTCGTATATAATTTAGATTGAAAAGGTAGTCGAATAAATGATTCTTCTTTAAGCTCACATCCCAACGAGGAAAAGAAGTTAAAGTGGAATCATCAATTCTAAACCTGTAGAACCTTGATTATATACCACCCTCGTGTATACAATCTTCAGCGATAGATCAACCATAAGGGTCCTCGGTTTGAACTTGACGTACTATACGAGTGGTACTCCGGGGAGGTTTGCTAAGGCTTCTTCTGAACAGATAAGAAACATGAGGTACTCTACGCATGAGTACTTCGGAGTTCTGGAATGACGGCTTTGCTAGAAAGGCGATTTCGAAGAAAGAGATGTGCGCACGACACTGGTATTGCGCGGATCGAATTGACTCAAGTTGTACGATAATGTCAGACTTACTTGGAAATAAAGACATTAGACTTGATCATAAAGGCGTTACAGAAAAAACCCAACAGTGCAACTTTTAACAGAGTTACAGTACTATAGGTTTACTTGGAAATAAAGACATTAGACTTGATCGTAAAGGCATTACAGAAAAAACCCAACAGTGCAACTTTTAACAGAGTTACAGTACTATAGATTTACTACAAAACTATTGCTGTTTTGATTACATATAACTGGTATGCACTTTACAAATAGTGATGTAACTAAAGAATATTATATAATAGTTATCTAGATAGTTCGTCTAATAATTATTTTCTTATCCCAATTCTCGCGTAGATAACATGGTTGGACTCCATCCCCACGGCAACCCGTACCTTCCGAATGAAGGCAATGCTGGATGGTTCGAAGAAGAACCCGAGAATGATCATCCAATCCCTTTGAATGATCACCATGTTGAAGACCTTTCGAATGATGATAACTCCGAACCCGAAGTTGAGAGCCTACCCCTGGTAGCTCTCATTCCAAATCCTAACCCTCGTCCGACTTTTCATGGCTCGACGCCCCCTTGGGTAGAATGCTTGGAGACGTGGAGCGAAGAGAAGAATCAGCCTATGCCGTTTAATGGAGACCGAAGCTACTACAACGTAAACGAAGGGAGCTCAGCAAATAGAGTTCTACCAATCCTGATCTGTAGATTTGCCCGTAATGAGATTCAGGGCAGGACATCTCTCCATCGTATCGCAGAGGTTGATGCCAATGTAGGAATGCATACCATCCGCACCAATCGCCTTGAACACACTCAGGAGAGATCCGAGAGAGACCATGAAACCCTGCTACAAGCACTAACTGAAACACGAGTCGAAGTCATAGAGCTCCGAGTACGCTAGAGGGTGTACGAAAGACACCTGATTGACATGGAACGTCAACTGGATGAACTGAGAGTTCACCAGAGGGATGACCATCACCAATAGGAAATGCTTTATTTTCCTTCCTTGTTAAAGGAATCGTTTTCCTGTCTATGTCCGATGTGGCATTTTCTATGTAACTATCATGTACTGTAGGTACTTTTAGTTACGCCTTATGCAGCCAAAACCTTTCTACTCCTGATATGATGTAAGACCTTCTTAAAGGTTAAAATTTCCAAAACTTATTACATCATGAATATCAAGTTTGAAAGTCGACTAACTTCGGTGTCACTCATTTGAGTAAACATGGAACCTTCCTTGGATGTGTTTAGCACATGAAAACCACAAAAATGTCCCATATATATGTGTTTACGGTTTGGGGATCTCCCAAAACCGTAAACACCTCTTAGACATGTTTTGATGCCCCAAACTCATTCCTTAAGCTTAGAAACTAGCCTAGAACGTTACCTAGAAGTGTTTAGGACTTGAAAACTTCATTTGACCATAAAACATTTGATTTTACTACCATAAACTCAAAGCCATATGGTCCAAAAACCGTAAACCCTATAAAGGGGTGATATGTTGCCCTAATCACTTCCTAAGGCTAAAACTTGAAGATAGGATGCTTCAAAAGGACTTCTAGGACTTCAAACCACCACATAGTCAAGGTACCATGAGTTTATGACCGTAAACTCATGGGTTTACCACCGTAAACTCAAGTGGAGTTGTTTCCAAAACCGTAAACACTATTTAGTGCCATTTCACTTCCCTTTGTTGAATCACATGTGATTCCAACACCTAGCCAAGGTGTTTCCTAGTCCCGGAAGGTGTTATCTTTCATATAGTTGTTTATAAACACTATATTCATGTCAAAATGTGTCCTTGTATATCATTTAGGACTTATTGTGTCTCGGGACTTCATTCGTGGGACTTCTCATCCGTACGCGCATACCCGTTTGAATCACCCACATTAGGTGAGTTCATACCCCGCAATGAATCATTTAACTATTTTAAACTGTTTGAAGGGGGGGAATACAAGTTGAACACAATGGTAATTGTTTTAAACATTCTTCAAAATGTTACATATGTCATTTATAAGTCATCTTTACATTTCAAAACTCTTTTAAAGTTTGTGCTACTTTATAGTTGTACAGAACTCTGTTGTTAAAGTATAAGCATAACTTGGTAGACAAATGCGCCTTTTCATCATCAGTACAGTTAGAATATTAGTAAACTATTATAGGTATAGTTTAGGAGAATACTATTTGATGGGATTAAAACAACTTTTAATCTAAGAAGATCGATTAGATCTTGAACAAGTATATGAATATAAAACAGTTAACAACGCAATAATATGAACAAACAGCTTGAATCAAACGTGTCGAATGATTAAATAAAATCCTTAGAAGAGCTCGATTAAGAACATCAACTGTAAAGGATTAGAAGATTACAAGAACGATTACAGAAAAATATAATACTCTTGATCAATCGCTGTATCAATAATCTCTAGAATCTTAACCTAATATGCATGCAAGCATTTAACTTATATACAATACATAAAAGGCTCTCGGTTGGACAGGCCCAAACCGGAGAATAAAAGGCTAATCTAACGAGCCCAAAAGACGCAACATCAAAACTCTTTTCAGCCCAACAATCTCCCCCTTTGCGTCAATTTGGAGCGAGACTTTCACTTCCTACTTGGGCCGGCGGCTGAAGCTGGTACCTTCTTCTTCACGGTACTAAACAGACACTTGGTTATTGAAAGGATGGTCTGTCTAAACCGGATGTACCAATTGATCATATCATTGAAGTATTTGATATCATCAGCCGAATTGTCTTTACACTGCTTGATGATGAATAAGATGTGCTCTAAGCAAGTTGTAGTGTAAAGATGTTTGTCAGCTAAAGCGAAGAGACATTTCTGTCCTTCGGCTCTAGTGAACATCACAGAGTTTCGCCTCGAATCTATCTTGCCTATTAGCATTTGATTCAGATCACTGGCCGATCCCACAGGCTTGACTTTCGGTTTCTTCTTAAAAACTGTGGCAACCTCCTGATCCATTAGGGCCACCTCCATGATGTAGCATGCCAGCATCCTTTTGACATGGTCTAAGATGGGACTATATTCGGCTTCGTTTGTCAGCAGGATGTTGTACAAGACTATCCAATCATGAGGGTTCAGATTGGGCAGATCCGCCAGAGAGATCATGTGAGCAGTTCTTGCAGATCCTCGGATAAGCTTGAACTTGACGTTTGTGAATCTCCCCACGGCAAAAGGCTTCATCACCCGAACATTGACAATCTTCTGGGCGCTCCATGTAAGGTATTGAGGGCGAGCGGCCTCCAGGTAGAAGTCAATGAGCTCCCTGTCAAGCTCATCGTTCGGATGCGGGACTTCAGAAATGTTAGAGAAGGCGTGGAAGATGAACGCCTTTCGAGTCAGTGGCATATCGAACTGCGAATCAATGGTGTTGTTGCAGTCGAACGATATCACCGACTCGAGCCATAGTATGCTTGGAGTCTCTATGGCCTCTTTTATCAACCGATCCTTGGTCCAGGCAGGGAAGAGCAACTTTCGGCTCTCAAGGAGATCGTTGGCTTCTTTTTGTTTACGTTCGGCTTCTTCAGCTTCACGTGCCACACGACTGACATCGTCATCAGTATTGCGACTGTTCTTTCTCTTTAACATGTCCGCAATAGTCTCCTTGTCTTCATCTTCATCTTCATCTCCATCCTCTGCTATGTGTTTGCCCTTGTTCTTCACACCTGAACCCGAGGCATGAGCAGTTTGGGGTGGTTCGGTTGTGTGAGTAGCATTGGAGGACGGAGGTGGTTTCGATCCTTTCTTCTCTTCTCCCCCTTGTTTCGGAATGGACACGAAACTCGGAAGGCCTTCAATTTTGCTGAAGAGGGCCATGGCCGGGGAGAGCTTTTCAGCGAGGGTGCGCCTCACCGAATGATTAAGGATTGGGTCGTGTGCTTCCAGGATGTTGGATAGAGCCGCGTGGACATCCGAAACACACGTCTTGATGACTTCCCTCTCGGATCGAAGAGCTTCCAATTGTTGTTCAGAGTTGGAAAGTTGCGTGCTCTTGACCTTTAGGGCAGTTGTTTTACTTGCCAGAACGTCCATCAGAGAGTTCTCTGCCGCAAGATCCTCTTGTAGTTTTGCCAGACGGGCATCGATGGAGGCACGGAGTGCCGAGTTGTCGTCGCTGAGGTTTTGGCGGAGGGTAGCGAACGAAGTCAACTCCGTCGAGACGAACTTGGCCAATTGTTGAACAATCGGTTCAAGAGTCGTCTTTGTGGCATTGGCGCTTTCCTGCAGAGAATTTAGCAGGTCCGAAGCGTCGGAGAATAGTTTATCGACTTTTTCGGTCGCTGCCTCACAGGCTCGGGTGGAGGCGTCTATCGCAGCAGTTGCTGAGGCTACTGAGTCATGTTGAGCCCTGGAGAAGGCATCAACGATCCTCTGAAGGGCAGCTTCAGATAAGGTGGACTGCTGGTTTGAAGAGGAGGCGAGAAGTTGATCAACCTTCTCTGTAAGATCGCGGAGATGCTTCTTTGTCACTGGAGCATCATCCTCCTCATCACTCTGAACTTGAAACGGACTATAGTAGACCGAATCAAAGTTCATGTGATCACCACCAAGGAATTGATCATCGCCATCGGAGGCGTCTTCTGGAGATTGAGGTGGTGGTGAAGCTGGGGGTGTTATGGGTTTAGTTGGTTCAGGTTGAGTAGGTGGGGGGTTAATTTCGGGTGGTGGTTGTGTATGGGTTTCGGTTTGTGGAGGTTCGGTTACGGGAGGGGTTTCGGTTACAGGTGGTGTTTCGGTTGAGGTGGTGAATATGGGTGGAGGTATAGGGAATGAGGTTGGTGGTATAGTAGGGGTTATGGTGGGAATGGAAATAGGTATTGTGGGTGGAGGGGAAGGAACTGGGGATTGGTGAAGTTCCATCTCCGGGGTTGGGGACGGAGGGGGTGTGTTGCCTCGTAGAGGAGAGACATCGCCTTGTGATCCCTCAGCGTCCGAACTCTCAACTTCGGATTCACTTGATGAGGAGGAAAGGATTAGCTTTCGCTTTTGTTGGGTCTTCCTCCTTTTCGGTTGTGGTGACGAAGCAACCTTCGGTTGTTTGCGCTTCTTGGGAGAAGGTTTTGGGGCTTTGGATGGTTTCTTCCCCTTGTCTGCCTTTTTACCCCTGGCCACCGGTTTGTCGGCATCATGAATTGATCGCAGCATGTCCGGTGTCAGTTCCCTCGGACCAGATGGCCCTAACTCCTTGATCGCCTTGATCATACTGCTGTCTGATGGCACACTACCATACATCGACTCCGGGATAGAGCCAATGAAGGAGAATTTCGATGCATCGGATACGATGATCTTCTTGGTATGGAAGGTACCAACAGAAGACATCGGGGCACCGTCAGCAGTTGGGACCTCAAACCTGTCCATGGCCCATCTTGTGATCAAGATCCATAATCGAGGTTGATCCCGTTGTACACCCCGTACATGATTGACAGGAAAAGACGACTGGCTCCGTCCGATCCTGAGCTCCTCTCAGACAGTCCCTTGAAGAGAACTGTAAATAGCCCATTCCACAGGGGCGGTAGGCATGACTTCTTGAACCTGGCGACGGAGGTAAGAACTTCCGTGTAGCCCATATTGTAGAACATGTTGTAGAGCATACCAACCGGAATCGTCTCCGGGTGAACACGCGATGGGTCAGCAGCAAACCCAAGCATGGTGCAGAAGCGGGGACGAGAAATCGACGTTTTGTGTTCCGCCACTTCGAAAAATATCCTGTCAACGCCCTTGTCGTAGTAGGCCGTCGCATAGACTTGAGATAGAGCCACCATTGGCACCGTCGCAATTCTGGACAATGCGGGAGCAAGCTGGGAGTACTTGAGGCATTCGATAACCGGCGACATGTAGGGATCATAGGCTAGTGGGTTCAGATCAATCACGAGGCATTGCTGAGGACGGATTGGAAGAATTTGGGAAGTAGCATGGACGGAAGAGGATTCAGCCATTGTTGCAGGTTGGAGAAGAAGATAACCGGGAGAGAGTTTGGAAGTATTTTTGCTTTGGAAATTATGGGGCAGTAAAGAGGTAAAAGGTGGTCTGGATGGGTTTTTATAGTAGGTGAAAGGAGAGAGAAAGATCGATTCAAATCTCTTATGGAAATACGGAAGGGTTTTTGAGTGACTGATTGGTGACAGTTGGGACGTGCGATGATCACGTAGGAGAGAGAGTGTCAGATTCCTAGGATCACGCCGCCCAATAAGCGCCGGTTCAGAGAGAGGAACCGTTTCCATTTCCACACGCGCCATTAATGCCAGATGGATGACGCTTCAATACTGCACATGCGTCCAAATGTGTCAGAAAAAGCGCGGCCGCTTCAAATTCACGCGCCCTCCTTTGTACCGTCGTTTGAATATCTATCCTTTAAACTTCCGCCGCGTCAGCAACTTTTTGTCTTTTTCTCCTTTTTTATCAGCTGTATTCAGTTGAGGACCCACGTGGCTAATTTTTGGCCACAACTTCATTAGTAATCCCTTAGTAATAAACCAGCCTGTAAAATAATTAGTAACGGAATTTTGAAAATCTAGGGTTTTCGTGCAAAGAGTGTAAAAGATAAGGAAATAAAGCAACTCTTTTTGGAATAATCTGTGATGTCAATTATGACACGAAACTGATGATCCCGGGCACGAATCTCTTCCTTCAAGATCAAGAAAGACCTCAAAGTGTTAGTGTGGAATCCCGTTGAATGACGATCAAACATTTATTAATAAATGTTGAAAGGCTTCTTTTAATAAGGCTAATTAAGGGTGGTTTCGCTTTGATTCAACAATTCAATTCTTGATATAAGAACGAAAGTGAACAAAGTACTTGTGAGACCGGTGTAGTCTGTTGAACAAGTAGGGTAGAGTTGATTGTTAAGTGACTTGGTTAAGTATAAAATCTCAGATAAAAAAAAATTATAACAGGATACCATGGGAAGAAACGTTATGGTGTGTAACAATTTCATTGGAATCAGGAAAAAAAATTGAGATTTCATGAAGGTACATTCGTCAATTCATTGGTGTTGAATTTTGGGTTTCACTCAGCTCGTAGTGGCACGAAGCTAAGATCATAAACACAGATGTTGTGTAACCGTAAACCTCAGCGGTAGTTTCTGAGAGTCTCAGGGGTTACAGTGATGAAGCGAATGTTATGGAGAAGTGTAATGGGGATGGTGAAAGAAGACATAGTACCTCTGCTGCGAACAAAAGGACCAAGAAGGAGACTCTGAACTCATGTGAGAAAAGAGTGAGGTAGCTCACGATTAGAATAAATGAGTTAGCCTTATTGGGAAGACAAGGTTTGTGTATACCAGGTCATGAAGGCCATTATTCAAAATCTTATGAGGCTTGGGACACATACAGCAGCATGCTTCTAGGGACACTTAAGTAAGTCATCAAATATATCCCCATAAACGAATGAGCACACAAATAAATAAAATATTGTTGCAGTTTTTGAAAAAAATAAAAATAAGACTAAAAAAATCTAGAAAGAAAAAAAATTGTAAAACCGAAACCGAACGTTCGGTTGGTTTCGGTTGGAAAAAGTTGAAGAACCGAACCCGAACCTTCAGTTGGTTTCGGTTTCGGTTCAGGAAAATTTTGAAGAACCGAACCCGAACCTTCGGTTGGTTTCGGTTCAGGAAAATTTTGAAAAACCGAACCCGAACCTTCGGTTGGTTTCGGTTCTTGAAAATTTTGAAAAACCGAACCCAAACCTTCTTGAAGTTCCGGTCTTTGAAAATTTTTAAGAAACCAAGAAGTTTAGAGATAAAAAAGACTTGTTACGTAAAGAAAAATAAATTTTGCACAAGAAATATACAACGCAGAAAAACTACCTTTGAAGTAATGAGCGAGTCAGATGGTTGAACCGAACCCGAACGTTCGGTTGGTTTCGCTTCTTACGGTTGAGATTGAGTGGTAGTGTGAGGAACTGATTCTGATTCCATCATACCGAGCCCTTGCAATATTTTATTGAATGATGCTTCAGGAAGAGCTTTGGTAAAGACATTAGCCAGTTGATCAGTGGTTCTTACGAAGTGAACTTCGACATTTCCATCTTCCACATGATCTTTGATGAAGTGATACCTCAGTGCTATGTGTTTGGTTTTAGAGTGTTGCACTGGGTTATGACAGATCCTAATTGCACTTTCAGAGTCACAATATAGTGGGATCTTCTTCATATTGAGTCCATAGTCTCGAAGCTGACTCTGGATCCAAATCACTTGTGATGTGCAGGATGCAGCGGCAATGTATTCCGCTTCAGCAGTAGACAGCGACACACATGTTTGTTTCTTGGATTGCCAGCTGACCAACTTCCCATGAAGAAATTGACAGCCACTAGTTGTGCTTTTGCGGTCGAGTCCACATCCTCCAAGGTCAGCATCAGAATAGGCTTGAACGAAAAAGCCTGAATTGGATGGATACCATAGACCTAAGGAGGCGGTTCGCTTGAGATAGCGTAGGATGTTCTTCACTGCCAGCATGTGAGGTTCGCGTGGGTTAGCCTAAAATCGAGCACAGTAACACACAGAAAACATGATATCAGGCCTGCTAGCAGTTAGATACATCAATGAGCCTATCATTTGACGATAGAGCGTGATGTCAATAGCCGGTTTATCTAGTGAAGGGGTCAGCTTGGTGCCGAATGCCATTGGGACTTTGACTTTTGAGTCTCCCATCATTCCAAACTTCGCTAGGAGAGTCTTAGTGTAAGCTTCCTGATTGATAAAGATGCCTTCGGGTCCCTGTCTTATGTTTAAACCAAGGAAAAAGTTAATAGGACCCATTGAGCTCATTTCAAACTTAGTCTCCATCAACTTTCTGAATTCAGCTGTTAAGCTGGGATTCGTGGAGCCAAAGATGATGTCATCGACATAAATTTGAACTATCATAAGGTGGTTACCTTCCTTTTTACGAAAGAAGGTTGGGTCAACCGAACCTTGTTTGAATTTGGACATCTTCAAAAATTTTGTAAGCGTTTCATACCAGGCTCTCGGAGCTTGTTTGAGGCCATACACAGCTTTATCCAGAATGTAGCAATGATTTGGATACTTTTCGTTCACGAACCCAGGAGGTTGCTCCACATACACAGTTTCTTCAAGTTCTCCATTGAGAAATGCACACTTGACGTCCATTTGGAAAACCTCAAAGTTTTTGTGAGCAGCATAGGCCAGAAATATTCTAACCGATTCTAGCCTAGCTACTGGAGCGAACGTTTCTTCGTAATCTATCCCTTCCTCCTGACAGTATCCCTTGACAACCAGACGAGCCTTGTTCCTGATGACATTACCTTCCTTGTCCATTTTGTTTCTAAAAACCCATTTAAGACCAACAACCGAAGCATCTGGAGGAGTTGGAATGAGGCGCCAGACTTTGTTCCTTTCAAACTCATTCAGTTCGTCTTGCATCGCTTGAACCCAATCAGAGTGATCGAGGGCAGTGTTCACTGTCTTCGGTTCAACTTTTGATACGAATGAGTTAAACATACAAAACTCAACCTTTGAGAATAAGGATGTCTGTTTTGCCTTCAGTTGAGATCGGGTCAGAACCTTTTCAGATACATCACCAACTACTTGGGAGATAGGATGATCTCTGGTCCATTTTGTGAGAGGAGGGTAATTCGGATCGAAGGTTGGATCTAGTTCAGCATTGATCATCTCTTCGGGCTCAGATTGGCTATCGTCATCATTCGTCATATCATCATGCTCCCCCTCAATTGATGAGTCTTGAGAAACATGAGTTTCAGGGGTTTCTTGTGGTGCTGGAATTTCAGGCATTGAAGCACCTTCGTTTGGAGGGGCACCTTCGGTTGGAGAAGTACCTTCGGGTGAGGTTGTAGAGCTTTGCTCCCCCTCGATATGAGAACTTGGCTCCCCCTCGACTGAAGCATTGTTGGTTGGAGAGTCATCAGTGGGCGATTCTCCTTCATGCATTCTTCTTGCAGTATCTTCGACAATCTTCTTCATATGATCTATCTTGTTGTCAGCTGCACCTGCTTCGGAGAGAGAAGCTTTTTCCGGTTCGTCAAAGAGATCCAGAAAGTTCTCGTACATATTGGCGATTGAGACTGTGACTTGACCAGTTTGAGGAAAGATTTCCCTGGCAGTGTCATCTATGGCCTGTAGCTTCTTGACATAGCGATCGTCGAAGGTCACATAGTATGTCTCTTCAATCCTTCTTGATCGTTTGTTTAGGACCCTGTACGCCTTTGAAGTGAGTGAGTAACCCAGAAAGATTCCCTCGTCAGCCTTGACATCAAACTTGTTGCGGTGTTCTTTAGAGTTAAAGATGAAACACCTTGAGCCAAACACGTGGAAAAATTTCACGTTGGGTTTTCTGTTATTTATTATCTCATATGGTGTGAGCGTGAATCGCTTGTTGAGATAGGACTTGTTTTGTGTATAACAAGCAGCAGAAATAGTGTCAGCCCAAAAATAAAGAGGTAAGGAAGCGAAACTTAGCATAGTTCGGGCAGCTTCACACAACGATCGGTTTCGTCTTTCGACTATTCCATTCTGCTGTGGTGTGTAGGGAGCTGAGAAATTATGACTGATTCCCTTTTCTGCAAGAAACTCTTCAAACTCTTTGTTCTTGAATTCGAGACCATTGTCGCTCCTTATGTTGCGAACGACCTTCTTGAGCTGGACTTCAATTTGTTTGATAAACGCTTTCAGCTTTTGAGTCGCTTCAGATTTGAGCTTTAGAAAGAACACCCATGTAAATCGAGAGAAGTCATCAACGATAACAAGAATGTACTTGCTACCACCGATGCTTTCAATAGATGAAGGACCACACAAATCGATATGAAGCAATTCGAGTGGTTCAACAACTTTTGTGTTAATTATGGATGGGTGACTTTGACGACTCTGCTTTCCCATTTCGCATGCAGCACACAAATGCTCTCTGTCAAACTTGAGCAATGGAAGACCCCTAACATGACCTCCAGTGACAAGTCGGTTGATATCCTTGAAATTGAGATGAGAGAGTCTTCGGTGCCACAACCAGCTTTCGTCGGATTGAGCTTTTGATAGCAGACATATGGCTAGGTTTCCTTTGATGGGTTTCATGTTCAGAGGAAACATTTCACCCTTTCGCTCTGACTTCAGAATCACTTTCTTTGTCTTTTTCTCTATGATTTCCGAACCTTCATCATCGAATGAAACTTTGAGACCAGTACCTCCAACAAGCTGAGATACACTGATGAGGTTGTGTTGAAGTCCTTCCACATAGGCCACCTTTCTTATGGTAAAATCACCATTCGTTATCATCCCATATCCCTTTAAGGTCCCGAAAGAGTTATTTCCAAACTTAACGTTGCCACCATATGCAAGGGATCTGTATTCCCGAAGCTCCTCTTTCCTCCCTGTCATGTGACGCGAGCAGCCACTGTCGATGTACCATTCTTCGTCAAACTGCTCGTCACTTATAACCTGCAAAAATTAAGCAGATTTAGGAACCCAAAGTTTCTTGGGTCCATGTGAGCTTTTCATGGGAACAGGAATAGTGAGAGAGATGTCAACTAGATATGTTCGTTTTATTAGAGTTGTTTCATCTTTCTTTTTAATGGTAAAGACTTTTATTTTATGAACATTAGGGATGTTCGTTTTGGACTCAGGTTTGGATTCATCGACCTTTTGCTTTCCCTTCTGTTCAGCTGAAGAAAGAGGTTTTCGAGGGCAAGCGGGATTAGTTTTGGAACTAGATGGAGATGAATGAGTGGAAGTAAAAGAACGAGAAGAATTAGGAAGAGAGGATTTGGATTTGGATGGAGATGTCTTCCTTGCTGATGACTCTAGGTGACCCTTTTGCTTTTGATCGTTGGTGGGGTTAACCTTTGAGTCTTGTTCCTTTTTCATTTTGGAGCCGAACCTCTGTGTTCGGTTGGTGTTGTTCTTGGAACCGAACCTTTGGCTTCGGTCGAAGTCCTTTTCAGAACCGAACCTTGGCTTTCGGTTGGTATCTTCTTGCGAACCGAACCTTGGCTTTCGGTTAGTGGAACTTTCAGGCTTTCGTACAGGATTGTTTTCATACTTCAGATTCTTGTCCTTGTGTGTATAGTATGCGTTCTGGGAGTGCCAGAATTGTTTCCTTTCAGAAAGATTTTTCCTGTATCTTTGGTTCCTCTCTATTTTCTTATCCCTCATCTGCTTAGGTTGATGATGAACGTTCGCTCTTGTTTTTGCTGTAACTTTGACTGATTCCTTTTGAACTTCAGTAGTTTTTCTTTGTGCAGAATGAACAGATGGAATATCTGAAGAAGATTCAGTTTGCACTGAGGAAGTGGAAGGAGTATCTGATGAAGTTTCGCTTCGAGCTGTAGGTGTTGAAGGAATGTCTTCTTTTGCTAAACAATCATCCTCTTGAGGAATTTCTTTGGTACCACTTGTACTTGGTTCACTGAAATTATCAGGCTTGTTCAAGGGTTCAGGTATGTACCTCCCTTTCTTCATCCAGGAGGCTCTTTCAGAAAGACCAACGGTTTCGTTTCCATTATCAATAGGAGCTTCCCAGAAATACTCATCACAACCATCAGCATTGTCTTCGTTAACAATAGCTGTGAGTTCAGCTGTTTGATGTTCGGTTACTCCAGTCACCTTGTATACTTGATTTGGAGTGGTCTTGACCTTTTGATACACAACAGCTTTTTCTACTAATTTCGGGGACTTTTGTTGGGACAATCTAGCGAATTCCACAGAATTTTCAGAAATAAGGTTTTTGTGGTTTTCAGTTTCGCTTTTAACAAATACTGAGCAGTCAACCGTATCCTCCACAGAAATTTCACTCATGTTTTCGTCCTCGTTAAGCTCAGATGAATTTTCAACATCGATTTTGTTTTCTGAGCTTACGTTGGCGTTAAGAGAGTTAAATTTTTGCATGGTTTCGGTTCTCAGTTTAAGTCGGTCATTTTCGTCCAAAAGGTTTTTGAGCATGTCCTTGTGGTCTTTGGACTTAATAAAGGACTCAATTTTGTCCAGTCCATACATATAGGTTGGATTGACATCATCAGACGATATCACACTTTCACAATTGTAAGCTTCGGCATCGATTTCATCCTCCTTAAATTCTAGAAAGGGCAAAATCATGCGATGGATCTTTTGACCTATCTCACAGTCCAAGTGAAGTTGAGTAATATTGGAATATAAACGTTTAGCTATTAAACAAAAAACATTTCGTTGTTTTAACAATTTCAAATTGTCTCTCTGCAAATAAATGTTTTCGTCTTTAACTTTAATTAATTCCGACTCTTTTAACTCAATCCACATTCGCCGCTCCTCACTCTTCGACGCCGCCCTGCTTAATTGATCAGTCAGGTTAGAATTGGTGACTCGAGTTTGAGTTAGGCTACTATCTAAATGAGAAATTCTTGTATTGATATTTTTTAGTTCTTTCTCGTAAGAGGATGGTGGTACTTTAAATGAAATAAAAGCAGATTGTACCTTCTTTATCAGTTCATCGAGTTCATTGAACTGCTGGCTGAGTGGTTTAGCCGTAAAGCACATATCCTCCTGCACCTTCGGTCCATTGCTTCCTCCGTCGGTGTTGTATCCCCTCATTTGAGACACCTCAGTCACCATGAAACATTTTCCACCACTGCTTTCCTCCTTAGCCACATATGCCTTTCCATGAGTAGGCTTTCTCACTTCTTCGTCTTCTGAGTCAGTAGACCAAACTTCAGTGCTACCGAACTCATCGTCATTGACCGAACCCTGCACAATAAGAGCATTAATAGAAGGGTTAGCGGTAGACTTCTTCTTTCTTAACTCATCCAATCTCTTCTGCAACACAGCTTCCTCATCATTTCCATTGTCCTTTTCAGCCATCTTCTTAAGAACACAGTCCTTAGCGTAGTGGTTCTTGCCACCACAATAGAAACAGCTTACTCCGGAATCGCCATCTGCTTTCGGTTCCTTTTTGGGCTCCTCAGCTTTTGGTTCATTGTTTGCTTTTTCTGAGCTGTAACTCCCCTGCCAGTTTCGGTTTTTGTTGCTGGGGAATCTCTTCTTTATGAACCTCTTAGGATTGGATACCATCATGGCATAATCCTCAGTTGAGAGGTCATATTCATCCAAGTTGAGCTCTTCATCCTCCACCACAGCTTTACTTTTAGATAGGAGGGCCAACGAACCAAGACTAGAGACAACATTCTTCTCTTGAACCACATTCTTCTCTTGGGACTTTAGAATACCTACCAGTTTTACCAAAGAATATGATTTAAACTGTTCATGGGCTTTGACTGTGGAAACAACTGCTCTCCATTCAGATCGCAGTCCATTCAAGAAAGTAACCTTTTGTTCGATAAGCTTCCTTTCAATGTCGTGTTTGATCATCTTGCTGAGAAGATGATTGAAGCGATCAAACGTCTGGGTCACAGTTTCTTCGGCCCCTTGCCTGAATTCACCAAATTCAGATAGAAGTAAGGTTTGGATGGAATGTTCAAGATCTTCGTCTGTGGAATACAGTTCGCGAAGTCTATCCCACACTTCCTTTGCCGTAGTGCATGAGCTGACCAGCCTGAATGTGTCGGACTGAAGGGCGAATCTGATCAACCTAAGTGCCTTAATATTGCACTGGAGTTTGTCTTTTTCATCTTGCGCGATATTCGTCACATCCTTGAGCAGATCATTGTACTCTTTTTGCGTCTTAATGATTCTGGACGACGTAGAATGAGAAAACGGTCCACTGATGATGGCTTCCCATATGAGATAACCATTGTCCTCCGATCCAATCACATAATCTTCGAAATGATGCGCCCATACTTCATAGTCATGGGTGTACAAGATTGGAATCTTTGTCGTCGAACCGATGCTGTTGGAAATATTAATAGGGTTTGATTGCGTTGCGTCCATAATGATCGTAAAAACCTGTTCAAAGATCAGACTTGTAATAAAGCAGATTAGGGCAAAACAATAAATACTAAGATACGTCAATTAAGATGACGGCTCAATAAATATCGATGATTGCGGAAAACCCTAATAGAAATCTTTTTCACAGAAAAGATGTGTATCGATTACACAGCCTCCTGCTCTGATACCAATTGATGGGATTAAAACAACTTTTAATCTAAGAAGATCGATTAGATCTTGAACAAGTATATGAATATAAAACAGTTAACAACGCAATAATATGAACGAACAGCTTGAATCAAACGTGTCGAATGATTAAATAAAATCCTTAGAAGAGCTCGATTAAGAACATCAACTATAAAGGATTAGAAGATTACAAGAACGATTACAGAAAAATATAATACTCTTGATCAATCGCTGTATCAATAATCTCTAGAATCTTAACCTAATATGCATGCAAGCATTTAACTTATATACAATACATAAAAGGCTCTCGGTTGGACAGGCCCAAACCGGAGAATAAAAGGCTAATCTAACGAGCCCAAAAGACGCAACATCAAAACTCTTTTCAGCCCAACACTATTCATTACTTCTAGTACAATGAAGCACACAAAGAAACAATACCAGGACAGAACAAATAGAGAAGAGAATCAAACAACACCAGAACAGAACAAACAGAGAAGAGAATCAAACAACACCAGAACAGAACATAACAAACAAGTTAATTTGCTATAGCATGACAACACGCAGACAGGATCTAACTTTAATGTGAATTACATGGCTTGCATGGATTTGCTCGGGGCGCGTTTGGTTCCCTCAATCTCCATAAACGAGAGCGGTTAGTAGGGGTTCCAGCTTTCACATTATGATTGTATTAAAACAAATATGTTTTTAGGTTGATTGTACCTCCGTATGTCGTTATAAATGACATCAGGGTACTCATTTCTCCCATTACTTTCATAAAGTGTTGGTAACACTTGAAGGTTAATCTATTCTCTATTCGAGATAGGTTATAAACTAGGGCGAATATACTTTACATTTGACAAGGGAACAATAGAGTCTTGGTAGAAGACTGCTTTCATAACAGTAGAGTCTTGGTAGAAGACTGCTTTCATAACATTAGAGTCTTGGTAGAAGACTGCTTCCAAAACAGTAGGGTCTTGGTAGAAGACTGCTTTCAAAACAATCTTGGTAGAAGGCTACTTTAAAAAGTTAGGACCATGATGCTAAACTTATGATTCCGTAATGTATACACTATAGGATACATATATGCTAAGTAGATTCCGACAACTAATAGGATGTGTGCTCTTCGCTGTACGTCTTGTTCCTGTTGGATGTGGGTTTACACCGAGGTCACCCAATCTATTATCTACCCGAATCTTTATATATTTATGCTTAGTATACACTAAGTCATCATAAGGGTACCAAGTATGGATCAGGTCATAGGACACAGAGTCAATGCATAGATTTTCTAGTACAAAACTTTCGTTTCAAAGTTAGTACTTTTGATATGCAAAACTAGCGATTTCCCAGTTAAGGGCTTAATCCATTTTATTAAGCTAGTACAGTTTTAAAGACTTTAAGTGAGTTAAATCTATAACACCTTAGTTTATACACCATGTTTATATATAAAACTAGTATCCAACAGCTAGTAGGATGTGTGCTCTTCGTTGTACGTCTTGTTCCCGTTGGATGTGGGCTTACACCGAGGTCACCCAATCTACTATCTACCCGATATCAAATTATATATAGCAGTATAAACAAAACTATTATAAAAGTAATCACCATAGTCAAGTTGTACGATAATGTCAGACTTACGTGGAAATAAAGACATTAGACTTGATCATAAAGGCGTTACAGAAAAAACCCAACAGTGCAACTTTTAACAGAGTTACAGTACTATAGATTTACTACAAAACTTTTGCTGCGAACTAGGTATACTACAAAAGACAAGTATACGCAGCACGAGGTTCCCTTAACTAACGGGATCTCGCAAAAGATAAGACTCAAGTTGCACTAGTTTAAAACAGTTTGTAAGTTTGTTACAACGATCGCCTTGGATACTTTAACGAGGGTCCGGAGTAGTCTCTCCTGTGGAAGTGATCCTTAGTATCCTCCCGTCTAAGCCGGAGTTCTTTGTTATTGGACAATCCTTTTTGAGGTATCCAATCTCGCCACATTGGTGACATATCTGGCTTGTAATAACATTGGTGGTGGAAGTGATGTGTTGGGTCGGAGTTACGTGGATGCGGGTGCTTTCGTTTTTCTTCCTTTTTGGGCCTTAAATCCAAATTCACAAGGAATAGGGGTAAAGCAAAATTTTCACAGATTCTAAGTCTATGACATCCTAGTTACATATAACTTTGGTGTATCCACTTAGCAACTATCGACTTAGTAATGAAAATCCTTTGTAGTTCTCAAGTAAGTAATTATAGTAACACAAAATACTCCTATAGTATCTTAGACTTAGGTTCTGTTATAATGTTCTCATTGTGGTAGTGTTGGTAAGTTTTTAGACTTGTTGCCACATCACAACCATTCTTGGGCATGTGCTAATCACTCCTCGGACCAGCATAGTTGATCAGGCTATGGCACTCCCAGGACTGACCATACATCCCCGAGCTTACCTGTGATATTCAACAATCGTAATACTTTGTTCTTGTCATTGTGACACGGATTTTAGTATGAATGCAGGCACATATACTTAGTTAAATATTTTATTATTTAAAAGTATAAACTCTTGGTCAGAGTATTTTTAATCCCATTGTATTTATAGTTAGTATATCTTTTATGGGTTGATATACTCGATTCACTAGAAACAATGCTCTGATACCAATCTGTCACACCCCAAAACCGAGAACAGCGGAAACGTTTCAGGGCGGAGGACGTCATGTGAAGTATCAAAACAATGCAAAGTAGTAAATAAGCAACAACATCATCCATTGCATTAATAGTATAATTTGGATTACAAGTGTGTTCTTTCATATCATAAACAACCTAATGAATGTTCAAAATAAAAGACGAGTTTCGACTGCTCCGTCTTCACAAAAACTGGTCGTCGTACCTGTCTATTTGTGACCTGAGAATACAAGTTATTTTGAAAGCGAGTATCAGCCAAAAAGCTAGTGAATTCATAAGTATTTATGTGTCTTTGACTTGTAAAAATTGTAAAGGAAAGACTTATAAATGTTTAAAGAAAAGTTTGTATAAGTATGAAATGTTTGTAAGTAATTGTAAACGTTTGAAAACCCTAGAAAATCCCATATTTCCTACTAGTATAAAAAGTAATCTTCTACCAATACCTAACTGTTTTGAAAGTAGTCTTCTACCAAGACCCGACTGTTTTGAAAGTAGCCTTCTACCAAGACCGGACTGTTTTGAAAGTAGCCTTCTACCAAGACCCGACTGTACGACTATTGTGACATCCCCATTTTCACAGCCAGAAAAGACCGATTTTGTTTATGCTTTATAAAAATCAGAGTACTTCTTTTAATAAAAATGTTGCGGAATTTGTTCCCAGAAAAACATGATAATCGCGTTATCAAAGCATTTCTAAAGAAATATATTTTTATTCACTTTTAAAAACATTTGGGATGTCATCGTCAATATAGAAACATAAGCATAAACAGAACATACATTTATTTACAGTAGTGATCTACATCTCTTTTAAATCTCTCAGTGTAATGTGACTTCATATCGACACCTGTGATACAAATAAACTGAGTGGGTCAGGTTGGGAAACCTGGTGAGTACATAGGGTTTTCAACCCACAATAATATAATTATTATGTTTGAACAATCAAACAATCAACCCAATTACCCATCCCCATTATCTTCTTTATTCTTAAGGATCTACTTTAAGAACCAGTTATTTCTCATTCATCCATTCATAAGGATCATCCTAAGGAAACAACATGAAGTCCATTGTTGCCAATGACACTTTGGTCAAGCACAGCTGCTAATCTTGTCACTTAGGCGCAACTGCCAGAATTAGGACATTTCCTATGAGGCGCTTTTGTCGGTATTGACCTTTTAACGCCACTGTCATGGTCATAAGGCTCCCTATTAGGCGCAGCTGCCGATACTGTCCTTAGAGCGCAGCTGCTAGGACATTTACCGTAGATCTAAAGCATCTACGGGTTGTGGCGCAGCTGCCAGTGCTCATCTGTAGGGTACTAGGTCCACTGATGCCAATGTATACCTATAGGGCACTAGGTCCATGCTACTAATGTTCTTCTATTTCAGCTTTTATCCCTCATCATTCATCTACCCATGTTTTACCCAACATATCTAGTAGATATAAAATACTTTATACAGTTTACATCATTTAAAACATGTATAAAAATCTTTCACCAGCATAGACAGCAAGTATTCAGACAATATGCACACATAGCACGTAAATTTATAATAAAATACTTCATATCTATGTGTAAGATGAAAGGGACCATGCACTCACAACACGTAATATATATTAAATACTTCATATCTATGTGTAAGATGAAAGTAACTATGCACTCACTTGAGAAGGTGGTGACTCGGTACTCAGACAACGCTTCGTTTACTTGAAAATAATTTCCTTCAACGAAGCCTAGTATTATTACCACTAGATTTTAGTCTAATATTTACCGTGACTAATTATTAGTCTTATTATTATTATTATTATTATTATTATTATTATTATTATTATTATTATATAAGCGTTTAAACAATACTTTCCAACCACTATGTACGGACAAGGGCCATACATAAAACACCGGAGGGAAGGACCATTTTGGTGTATAGCACTTCTGAAATCCAACAACCCTATGTGGCCCTTTAAACCAGATTCCCCGTACCGGGAGTAGTTAAAAAGATATTATAACGAGACTTACATAAGTCATAATAATAGCTCAAATATTTATTATATGTTCATCATAACAATACTAATTTTAAATATAAAATATATTAAAATAGGATAAACATAACTTACTTACAAAGGGATTTTAGCTAGGAGTCGGGCTCTGCAGGGGCAGAACTTCGTCGCTGAATCTTTCTAAAAAAGATTCGTGCAGCGCTTCAGCGCTCACCTTACTATACTAAAACTACAGAAAGAGAAGTCGAATCACGAGGGACCGAAATGCTCGAGGGATAAGGAGAGAAAGACTCTTGAATCAAGAGAATGGTGCAAGAAATATGAGAGCCCATGCCTCTTATTTATAGTAATTGAATTTACAAAAACTACCCTCCATAATTACTTAATGACCTTATAGTTATATAAACGACTAAACACTCCTTTATAGTACTATTTTAAATAGATTTAACGATTTTTGTACTAAACTAATATCGAAAATACTCAACCATAGTCTTATAATGACCGCATCGTTGATACCTTTCTAATGATATATAAATTTGTATATATATATATATATATATATATATATATATATATATATATATATATGTATACGTATATATGATTTATACTTTATTTTAATACGTAAATATGCTATTATATATTATAACTTGTTCATACAAACTCCGTTTTTGACGTTCTTTATATCCACGCGTAGGCGGGAACGTACCCTACAACTTTTGTTTAGACTCCGTCGGCTAATTTCGAATTTATTTTCAAAGTTATATTTTTAACAGGCCGGGATAGGATTGGTCCGTTAAAATCTCATAACTTCTTCATCCGATGTCCATTTTTGTCTTCTTTTTATCGTTACACTACTAATAACGAGATCTTCGATTCTTGTTTAGGTTGTGTCGGCTACAAATCAATCGATCTAAAATTCGAATTTCGGGCTATACAACGCTAATCCGAAACTTCGAAAAATCATAACTTCTTCATACGAAGTCAGATTTGGGCTTCTTTTTATCGATGTTCTTAGTTTAACATATTCTACAACTTTCGTTTAGAGCGCTAAGGCTAAATCTCGCTCTATCATAAAGTTACTATTTACGCTTCCCGGCGCCGTGCCGGTTCCGACGCGAAACTTCGACGGGTCATAACTTCTTCGTTATAACTCGGATTTCGGCGTTCTTTATATGTACGGAAACCTTGTGTCATATTCTACAACTTGGTTAAGATTATTTATTCTAAATAATCTTTTTGTCGAAAAGTTGTTTTCGACCCTTATTGCCTCTAAATTGACTAGCCCGGATCTGCGGACGTTACAACTATTACTATTATTCTAATCTACCTCATCGATCATGTGAATATGCCACATAGTAAAGGTATTAATAATATCTTGACTGGAGTTTTATATCCTTTTGTAATTGTCGTAAGTACTATAGTATTTGTAATAAGTGACTACTTTTGTACTATTTTCCCTTAATTGAGGGTTAAGGCATAATGTGATGGCTAGATCCCATGCTAAACGCTCCCTGTCAAGAGATTATGGGAACCAAACGCGACCCCTGCAATGATTGCAAGCCGCGAACATCCACATTACTATGATCACGTAGACCCAATATAACTCTCACAATGCATTGTGACTCATTGGTATAGTTAGATCCTGAAATTGTTCCATGCTATAGCACCTTGTTATATCTGTTCTGTTATCGTGTATTATAATCATATTTATGTATGCGTATCTATGTAAACGTATTCATGTCAGCGTATCTATGTAAGCGTATCAATATAAACATATTCATGTAACATGTAATGTACTATTATAGACTCATGAATGAACTGACTCTTGTACGATTCCTTATACTTGGAATGGTAAGTAGTATCTCCTAACTATACCTATAATAGTTACTTATAATGTATGTGTATAATCGATAGTATGCCTTTGCTACCCAAAGGTACTGAACTGACTGAGGATACTTTTATGTCTATATATGTATATGTGATATATAACTAATATTTAGACGACATTCGGACGACTAACCGATACCTTAAAGCCACATCTAAATGAGGAAAAGGAAATAAAGTGAACTAGCCTTCCTAAGTCCTTTAAACATTACTTATATAACTATACATATATGGGCATGCATTTTATAATATAAAAGCATAAAAATAAGTTTTTTAAAACCTTTGAAAAGTTTAATACTAACAAACGATGACTTGATGTCAGTTTATAAAACGATTTGAAAGTATTTTGTTTGATAAGACAATTTAAGTATAAGGAAGACCTTTGTTTGAAACTTAGTTGTAAAAGACTTTAAAAGGAAACATACAGTATGTAAGACAGTTTAATAAAGTGTTTTAAACATATAAAAACGTTTAAGAAACTCATTTGAAGAAATCTATCTGGTAAAATAGCTAACGTATAGTAAATCCATATGCATGCTAGTTATTAATCACATTTGATCGATATAATAACTAAACATGATTCAACTTGTATTCCCACCACACCATAAAGCATTTATAAACATTTACAAAACATTTAAAAGGTTAATTAAGGGGTATGAACTCACCTGTAGTGAGTGGTTTGGATGAGCGGACTGAATAGGATGCTAAGTGTCAAGTGAAGACTTAAGCACACACAAGGATCCTAATTAACATATAATAACACATATATGTATTCAATTAGTCATTAAACAACTAATTAACCAAGGTAATACATCCTATGGTATGTTAAACACTCCATTTAAGTGCTATAAGTCCTAAGGATTACATCTAAGATTTGTAGGACTTGGCTATTAAGTTTAGGGTTGAAGAGGACCCTATATGGGAGTTTACGGTTTTGTGACCATAACTCATTGAGTTTACGGCCATAAACTCATGCTCCTTTGACCCCTTTTTGATTTGAAGCCTCATAAGTCTTTAGAAGTATTTCTACTTGTAGTATAAGCCTATGGAAGGTATTAGGGCACCATTTCACTCCTAAATGCAGTTTACGGTCCTTAGACCAATTTCATTTGGGTTTATGACAGTAAACCCATATGGTTTATGGTCTTTTGATGTTTTCAAGCTCTTGACTCATCAAGGAAGGGATCTAAGCAAGTTTCCAAGGCTTAGGAGGGACTAGAGCACACTTTGGCACCCTTTTAGGGTTTACGGTCCAAGAACATCTTGGACCGTAAACACCTTTGATCTAGTGTTTCCTTGGTGTCTTCTTGATGATTAGAAGTGTAACAAGTCTTATAACAAGCCTGGGTGAGATTACTTACTATGTACAAGCTTGAAGATGTGCTTAAAGTCCAAGAATACTAGTGTGGGTTCTTGGTGTTCTTGGTGAAACATGAAGATCTACACATTTGGAATGATTTCTTGGATGAAATCATGTAAGATCACTAGATTAAGATAGATATCAACTAAAATAGGAAGAAAACACTTACTTTCTTGAAGATTTTATGAAGAACTTTGTATGATACTTGAGAGAGAATAGGTTCTAGACTTGGAAGTGTGAAAAATGCTAAAAATAACTAAGTGTCACTTATATAGTCATTAGGGTTTACGGCCCTAATACCATTTGGGCCGTAAACTCCAAACTCTTGGAGTTTTTGGAACTTTATTGACGCACAATAAACCCTAGGGCATCCTCTCTCTTGATTTCTCTCAAAGTGCTAATCCTAAAATACTCAAACTTATTCCAAAAAGCTTGAAAATTAGCAGAAACTATTCTAACTTCTATTGAAGTGAAGGGTTATGTCACAATTAGGAATTTTTGTGCCTTGTAACCAACACTTAAACCAATTTATGAATCAAAAGCACAAGAGCATGTATGATGCATACTCTATGTCAGCAAAATTTCAATCAAACACCCCATGCAAGCAATTCAATTAGTCATTAAGCAATTGGAAACCCTAGAAGTTCTTGTTTAAGTCCATTTTGTACTAGGACTTCCTTCTTGGGCCCAATGGACCAATAAGCTTCCAATTTGGCTATCTTGGGCTTAGAACTCTTAAATGGGCTCTAATTGGACCCACTTCCATTTAATTCAATATTTTGGCCCATATTGGGCCTAGAATGAGATAGATTAATTATATGAACCATTTTGGACCATAGTTAACCTAATCTAACCTAACGGGTCATAAAAATCATATTTATATTTTTTTGAGGGCCAAAAATCATCCAACCTAGCTATAACATGGGCTTAAGGGAAAAAAGCCCAAAAACCTCCTCTCACCCTCCCCATTCTCGGCCCAAGCCCAAAAGAAGAGGAGAGTTGACTTTGTGAGTGACACCTCACAATTGTTCAAGGGACATCCATGTATGAAGACCCAAACATCTATGCACTCACATACTTCCAAGTTTAGCTACTCTTTTTCTCCCTCTCTCTCTCTCTTACTCTCAGCTGAGTTCAAGTACACACACACACACATTTCACTCACTTTTCTCTCAAGGAAACACTCTCATAACTCATCCATATTTCGAGATCTAAGAAGGAATCAAGGGGATTTATACACAAAAATCATCATCTAAGGTAAGAAATCTCTTAGATCCTTAAGCTAGATACTTCATTTCATCCAAAAATCACCTTTTAATTCATTCAAACTCATGATCTAGCACCTAAGAAGCATTCAAGTTTGAAATCTTCCAAGGAAGGTTGCTAAGGCCGAAATTCTTCTCATTTTCTTCCAAAAACCGAAACCACACCCAAAGGTGAACTTCATACCCCCTCTTTTTCGGTTTTTATAAGTTTTGTGGGGGAGAATACAAGAAAATGTGTAGATCTATGAGTATATGTATGCTTTGTGTGATTTTTTATGCTTATATGTATGATCACATGTGATTGTGATGTTTATACTAGCCAAAAAGAACTTAAAAACCGAGATCTACAATATGAAGTATGAAATAAGTATAACTTATATCATTTCACACTAATCAAGTCTAGAAAAATAACCAAGTTGGTTAATATGAACATTTTTGGACTTAAAACCCATTTTTGGGCTCAAAATGCTAAAAATACAAAACTAAGGGGGCCAAAACGACAAAATATAGATTCTGAAGGTTGAGATGAGTCTAAATAGTTTGTAATATGTATTTTCTGAATATCAACACTTTTGAAGGGTTAAAAATGTGATTTTTAAACATAATGGGCCAAAATGGGCTTTTCGGCCCAACAAAGCCCCAAATTGCGAGATTTTTGAATTATAGGGGTTGAAACTGCACATTTCTATAAAACAAGGGATTATTAGTGTACCAAATATATTTCAAGGGTCAAAAATGCTTTTCAAATTAAAAAGGGACCAAAGATGCAAATATTTTCCATCTTGAGCCAAAATTGTAAAAGTTGTAAAAATGGAGGTTTCAACCGAGAAAATTTCATTTTTAAAGGACTTAAGCTGTTTATCAAGTAAATTTGTGCTAAAAATGTCTTTCCAATAAGTTTTGATACTTCAGTGTCAAGAAAGATAGTTTAAGGACTAAAATGGAAATTCTTTTATACACAAAGGGTTAAAAGTGTAAATTTTATCCAAGAAAGGGCTTAAAAAGATAAACTCTAATTCTTAATACAACAAATCCCTTAAGATAAAAATACGAGTACTATGTCTACTGGCGAAACGTAATAATAAATACACCTTCAACACAAAAATCGTTACCAAACGAATTGATTCGGTCTCAAATCAGTAACGAATCAAAAATCAATAAACAATGGTACTTCAATACACATGCAGAAATTTACGAGAAGTCAATACACCATCTTTGGGCTCAAAAGTTTCAAATCATGCTTGTTGGGCCTAGCTAGCCCAATGACATGATCTTTAGGCTCGAAGGGAACGCGCTTACATGTTGTTGGGCCTTATATGACCTAATTCCGTGTAAAAGGACTTTCAATAGCTTTATTGTGCTGTTGGGCCCCAAGGGTCCTTTGGTACTGCTAGCAAATTCGAGAAGTCAAATGCGAGTCGGGCCTAGTGCCTTTCGCATTCACGATAGCCTTGAACGACTTATGGAAATAACGGGGGCTTCACACCCTCTTTTCTCCTTGGTTGTGGGGCTATGAGAAGTCAGGGTGGTTGGATTAAGTGAGTAGTACGGACGACACCTAAGGGATCGTTTGTATAGTTGTAAACTAGTCATTTTCATTAATGCGTGATTATAACGACACACAACCCATAATTAATCCAATGTCACCTGGAATTATAGAAAACAACTTCGTATCGAAATAATACTAACTAAGCCACGTAATTTGATGTATTGGGAAAACATCGGGTTTTCCCTGGGAAATTCAACACTCTTAATTATGTGATATATATACAAAGTCTAACAATTATTCACGTTTATAATAATCAACAAGCATACTTACGGATCTTCACACTTTTTCTCATATACAATACTTTTTTTTAGAAAATATCGGATTTTCTATGGTTTTCAAAATTATACAAATCATTTCTTTTCAAACCTTACTTATGAACTCACCAACATTTCATATGTTGACGTTTTCCCAAAATACTTGTATTCTCAGGTAACAGGTAAATCGAAGAAAAATGTATCCAGTGATGTCATGATGTTTGTTTAATTAATATCGAATGGCTTATGTTTTGGAAATGTAATGTTTTGAAACAATGTACTAAATGTAAACAATACCGGTTGTAATATTTCAATGCATGGTGATGAATGATGTTATGATTCATGTATATTCATTGTGATGGTATTCAATTGAGTCACAATAGCCCTCGGACGTTTCCGCCGACTGGTTCGGGGGTGTGACAGGTTGTACAGAATATAAATTTTGGGTTGTCACAGTCTAGTATCATGTCTTTATGTGAGACATCATGAATCGTTTCCCATATGCTTCAGATATAGGATTGATTGCATGTGCTATAATATTTATCCTTTCTAAAATTTTCCAAATGCCTGCGGCATGAAGAACAGAAAAGGTCTAGAATTGGATATGAATAAAATGGTTAAGAAATTGTCGAGGACAAACTAAGGTTTACCAAAGATTGGTTGCTCAAGGACAGGTGGAAGTATAGTGTTAATTGTTGGAAGGACCATATTGACATATTCTAAAAAAAAGCAATTCTTGTTCAGAAGTGATAGTCAAAAGGGGAACATGGAAATGATCCCATAGGCAGAAGTTGTTCAATAAATTTGTGTAAGATTAGGAAACGTAATGCAAGAAGGATGTTTCCAATGAGTTGATCTCCTTTGGAATGCTTTGTAATGTTTGTTGTCAAGTCTTTGTAACTTTCTGCATAATCATTACAAGAGGATCAATGCATATAAGTTTAGAATCTAACAGATTTCAGTAAATGGCATGAATTTGGAATTCTTGTATTTGCAGTAAGGAATTGGGAGTGTGAAATGAGAATCATTGGAATTATGTTCAGTTGATCTTCTTTCCTATTTCACAATCGAGATGCAGTTGAGTGATATTAATATAAAGTCTTTTCGCAATCAAAAAAAAAACATTTCACTATTTCAAAAGCTTAAGATTGTCTCGTTGCAAATGGATTGACTCGTCCCTAGACCTAATTAACTCTTTCTCCTTCTGCTCAATCCACATCCTCCTCTCCTCAATCTTCGACGATGTCCTGCTAGTTTGATCAGTCAGGTTAGAGTTTGTGACACGTGTTTGGGTAAGACTACTACTTATACTAGAAAATTTGGATTTTAAGCTATTGAGTTCCTTTTCATAGTTAGTAATAGGTATTTTCAGAGAAGCAAGAATATTTTGTACCTTCTTGATCAAATCATGACATTCGTTGATCTGTGCACTAATAGGTTTCACAGCGAAACACCTATCCTCTAGCTCGTTTTCATCTTCCAGTCCACCATCTGTTGTGTACCCTCACATCTGTGATACACCTTCTGTAACCATCAAACATCTTCCCACATCATATTCTTCTTTCACCAGCATAGCCTTGCCATGAGTCGGCTTTCTCACTTCTTTGTCCTCTGAATCCGTGGACCACACTTCCACTCCACCAAACTCATCATTGTCACCTAATATCCTGTACAATCAAATCATTCATGGTGTTATTGTTAGCTGCTGATTTTATTTTCTTGATCTCATCCAATCGTCTCAGGAGGTTCGCTTCCTCATCATCCTCATCAACCTTTTCTGCCTTTTTCTTCAGCATGCAGTGTTTGGCAAAGTGATTCATGCCTCCATAATAATGGCAATCAAAGCCTGAGTCACCACTAATCTTCGCCTCCTTCTTGGATTCTTCATACTTTGAACCCATCTTCGGTTCCTCCTTCACCTTTTCAGAATTATAACTTCCCTGCCAATTTCGGTTCTTGTTGGCTGGGAACTTTCTTTTGATAAACTTTCTTGGATTAGAAACCATCAGGGCATACTCTTCACTAGTTAGATCATAATCAACAAGATCCAATTCTTCTTCTTCTTCAACTGCACTTTTTCCTTTTGAAATAAGAGCTAATGACCCCAAACTAGAAACCACATTCGTTTCCTTTGACACCGCACTTTCATGGGACTTCAGAATTCCCACCAGTTTCGCCATAGAATATGATTTAAACTGTTCATGTGCCTTCACTGTGGACACAACTACCATCCATTCGGGTCTAAAACCGTTCATGAAAGTAACCTTCTGTTCAATGAAGTTCCTTTCGATCCCTTTCTTTATCATCTTACTGAGAAGATGACTAAACCGATCAAAGGCCTGAATGAGTTTCTCTTTGGGCTTCTGTTTGAAATCGCCAAATTCAGAAAGCAGCAAGGTTTGAATCGAATGTTCCAGATCTTCATCAGTCGAATATAATTCTTTCAACCTATCCCATATCTCTTTTGCTGTAGCACATGAAGTCACCAATCGAAACGTATCCAATTGTAAAGCAAAACTAATCATTCTTAAGGCTTTGATGTTGCACTGAAACTTCTCCTTCTCGTCTTGAGGAATGTCTTTTACATCATTCACGAGTTAATTCTACTCCTTTTGAGTTTTGACAATCTTTGAAGTGCTTGAGTGAGCAAACGGACCAACTGTGATTGCTTCCCAGATCAAGTACTCGTTATCCTCTGAGCCGATCACATAATCTTCGAAGTGGTGCATCCAAACCTCATAATCCTCAGTGTATAAGATTGGAATCCTTGTCGTTGATCCAATACTATTGGAGATGTTGATTGGATTGGTTTATGAATCATCCAAAGACATTGTGATGATGTTTGATCGATAACCTGTTTAAGATCAGACTTGTAATTTATCGTTAGAGTAAGAACGATAATTAATGAGAAACACCAATTTGGAATGATGGCTCAATTAATATCAATCAATGCAGAAAAAAAACCCTAATAACTTCTTCAACATAAAAGATGTGTATGAATTACATAGCCTCCCGCTCTGATACCAATTGATGAGAATTAATCTCTAGATCGTTTAGATCTTTCACAGGTATATTGATAAAGAACAAACAATTCAAACACAATACGATTAAGAACACAGTATGGAATAAATATGAAGCTTATGATTCAAATATAGTCACGCCTCAACAGAGCTCGATAAAGAACTTCCACTATAGAGGCGAGCTAGTGTTTACAATACTTTTATAGGAAAGATAATAAAAGCGTTACTTACTAAGGATGCATGCATGCACCTTAAATACTAAAACCCTAGAATAAAAACAATCACGGTTGGACAAGCCCAAACCGGATACAAAAATTGGGCTAAGAACCAAGCCCATGACGCAACACTCTAAGCCCAACAGATCTTTCTAATCCATTTCAAAAGATAATTTTCATAAAATTCATGTTTTGTATTAGTTTAACGGTTAGGCTAATTACATGAAAGTTGGTTGATTTGAATTATCTTATGCATATTAGTTTAATCAAGATCATAGTTTTCTTGACATGTTTGTTAGTTGAATTGATGATCTTAATGTGTTTTTAATGGATTCCTTAACTTGTCCTCCAGTTATGGAAAACCAAAAGTTTTGTGTGAAGTTTTCATTAAAAACCATAGGTTACACATTGGAAGAGTTCTTTTGTCATAAATTGTTTTATGAACTCCATAACATGAGAGTGTCTTCATTAAAAAAAATTTAAGTCCTTCATTGAACCCTTAGAATTTTAAAGTTTAAAATTCAACCCTTATACTATTATAATATTAATGGTTAATATGTATGTATATTATATATATATATATATATATATATATGTATGTATGTATGTATGTATGTATGTATGTATGTATAAGAACAAATTCGTCTTACCGTTAGTAGGCCACATTCACGAAGCCGGTCTATAAGGGGGGGGGGGGGTATAAGATTACTTCCTATAAAATAGCAGTTTAATGGGTGTCCACTCTCACCCACCGCTTACTTGACTGGTGGAGGGTCGTTAGCCGAACGGGTAGGACAATGATTTTAATTCTCATTAAAATTATAATGATTATTATAAAGTAACTAAATGTTTTATAAATTCTCAATCTTAGTTACTTTAGGAAAATGTGAATTTGGTGCTAACCCATGAAATTTACACTTTGTACCTTGCCAAGTCGTTAGTGGAGTGTGTGTGATTAACCGGCACACTAACATGGACTAGTGAGAGTGGCGAAGGGTAACTTAATGTTTATCGTAGATTGGTGGAGTGCGTGTGGTTAACCGGCACATCGATTAGGTGATAAAATTAAGGGTCCCAAGTTAATTTGCATGGTTATTCACACCTTGTTTTGGGATCCTTGGCATCCCAGTCACAAAACATGAAGGGCACAATCGAGATTTAAACATGCCATTGAAAAGTTCAATAAATCTCATTTCATTTTTCATGGTGGAAATTGGTGAATCATCATTCACCTACCTTCAAATATTTTATAGCTTGGATTACGACATCCCTCTTCCAAGTTATAAAATATTGTGTTGGGTCCTAGCCTTAATATTTCATATTGGGTGTTATATTAAGGACCTAAATCAACTAGCTTGAATATCTCCCATTGTAGATGTCTAGTTGAGACAACTATGATCTTCTTAAATCTCTTAGAACAAGCTTTCTCCATCTCCTCCAATTATTCTACCTAACCCACAAGTTCTAGAATAGTTCAAGGTCACTCAAGCGCTATTGGCAAGTAAAGTCTATGAATGCTCACGTCTTGAAGATGAATTCACTTATTGACAAGCCGGGAGAGTTGGGTGTCAAGGTCTTGAGGAAGTTGGTTGTTGACTGGGTTCTTCAGTCACTTTCTAAGTCACATAGTGAGTTCCTTTAGAGCTACTATGTGACGGACCATGACATGACCCTTAATGATCTTACCTATTTGCTTGATGCTGTTGAATCAACAATGATTTGGAGCATTGGTAAAGCATATTCGATTGGAAGATTGACTTCCGAAACTTCCATGGACATTGACAATGGTAACATTGGAAATCCAGAAAAGCTTTCTCTTCCCAATGGAAAGGGATCGGCCATAGTCAGCTTGGTTGACCAAATGGTAAAGAGAAAGGCGAAGTCTGAGATAGTCTCGTGTACCATTCCCAAAGAGTCCATATGTTTCTGTTGCTAAAGGAAAGGGCATTGGTTGCGAAGCTGCTTTGTTTACCTGAAAGATCATAAGGTTGGTAAAGTCAAAAAGGTTTGACTCTACATCAGGTAAAGTCCGCTATCTAACTATATTAAGTTACTATTATGAGATTCTTATAACATGATGTAACTAAGACACATGTTGATGTTTTAAGAATCAAAGAAAAGAGGAAGCTTAAAGGAAGAATATGTTGATTCTGGTCGCGAAGATGGATTTCGATTGTATGGTTTCGTGATCAGAATTTTGAGTTATTGATTAAGTGTTGTGATCCATTGCTTAGGAATAAATAACAACATGTTTTTCATATGCATTTGCATTGTAAATATAAGTTTTTCCGCAAGTTTTAAAATAAAAGTACAAAGTATTAATTTTATTTATTTTAAATATCCTTATGATGGCACTTGTGAAAAAAATTTGTTGTTTAAATGATTCCATTGATTGCAATATTGGAAAAATGTATTTGATTCTTTTGTTTATGGTAGTGTCATAATTTACCAAAGAAGGAAAGATTCTCATCACCCAAGTTTCAGTTGGATAGAAACTTGGAATCATGCAACTTGTAATGTATGATGAATGAGAATTTTCATCATTGGAAAATTAAGACTAATTCCTTGAGCACATGTATATGTGAGTCAAGTGAAGGATTAGGGGATCGGGAACACTTGAGTGTGCTCTGGTCAGGTCCACCACAGAGAACGATAAGACTATTCGTCATGATTTACTAAAGTTTAGTAAATATGGTTATGCTTACAAGTTTAAGTGTAATTCTGAAACATTGGAAAAGTTTCAATGTAAGGCAGAACGGATTAGAAGAATCAAATTAGGCAGAAAGATAAAAGTTTCTCCAATCTGAAAACATGGTATCTTGTTTTATGGTTATCTTAGTGATTATGAAATCATATCACAATTGATTCTCTAAGGACATCTTAGTGCATTTGTTTGACTAAGAAGAGGAATCGTGAATTATTGAAATGGTTAAATCAAAAGATGAATCATACTTCGTTCCAAAATTGAGTCGTAGAGTAATACTCCAAGGTTGTAATTTGAGTGACAAAATCTTAAGAAAGGTTTAAAACACTTGTCAAATGTAGAATGAGATGGTTCTTATTATTGTACATTTGAAATTGGTAAGTTGTGATGACTTGGATAAGACAAAGACCAACTAAGGCCAATTGTGTGAAGTGTTTTTCTTGATAATAATCTGCACTAAATCTTGAATATTTGTTTTGTCAAGGAATGGTTCTTGACAAGAGAATATTATATGCCAATAGGACAGTGGAAGTCTTAAAGGTCGTGAAAGTTTCAAAAACTAATCAAGGGTGAAACATATTGTTTACCACTAGCACACGACTTGAGGCTTATAACCTATCGTGTTGACATATTCTTGTTTCTGTGCTCATTCCAGTTAAAGTTGACTATACATGTGAATTCTGTGACTTCTTAATTGTTTTCATAACAACCCGGAAGCAATGGTAGGCCTTTGTGCTTCCAAGTAGCCAGAAGTTAAGATTGCATAAGTTCGGTCCATATGAGTTTGGATTTGTCACTACCCTTCCGTTTTAGTTATGACAAATTCAAATGGATAGGAACACATACACCATAAAAAAATCTAAGTGTCATAAGGTTTCTCTTCGATTCATGAAAATGATGGTGAGGAAACCCTTTCACTAAGTAGATTTTAGGTAGATAACAACTGTGATATATGCATTCTCAAATTCATTAGTAGAGTGTGTGTGGTTAACCGACACACTAACATGGACTTTTGAGAAATGGCAAACGTCTAAACAATTAAGACTATGATTACCGCATCCCTTTTCATAGTTCTAAAAAAATTTTAGAAACTCATATGAGTTGTCTAAGGAAAAGTGTATGATTTTTATAAAGTTATTCAAATTATATCAAAGCATCTTGTATCAAAAATCTGAACTTCGGTAAGAAAGTCAATAAAGTGTTGATTTATAGAAGTCCAACTGATTTCTAGATACATGTCAAAGCTAGTGGAAGCATAAGTGTTATGCAAATAATTATCATGTAAGTGGGAGCATGATTATTATGTTAAGTGTTAATAATAGAAAACAAATAAAGTTTCAAATGGGAAAAGTTTTTTTGCTATAATTAAGGGAGAGGAAATTATACTTCATTTCAAGTCTAAATGCTTAGATTGAGATTTTGATCATCTTTAGTCAAGGATATATATATATATATATATATATATATATATATATATATATATATATATATATATATATATATATATATGAATTTTATGTTGGAATGGTTCAACATAAGGAAATTCTATATATATTGCGTTCTCAAAATTCGATTATGATTACGGTATCCCTCTTCATAATCAAATTTTGAAAACATGGAAAATAAAAAATATTGCAGCAAAAGACAGGTCTATGATCACGTCTTTATGTGATACATCATGAATCGTGTCCCATATGCTTCGGAAATAGGATCGATTAAATGTGCTATAATATTTATCCTTTCTAAATTTTCCGAATGCCTATGGCATTAAGAGGGGAAAAGATCAAGAATTGGATATGACTTAAATGATTAATCAATTGTCGAGGACAATCTAAGGTTTTCCAAAGATTGGTTTCACGTGGACAATTGGAAGTGTAGTGTTAAATTTTTGGAAAGGACCATATTGACATATTCTGAAAATAGGAAACTCTTGTTCAGAAGTGATAGTCAAAATGGGAATATGCAAATGTTTACATAGGTGGAATTTATCCATTATATCTGTGGAAGATTAGAAAACTTAATGCAAGAAGGATGTTCAAAGCAATGTACTTTTAATTTGAGACTTTATTTCCATGGAATTGCTCTCCATTGGAATACTCTGTAATGTCTAGTAGCCAATCTTTGTGACTTTGTGCATAGTCACTAGAAGAGGATCAATGCATATAAGTTTAGAATCTAACATATTTCGGTAAGTGGCGGGAATTTGGAATTCTTACATTTACAATAAGGATTTGGGATCGTGAAATGAGCATCATTGGAATCATGTTCAATTAGTCTATTTCACACAGTAAGGATCATAGACTAACATAGTGCATACTTGGAGCATGGCATGCCTATTGTTTTGATTCAAGTATAAAGTTGATTATTTGAAACATTATACAATGAATAATGAGTAATCAACATGGTGTTTAAATAAAAGGTGTTTTATTTACTCTTGAAGGTGCTTGGGACCATCGAGTGATTAGTATTATTCTTGTGTTTCACGTTGCATGTTTTGACTTCTAGAATAGATCGGTTATTCTTTCCGAATGACTAAGTTATTCAAATTCTCCATAGTCGGTCATATGTTAGAAGTAGGTATGAATCAAGACTGTCATGAAGTTGGTTGTAGATGACTAAGGTGTTGGGCATAGCAAAGAGTTGCTACAACATTCATGAGTGCTCATAAGTTTTGAGTATAGGATTAAACCGATGCTCACTTGTATCACTTCATGGATTTTATCTCGAGTGATCGTGAGATGATAATATATTATATTCTTCAAACCTAGAGCTATGAGTTGTTGACTATGAGTTGGTTATACATTGATTGTACAAAAACGCATTGGTAACTCGATGTTATAAAACATGCCTTTTTGTATGATTCAACGAGTAATAGAACAAGCATATGAGTCGAAGTTTATCCATTCCTTTTACTCTTTGAGGGATAAAAGCGATATCTATGGGCCCTTCGATGATTTAGTGATGACAAATGTAAGTGCTCGGCCGGGCCTGGACTGATTTGATTTGTTAAATTAATCAGTCGTCAAAAATCGGAAATTGGGAAACAACAAATGGACAGAGAGAATGATTATAATCCATGTCTCAGTCCATATGATATCTAGAATGGAGGAATATATGATCCCTTATCTAATGGACATGTCATTGACTTTGTCAAAGTTCGACAGCGGCTTTTAAGACCTACGATTGCCAGTCGGGATCTTGGAGTTATACGCAATAATAGTTTTAAGACCTACGATTGCCAGTCGGGATCTTGGAGTTATACATAATAATAGTTTTAGACTTATCATGGACTTTTGAGAGAAGAGGTTATATATGATTTATTAATATATTATAAGTTCTAATATATTAATATGAAATCATATGTTTTAATTAGTGTTGATCAATAATTAATTTGGAATTAATTTAGTGATCAAAAGATACTAATTAAATCTATGGGGACTAATTATGGTAATTAGTTATATTTATATGTGTTGGGCTTACGATCTATGTTGGACTAAGTTTATGTATGGATACATAAAGAGTTGGGCCATATGAACCATGGATCATAAAACCCATGGGTATGGGTTTAGGTTATACCCATGACTCTTAGAATTCAACACATATAAATACATATATGATGACCTAAAACCGCCAACCCTAGTGTGTGTGCATGTTCTTGGAGTTCATGAAGGTTTTAGAGTGCATGTAGATTCTCTCTCAAGTCCTACCTTTTTCCTTGATGTGTTGTGACTTCATTTGAGACTTCCACACTAATGGGGCTAAGCTCTTAAGGCCAAATGCATCAAGACTTCCAGCCATATGAAAAGGTATGTTACACTAACTAGTAGCTTGTGTAGTTTATATCTTTGTATGCTAGTCATAGGCTTAATACCTTGGAAACACCTTTGCATGTATAATTAGTGAAAACATAGATCCAAGGTATTTAGGGTTGTACGTGCACCATAGGATGTTGTATTATACTAAAACCCAACGACTAAAGGTTTGTAACCTGTCGTGTTGACACAATTTTGTTTCTATGCCATTCCATCAAAGTTACTTATGCATATGAGTTATACGAGTTCTCAATTGACAGCATAAAGGCTAGCACCTTTTTCAATGAAAGTGCATTGACTAGTATAGGTGAGGTTCTAAATAACTTGGAAGCAATTGTAGGACCCTTGATGGCAAGAAATGAGTAATGAACAAGTTCTGTCTATAAGAGTTTTGGATTTGTCACAAACATTATCTTATGATTATGGTTATGACAAATTCACATGGATTATACACCATAAAATCTAAGTGTTTTAAGCTTTCTCTCCGCTTCATGAAAATGATTGTGAGGAAATGATTCCACTAAGAGAGATTTTAATGAGATAGAAATTGTGATATTTGCATTCTTAAATTCGATTATGATTATGGCATCCCTCTTCATAGTTCGAATTGTGAGATTTGGCAATTAGTTTGAACATTCTAAACTTATTGCTATAAGTTGTAGAATTGTTTAGACACACATGTGCAATATCTAAGGAAAGGTGTATGAGTTTGAGAAGCCTGGATAAAATCTTATCAAAGCATCTCATATCAGAAACATGAAATTTGGTTAAAAAAGTCAATAAGTATTGTTTTATAGAAGTTTAGATGATTTTTGAATACATATAAAGCTAGTGGGAGCATAAGCGTTATGCTCCTAAGAAGATAATCATCATGTTAGTAGGAGCATGATTATTATGTCAAGTATTGCAAGGTAGCAATACTAATTATAGAAAACAAAAGTTTCAATTCGCAAAGTTGCATGGGTTGAAAAGTTCTTTTGCTATAATTAAGGGAGAGAATATTTTACTTCGTTTCAAAATCTAAAGGCTTGGATCGAGAAATTTTAATCAAATTTAGTCAAAATATATATATGAATGTTATGCTGAAAAGATTCAACATAAGAGAATTCTATATATGGAAATATTAGTTGAGTTCTCAAATTCGATTATGATTACATCATCCCTCTTCATAGTTTGAATTATAACAACATGGCAAATAGAAATAGAAATATTATGGAAAAAGACTAGTAAAGTATCATGTCTTTATGTAAGACATCATGAGTCATGTCCCATATGCTTCGCGTATAGGACCGATTGCATATGCTGTAATATTCGACCGTTCTAAATTTTCCAAATGCTTAGGGCATTAAGAGAGGAAAAGGACTAGAACCGAATTTTACTAAAATAATTAAACAACTTTCAAGGACAATCTAAGGTTCGCCAAGGATTGGTCACTTGTGGGCAGTTGGAAGTATAGTAATGGACGGACCATAATGACAATATTATGATTAGATATGATTCTGTTAAAGTTGTCATAGGGTAAATATGGAAATGTTACCATATTTGGAGTTGGACGCTAAGAGTCTATGTCTAGATTAGAAACTCTTATGCAAGAAGGATTTTCAAAGGAATTTATTTTGAATGTGAGACTTCATAGAGTACTTTGTAATATCATTGGCAAAGTCTTTGTGACTTTTGTGACAACCCGAAATTTCTATCTTGTAAGGCATTCAATTCAATCAAAATCAGACTCATTTCTGCTATATTTTAGCATTGTTGAGGGTATGTTTGATTGTTCTAAGCCTTGTATATTCAAGGTTTGGGTTTAGGAATGAGTCACTTAAGTTCAAAGTATTTCATTTGGGCCAAACACTCCTTCCAGAGGAGTGTACGGCCGTACACATGGGTGTACGGCCGTACACCCATGGTGGCTGTGAACTCATGCCCATATATGAGTTAAGCATTCATTTTTATTCATTTCTTACACTTCGAAGTATAGAAAAGTCAATTCTCTCTCAAGTATCAATATGCATTTCACTTTGATCTTCAAAAATGTAAGAATTCCTTCCGTTTATTAAGTGGTTATCCTTCTTGATCTAGTATCATCCTTTGCTTTCATCCATGAAATTCATCTTTTTGGGTGGATCTTCAAGTATTCAACATGTTCACCGAGAACACCAAGAACACCTACTTGTTCTTGGGCCGTGAACACCAAATAAGCCTTCAAAAGGGTGAGTTTCTCTTATATCTTCTAGTTAGCCTTGTGAAACACTTGATTCTTAGCCTTGAATAATCATCTAATGCAAGAACTTCACGGGTGTACGACCATACACACCTTATATGGTCGTAAACCCTTGTTAGGTGCATGTTTTGGCCTTAAACTCACCTCATGTCCAACCATAAGATCATGAGTACTTAGTGGATGCTAGATAGGGCCTTAAAACACCCTTTTTGCACACTTCCTCCATTAGTGTACGGCCATACACTCCATGACCATACACCCATGTGGTCGTACACACAATGGCCATACACACATTGGCTATACACACCTTTGTGTGGCCTTAAACCCCTTTGATGCAATCATATGTGATTGTAACACTTCAATATAAGTGTTTTCTAGTCCGTAAGGTGGTTTCCTTGCATGAATAGTTGTATATACACTAATTATATACATATATGTGTCATTATATGCTTAATAGGATCCGTTTGTGCTCGAGGGTTCACTTGACACTTAGCATCCTATATCGAACATACATTCGTATCACTCACTACAGGTGAGTTCATACCCCTTAACTTATATTTTAAATGATTTTAAATGCTTTTATGGGGGGGGGGGATACAAGTAGAAACATTATAGTTATTATATAAATCACATGTGATCAATAACTACCAACAAGTGGCTTTCTTATACTTCAAAACTGAGTTATCAAAAAAACAATTTCAAAACCATTTATAAGCTTACATCAAGTCATCTGTAACCATTCAAATGGTTTAAGTTACTTTTATGTTTAAAACTCTTTTACATGCTAAACTCTTTTAAACTTATATTTTGTCAAAATCATGTCTATATATATATATATATATATATATATATATGTATATATATATATATATATATATATATATATAAGTAAGGTTGGAAGGGCTTAGGACTGATAACTCACTTTATTTCATGTTCCTTGTTTTGTTGTGGACATAGGATATCCGGTTGTTTGTCCAAGTGTCATTTGTATCTTAGTTATATATTATGTATATGTGTATAGATATAAAAATACTTACAACAATTCAGCACCTTTGGGTAGCAAAGGTGTAAAACATACTCAGTCACTCAAACAACATTGCTAGTAAACTATAATAGGTATAGTTTAGAGGATTAATACTCACTTTTTCTAGTACAATAAAACATACAAGAGTCAGTTCAAATATAAAAAAAGAGAACATATTATAATGAGAAAAAAAGAGAACATACAAGAGTCAGTTCATACATACTATAATGATAAAAAAAGAGAACATATTATAATGAGAAACAAAAAGAACATACCATAATGAGAAACAAAAAGATCATACACTACACTATACAAAGAGAACATACAATACACTAGAACAGAGAGAACACACTATACAAATACAAAAACACTATAATATTAATGTGAGCCACTACCTCATGGCATGGCAATATACTGTTGTGTCGCCTTTTTCAACCAGAGTCTCCTGGAGGGAGAGCGTGAACTTGTGTATAGATCTATATGGGATTGACTATCCTACACCTTGCTGCTAGCTACAGTGGGACCTGCAGGTCTACGGGTGACGAATGTCATACCATTTCGATGTCTTTCAACATCGTGTTTTAACTAGTCGATCAAGCATGGTTACAACTATATCACATTTTACCTCAACTAATCAATTGACTTAAGGTAGTTAGTACGACGGTAGTTACTATATACAATACTACAAGTACATCTTTATTATTTTCCCATTACATTGAAATTTTGATATTCTCACATAAACGGTAATGTAAACTACATTTTTGGTAAATGATAGTCTGTCTCTGGGAAAACACTCACGTTTACAAAGGAACAAACATACAGAATAGTCGTGTCTTGGTAGAAGAATACATTTCAGTTAAAGTAGAAAATATAGGATTTTCTAGGAGATACAAACATTTACAAACACTTTCATTAAACATATACAACAACTGACACTAAATACTTATGAAATCACCAGCTTAAATGCCGATGTACTCTTTCAAAATAACTTGTATTCTTAGGTCACTAGTAGACAGGTACACTGGATTAGGTTTTGAGAAGACGGAGCTGATACAAGACTCATCTTTTATTTTGATTCATATTTTGGTGTCTATCAAACTATACACAGAATACACTTGTATTAAATTATATTATTAATACAATGGCTGATGTTATTGCTTGTTTACTATTATGCATTAACATGATATTATACATGACGTCCTCCGCCCTGAACGTTTCCGTCGTTCTGGTTTATGGGTGCGGCAGATTGTTATCAGAGCTTTGTTTATAGTGAATCGAGTATATCAACACATAAAAGATATACAAACTATAACCACATCGGGATTAAAATACTCTGACTAAGAGTTTGTACTTTTAATAAAATATTTAACTAAAGTATACATACCTGCATTCATACTAAAATCTGTGTCACATAGGACAAAACAAAAGTATTTCGGGTTGTTGGACAGCACAAGTAGGCTTGGGGACATATAATCAAATCTGGGAGTGATATAGCCTGATCAACTATATCTTTCTGAGAAGTGATTAGGATGTGCCTAGGAATGGTTGTGTTGTTGCAAGAACTCTAAAAACATACCAACACTACTACAATGAAAACAGTAGAACAAAACATAACCTTCAAACACTATAGGAGTATTTTTTGTTACTAATATTACTTATATACAAACTAAAAAGGTCTTTATTAGTATGTCAATAGTTGTTGAGTGGATACGCTATGGTTATATGTGACTAAGGTGTCATAGACTTAGAATCTGTGATCTTTGCTTTACTTCATGTTCCTTGTTTGGTTGTGGACTTAGAGTTAGGATCACTTATTTGAAGGTCTATCCTATTTTAGTTGTATGCACCACGCAAATGTTCAAGTAACTGGTAAGGATCATCTTATAATTATCTTAATTAGTATGTCTATTAATTATTTCTTTTACTCCTATTCTCGCGTAGATAACATGGCTAGATTCCATATCCCCGGTGACCCGTACTTTCCCAACCAAGGCAACGAAGGATGGCTCGATGATGATCCAGAAGAGGATCATGCAATTCCATTGGACGATGACTTCGTAGAGAACTTTCCGGAGGATTCTGACTCCGAGCCCGAAGTCAATGATCTACCCTTGGCAGCTCCACTCCCAAATCCAAACCCTCTTCCGGCTTTTCAAGGCCTGACGCCTTGATAGGCGGAACACTTGGGAATGTGGAGTTAGGAACAGGGTCAATCCATGCCATACAATGGCGACCGAAACTTCTACAACCTGAGCGATGGAGGCTCAACGGACAGAGTCTTGCCTTTTCTAGTCCGTATGGTTACTCGAAATGAAGAGCAGGATAGGACATCCATCAACCAAATAATGGAGGTTGATGACAATGCGGGAGTTAATACAGTCTGCATTCGTCGTCTTGAAGATGCTCGCGAGATAACTTCGAGAGAAAATGAGGCTCTGCTACAAGCCTTAGCTGAAACTCAAGCTAAAATCATACAGCTTCGAGCATGCCAGCGAGTATACGAACAACACCTTCTTGATATGGATCATCAGCTGGCTGACTTGAGGGTTCGCCTGAGGGGTGCCCGTCGCCAGTAGGAGATGCTGTGCTCATCCCTTCTTTTGGTTTAAAGAATAGTCTTCTTAGCTAAGCTCTATGTAGCACTTTTCCCTATAACAAATCCTACATTTCAATTACTGTTGTTAGTTTAATCTTCTGTCAAAAATTTCATTTTACGGTTTGTTGTAAGACCTACTTCTAGGTCATTTTATAGAACTCCTTACATCATTAATGCTAATATTATTCACCGATATCTAATCATTTTGGAAATCTTTGTCAAAGTGCTTTCACACTCCTACTGTTAGATCTCAATATCAATCGTACTCTCATTTGTGTTTAGTCCGCGGATCACTCTCATTGTACTCAAAATTAATTCTTACTATCATCCTCATCTTTTTAAACTTTTAGTTGAAAGATGCCTCCACGTCGATCAACGAGACGCAATCCTCCGATAACTCTGACGCAACCACCACCGCCTCCTCCACAATACAACCCAGCAGCTATCCTAGCTAAGGTGAATGCGGCAATTACGACAGCCTTAGCCCAATTCAGTGCTAGCGGTACTAGTGGGAGTGGAACAACAGTTCATTCCACTCATGGTGATGCTCAAGTGCACTCTAGAGAGTGCTCGTATAAAGACTTCACCAACTACAAGCCCAGGTCCTTTAACAGGACTAGCGGAATCATTGCCCTCTTGCAATGGTTCGAGAAAACGGAATCAATCTTTGAGATCTGTTCCTGTCCGGAAGGGAGCAAAGTTAAATTTGTTGCATGCACCTTTGCGGACCGAGCCCTGACATGGTGGAATAACCATGTCATGTCACTAACTCTAATAGTCGCAAATGATATGGGAAGGGAAGCTCTGAAGGAGCTCATGATTGAGGAATAACGCCCGAGGGGTGAAGTTTAGAAACTTGAACAGGAACTATGGAGCCTAACCATGAAGGGCTCCGACATAGTGGCAGATTCAGCGATTTGGAGGCACTATGTGTTGGGTTTTTGAGCATTCTAACACTCCTATGGTGTACATGCAACCCTATAAACCTTGGATCTATGTTTTCTGTATCATGCATGCAAATAAGAACTTTCCAAGGCTTTAATCCTAACTAGCATATTATCAAGCACATATACTACAAAGTTCTAGATAGATGACATACCTTTTGATGTAGCTTGATGTCTTCAAACTTTAAGAGCTTAGTCCCAATAGTGTGGAAGCCTCAAGTGGAATCACAAATCACCAAAACAACTTGGAAGACTTTAGAGAATATGGATACTTCTAAGAACACATCGTTTATTGCCCTCTTTAGTGTATCCACACTAGCCACTAGCCTAATTTCATGAACCATAAGACCCTTTATATAGTGTGGATGATTAGGGTTAAACCCTAATACCCATGACCTTTCATTTCCTAGGATCCAAGGGTTAAAGCTCCAAGGACTATCCATGAAGACTTAGCCCAACATAAATGAACTTGGCCAACAACACACATATATCTAAGAGTCCATATTTAATTAGTTCCTTTTGATCACTTAATTATTTATAAATTAATTCTTGATCAATACTAATTAAATAATATGATTATATATTAATATGTTAGAACTTATAATATATTAATATAAATCATAAATATACTATTCTCAAAAGACTATCCATATAAATTGTGTCGGTGAAGTGCAACCCAAATGGACCATGTCGGGTCGGGTCAAGTACATACCAAATATAGTTATGGACTTAGACATTTATCCAACAATCTCCCACTTGGATAAGTCTAAAACTATTATTAAGTATAACTTCAAAAACGAACTGGCAACTGTAGTTCTTAAAGCCACTGTCAAACTCTGATCCTGACAACGAACTCTGACCTTTGTCAATGATTTTTCCATTAGATAAGGGATCATATATTCCTCCATTCTAGATATGTTATGGACTGAGACATGGATTATCAATCATTCTGTCTGTCCATTTGTTGTTTCCTGATTTCCGATTTATGACGACTGACTGATTGAACAAATCAAATCAGTCCTGGCTTGGCCAGGCACTCACATGTGTCATCACCAAATCATCGATGGGCCCACAGATATCGCTTTTATCCCGAAGGTAAAAGGATTGGATAAACTTCAACTCATATGGGTTGTTCTACTACTTTTTGAATCATACACAAAGGCACGTTTTATAACATCGATTTACCAATGCAGTTGGGTGCAATCAATGTACAACCAACTCATAGTAACAACTCATATCTCTAGGTTTGAAGAATATAAGATATTATCGTCTCATGATCACTCATGATAAAATCCATGAAGTGATTCAAATGTGTGCGGGTTGAATCCAATACTCAGAACTTATGAGCACTCATGAGTGTTGTAGCACAACTTTGTCCACCAACTTGGACCTCTACAAGCCACCCCGTGACAATCTTGATTCATATCTACTTCCAACATATAACCGACTGTGGATGGTATGAATAACTTAGTCATTCCGGAAGAATAACCTAGTTATTATGGAATTCAAAACATGCAAAGTGAAACACAAGAATAAATGAATCAAATATGGTACCAAACCCTATGAATATAAATAGACCACTTTTATTTATCACCATACTGATTACTCATTATTCATTGTTTCGGTTTTATCAACTTTATACCTGAATTAAAAACACTAGTTGTCCCATGCTCCAAGCATGTACATTATGTTTTTCTAAACAATAGCTTTGCCATACACCAAGTATGCACTCTATGTTTGTCTATGATCCTTTTCTTTGTGAACTAGATCAATTGAAAATAATTTCAATGATTCTTTTTTCACACTCCCAAATCCTTGTCTTAAATGTAGGAATTCCAAATTCCTATCATTTGTTGAAATCTATTTAGATTTTAAACTTATATTCACTGTTGCTCTTGTAATGATTATGCACAAAGCCACAAAGACTTGACAACAATCATTACAGAGTATTCCAATGGAGAGCAATTCCATGGAAACAATGTCTCAATTTCAAAGCGCATTGCTTTGAACATGCTTCTTGCATTAAGTTTCTTTAGCCTTACACAGATTGCTTCCACCTATGAAGACAACTCTATATTCCCATTTTGACTACCACTTCTGAACAAGAGTTGCCTCTTTTCAAACTATGCCAATATGGTCCTTCTAATATTAACAATATACTTCCAACTGTCCTTGAGCAACCAATCTTTTGTAAACCTTAGATTGTCCTCGACAATTGCTTAATCAGTTTAGTCATATCCAATTCTAGACATTTTCCTCCTTAATGCCCCAAGGCATTTGGAAAATTCAGAAAGAATAAATATTATAGCACATGAAATCGATCTTGTACCCAAAGTAAATGGGACACAATTCATGATGTTTCACATAAAGACATGGTTCTAGACCAGTCTTTTGCCATAATAATTTTTTGTTTGCCATATTCTCAAAATTTGACTATGAAAAGGGATGGCGTAATCATAATCGAATTTTGAGAACGCAATATATAGAATTTTCTTAAGTTGAACCAATCCATCAAGAAATTCATATATATATATATATATATATATATATATATATTCTTGACTAAAGGTGATTAAAATCGCAAAGAATTGAAATGAAGTATTATTTCCTCTCCCTTAATTATAGCAAAACAACTTTTTCAACCCCTGCAACCTCACGAATTGAAACTTTTGTTTTCTATAATTAACATTGCTAACATGAAATAGTTTTCATAATTATCATGCTCCCACTAACATGATGATTATTAGCATAACACTTATGCTCCCACTAGCTTTGACATGTATCCAGAAAACAGCTGAACCTCTAGAAGTCGATACTTTATTGACATTCTTACCAAAGTTCGAATTTCTGATACTAGATTTCTTTGATAAGACTTTATCAAAATCATACACGTTATCTTAGATAGATCACAGGTGTGTGTGTGTAAACAATTTCAGAGCTATGAAAAGGGATGCCGTAATCATAGTCTCAATTGTTTAGACCTTTTGCCATTTCTCATAAGTCAATGTTAGTGTGCCGGATAACCACGCACGCTCCACTAACGACTTTGAGAACTGATAATATCACAATTGCTATCTACTTAAAATCTAGTTAGTGAAAGAATTCCTCACCATCATTTTCATGAATCGGAGAGAAACCTTATGACACTTAGATTTTATGGTGTATGTGTTCTTATCCATGTGCATTTGTCAAACCTTAATCACAAGACTAGGTTAGTGACAAATCCTAACTCATATGGATTGAACTTGTGCAATCTTAACTTCTTGCCACCAGGCAGCTCAAGGGCCTGACATTGCTTCCAAGTAGATATGCAAACAATTGAGAACATGTAGAACTCAAATATATAGCCAACTTAACTAGAATGGACACAAAAATGTCAACCGATAGGTTATAAACCTCTAGTTGTGTGCTAGTGATGAAATAAAGGTTTTATTCTTGATTACTTCTTGAAACCCTTTCAGGATCTTTTAGACTCCCACTGTCTCCTTGACCTATAAGACTTTCTTTCCAAATATTCAAGAGATAGTGTGGATTCTAATCAAGACAAACACTTAACACAATTGGCCTAAGTTGGTCTATGTTTTATCCAAAACATCACAACTTACCAAATTCAAATGTACAAGAGTAGAAAACCTTTTACTCTTACATTTCACTAGTGTTAATAAACCTTCTTTAAGATATGTCATTCAAGTTACATTTGTGGTGGTCTTGAACAGTGCACAAGAATGTGTACTCGATCCCTTAGTCCATTACTTGACTCACACATCCATGTGAACAAGTAATTAGTCTATTTTTTCCAATGCTTGAAAGTTCTCATTCATCATACTATACAACTTGCATGATTCCAAGTTTCTATCCAACTGAAAGTTGGGTGATGAGAATCTTTCCTTATTTGGAAAATATTGACACTACCACAAATGAAAGAATCAAATTCAAATTTCCACTCTTGCTATTAATGGAATCATATAAGCAACAATTTTTTTTCCCTTTTCACAAATGCCATTGTAAGGATAATTTAAAATAAATAAAATCAAATTTTTTTTCCTTTTATTTTAAAAACTTTGTAGAAAAATTATCCTTACAGTGCAAAAGCACAAGAAAAACTTTGTTGTTATCTATTCCTAAGCAATATATCATAACTCCTATGCAACAACTCAAAATTCTGATCACAGAACCATGCGATCGACATCCATCTTTGCGATCAGAATCAACATATACTTCCTTTAAGTTTCTTCACTTTTCTTTGATTCTTAAAGCATCAACATGTGACCCAGTCACATCATGTAACACAAATCTCATAATAGAAACTTAACAGAGTTAGATAGTGGACTTTACCTGAAGTAGAGTCAATCTTCTTGACTTGATCAACCTTATGATCTTTCAGGTAAATAGGATGCTTCGCAATCAATGCCCCTTCCTTTGGCAAGAGAAACATAGGGACTCTTTGGGAATGGTACATGGGACTATCGCAGACTTAGCCTTTCTCTTTACCATTTGGTCAACCTAGTTGACTATGGTCAATCCCTTTACTTGGGAAGAGAAGGCTTTTTTAGATATCCGTTACCATTGTCAATGTCCATGGTAGTTTGGGAAGCTGATCTACTAATCAAATTTGCTCTACCAGTGCTCCAAATTATTGTTGATTCAGCAGCACCAAACAAATAGATAAGATCATTAAGGGTCATGTCATAGTCGGTTTCATAGTAGTCCCAAGGGAATTCACTATGTGACTTAGAAAGTGATTGAACCACCAACTTTCTCAAGAGTTTCACACCCAACTCTCTCGGCTTGTCAATATGTGACTTCATCTCCAAGATGCGATCACACATAGACCTTGCTTGCCAATAGTGCTTGAGTGACCTTGAACTTGTAGGTTAGGAAAAATAGTTGGAGGAGGTGGAGGAAGTGAAATTCCAAGAGATTTAGGAGGATCATAGATGTCTGAACAAGACATCTTTTTGGGAGATATTCAAGATAGTTGATCTAAATTCCTTAATATAACACCCAATATGAAATATTAAAGCTAGGACCCAGCAAACTATTTTATAACTTGGAAGAGGGATGCCGTAATCTAAGCTATAAAATATTTGAAGGGAGGTGAATGACGATTCACCAATTTCCACCAAGATAAACGAAATGTATTATTAGGTTTTAATTGGTTTTGAAACTCCTAGATTCTTTCGAGATTCATTAAAATTTTCAAAGGCGTGTTTCAATCTCGAGTGTGCCCTTCAAGTTTTGTGACTGGGATGCCAAGGATCACAAAACAAGGTGTGAATAACCATGCAAATATACTTGGTACCATTAATATTTACCCCTCAATCGATATGGTGGTTAACCACACACGCTCCACCGATATTGTGATAAACATTAAGTTACCCTTTTCCTACCTTGTTAAATCAAGCTAGTGTGCCGGTTAACCACACATGCTCCACTAACTGACTTAAGCAAAGTGCAAACTGTTATTTCATGGGTTAGCACCAAATTCACATTTCCCTAAGTAACTAAGATTGGGTATTATTAAGAGTTTACTTACTTAGTATTTATCATTAATACTTTTAATGAAGGGAGAATTATAGTCCTTGTCCTACCCATTCGGCTAACGACCCACCACCAGTTAAGGAAGCGGTGGGTGAGAGTGGACACCTATTAAACTAACATTTTATAGGCAGTAACCTTATACCCCCCCCTTATAGATCGGCTTCGTGAATGAGGCCTACTAATGGTAAGACGACTTTACTATTATACATATATATAAATATTATTAACTTATAATATTATAAAGTATAAGGGTTGAATTTTAACTTTTAAAATTCTAAGGGCTTAACTTGGAATTAAAGTATTCATAAGTGAAAACTTTACAAATTCCAAAACTTGAGGGCAAGGTTTTGAAACTATTCAAAACTTTTCATTTCATAACTTATGAGTTTAATGGTTCATTAAAATAAAGACTCTTCATTTTTTATGTAACCTCTTATTCTTTAATAACACTTTTAAGGAAAGTGACTCTTAAACATCCGTAACTTGAGGACAAGTTACGAAGTCATAATACTATTTAATGAAAAAGACTCTTCATTTTTTTTATGTAACCTATGGTGTCACACCCCAAAACCAATAACGGCGGAAACGTTCTGGGGCGGAGGACGTCATGTATAATATCACAACATTGTAAAGTAGTAAACAAGCAACAACATCATCCATTACATTAATAATATAATTATTATACAAATGTGTTCTGTCAAATTTTGATAAACACTAAAGCATAAATCAAAATGAAAGATAAGTCTTGAACAAGCTCCATCTTCCTTTCTCCTTGCATCGGTACCTGTCTATGATAACCTGAGGATACAAGTAATTTTGAAAGCGAGTATCAGCTTTGAAGCTGGTGAGATCCTAAGAATTTAGTGTCTTAATTTGTATGTAAGTATTTGTATGTAAGAATTTGTATGTGAACTGTAAGTATGAAAATTTTTGTAAAACAACTGTAACCGTTTGAAAAACCCTAGAAATCCCTATGATTCCTACTATTATATAAAGTGCGTCTTCTACCAAGACCTAACTGTTCTAAATGTTCGTTTCTTGTAAAAGTGTGTAATTTTCCCAAGTGTAACAATCACTATCAAAATATAGTTTTTATATTTATAGTTTAAGTGAAAAGATCACTAAATATCTGTACAGGGAAAATTAATGTAGTACTAAAACGTAGCGCTATAAGAACTACTACTGTACTAATTACCTTAAACCGGATTTATATTAAGGCATTATGTGATAAATTGCACCATACTATCGACTAGTAACAAAGACATAATGAATGGTCGTAATAACGCAATGACGTTTCGCACCCGCAGACCTGCAGGTCCGGCTGTAGCTAGCAGCAAGGTGTAGGATTGTCAATCCAGTATAGATCTATACGCAAACTCACGCTCTCCCTCCAAGAGAATTCTGGCTACAACTCGAGCCATGACATTTAAGTCATGCTCCGATTTAAATCACAATAATTAACGTATTCTTGTATATGTAATGTAATAAACTGTTCTAGCTATAATGTACGTGCTCTCTACCTAGCAATTATAGTAATGTAATCATTCTAGTATAGTTGTATACGTCTCTTCCTAGTATAGTTGTATATGTTCTCTTCCTAGTATAGTTGTATATGTAATGTATTGTAATGCTCTAGAAAGTATTGACTCATGAATGAACTGACTCATTGTATGATATCGCGTTCTAGTAATTGTTCTAGTATCTTCCTAAACTACCCATTTGGTAGTTTACTAGTAATCTATCTGGTACGTATAGACATGGATGTATACCCTTGCTACCCAAGGGCATGGGATGAACTGGAAGGACCTTTTATGACTATATATGTACACATGATATATAACTAATATTTAAACGACCTTTGGACGGTTACCCAAAATCCCACCAGACCACATCCAAATCGAGAAAAAGGAAATAAGGTGGATAGCCTTCCTAAGTTTTTTAAACATTTCTTATATAACTATACATATAAAGGCATGCAATTTATAATATAAAAGCATAAATAAGTTTTGTAAAACATTTGAACATAGATATTATTTTAAGAAATGATCGACTTGATGTCAATCTATAAAACAGTTTGAAGGCATAAGTTTGAGAAAACAGTTTAAGTATAAAGAAACATTTGTTTGAAACACAATTGTAAATAAGTTTGAAATGTAATATACATAGTAAGATGTACAGTGTAATAAGGAGTTTAGAACATATAAAATGTTTATAAAAATCATTTGAAGAAAACAGTTTGGTAAAACGGCTAATGAGTAGCTAAATCGTTTGAATGCTGTATATTAATCACATGTGATTGATGTAATAAGTATCATAATTCTACTTACTAATCACATGTGATTGACATAATAAGTAGCACGATTCTACTTGTATCCCCCCCATAGAACATTTAAAAATAGTTTAAAACATTAGTTAAGGGGTATGAACTCACCTGCAGTAAGTGACTGGAATTGAACAGACTGTTATCGTACGGAAGGATCGGACAAGTGCTTGGTGTCAAGTGAAGACTTAGACACACACAATGATCCTAATTACATATGAAAACATATGTATATAAATAATTAGTGATTATAACACTAATTATACAAGTATAAACATTTAAACGCGAGGAAAACACTTTTGGTCAAGTGCTAGGAGGCTAATGGGTTGCAACAAAGGGGTGCAATGCCCCTAATGGAAGTTTATGGTCTAATGACCATGTTCTTTGGAGTTTACGGCCCAGGGGAGTAAACTCCTAGCCGTAAACTCACAACCAAGGCTCTAAATGGTGCTTAGAATTATTACAACTCTAGTGGTGAATTGTTTCAAGGCTATAACAAGGGTTTGGGTGCCATATTAACTTCTTTGGGGAGTTTATGGCCCAGAGACCATATTCTGTGACAACCCGAAATTTCTGTTCTAAATCAAACCATTGCAATCCAATAGTAGTAGAGCAGTTACAGTGAAAATTCAAACTTTTGGAATAAGTTTGGCAGTTTTAGGGTTTTACACCTAAGGAGTTATTAGGAGAGTGGTTGCACTAGGATGTTGTGCAACACTGAAATTCCATTACTCTAGGTCATTAGAACCCATTCCGAGAATAGAAATATTTTCTGCCAAAAATCTCAGGACTATAAATAGAATTCTGAACCAAATTGGTTCATTATTTGATTTCCAATTAGAGAAAAGCCAAATACTCTCTCACGGATCTTCGGGTTTTCATCCCAGATTGTGAGTCTACTTCCCTAAATGTGTTTTAATACTTGTTATATGCTTTATAACATTGTTTACATGTCCAAAACACAAGATCCAGGAGTTTACCGCCCAAGAACGTTCTTGGGGAGTAAACTCCAAAATCAAGCCTAAAGGCCACATAGTCCCATTTCCGTGTTAGGCATCTAGCTAAGGACTTTATGAATGATCATTAGAGGCTAGAAGCAAATCAAAATCACTTAGTTTGAGGAGTTTACGGCCAAGGAACCACCTCTTGGGCCGTAAACTCCAAGTAAAGGGCACAATTGAGTGCCTAGTGATCCTTTAGCCTTAGAACAAGAACCTAGAAGCCTTAAGCAAGTGTTTTTGACCCACAAAATAATTAGAAACCAACTTTGGAAAGGAGTTTACGGCCAAGATGCTCCTTAGGCCGTAAACTCCATGATTTAGTGCCAAAAACCACTTCAAACTCTTCCTAAGGCTTAGTCTTCATTTTTGGCAAGTACCTTAATGTGTTTAGGACCTAGAAAACACATGAAAAGCATAAGTGTTGAAGAGTTTACGGCCAAGTGTATTTCTTGGGCCGTAAACTCCTTTAATGGGGTCAAAGGACACCCTAGACACTTCCTTAGGCCAAGAAACTTTTAGGGCATGTACCTAGATGAGATATGGACTAGTTAAAATTCTTAGGACCTCATGTGTGAGGGAGTTTACGGCCCAAAGAGTTCTATGGCCGTAAACTCCATCAAATGGTCCCATTTAGTGCCATAAATCTTCCTTAATCCAAGTGTTGAAGCCTAGACTTGTTCCTAGAAATATTAGAGACTTGAAAGGACAATAAGAACCCTCCCAAGGGAGTTTACGGCCGTAAACTCCAAGGGAAAAGGGTCTTTAGGCCGTAAACTCCCCTTAGGAGTCAATATGGTACCTTAAACTCTTGTCTAGCCTTGAAGCAATTCCCCTCTAAGGTTGTAGTACTTCTATGCACCATTTCATGACTTGTTTGAGAGTTTACGGCCAGGAGCTTACTCCCCTGGGCCGTAAACTCTAATGAATATGGTCTTTTGACCTTAAACTTCCATTAGGGGCATTGCACTCTTTTGTTGCAACCCATTAGCCTCCTAGCACTTGACCAAAAGTGTTGTCCTCGCGCTTAAATGATATTACTTGTATAATTAGTGTTATAATCACTAATTATTTATATACATATGTCTTCATATGTAATTAGGATCATTGTGTGTGTCTAAGTCATCACTTGACACCAAGCACTTGTCCGATCCTTCCGTACGATAACAGCCCGTTCAATTCCAGTCACATACTGCAAGTGAGTTCATACCCCTTAACTAATGTTTTAAACTATTTTAAATGTTTTATGGGGGGATACAAGTAGAATCATGCTACTTATTATGTCAATCACATGTGATTAATAAGTAGGATTATATTACTTATTACATCAATCACATGTGCTTAATATACAGCATTCAAAAGATTTGGCTACTCATTAGCCGTTTTACCAAACAGTTTCCTTCAAATGATTTTTATAAACATTTTATATGTTTTCAAAATACTTATTACACTGCACCTCTTACTCTGTTTATCATATTTCAAACTTATTTACAACTATGTTTTATCAAACAAATGTTCCTTGTACTTATATTGTTTTATCAAACAAATGTTCCTTGTACTTATATTGTTTTATCAAACTTATGCCTTCAAATTGTTTTATTGATTGACATCTAGTCGATCTTTCCTTAAACTAATATTTGTGTTTCAAATGTTTTACCAAACTTATTTATGCTTTTATATTATAAATTGCATGCCTCTATATGTATAGTTATATAAGAAATGTTTAAAAGACTTAGGAAGACTATCCACCCTATTTCCTTTTCGCGCCTTGAGATGTGGTCTGGTGGGACATTGGGTATTCGTCCGAAAGTCGTTTAAAGATTAGTTATATATCATGTGTACATATAAAGTCATAAAAGGTCCTTCCAATTCATCCTATGCCCTTGGGTAGCAAGGGCATACATTCACGTTCACACGTACCACTTAGATTACTAGTAAGCTACCATATGGGTAGTTAAGGAAGATACTAGAACCATTACTAGAACGCGATATCATACAATGAGTCAGTTCATTCATGAGTCAATACTTTCTAGAACATTACTGTACATTACATATACAACTATACTAGAATGATTTCATTACTATACTTGCTAGATAGAGAGAACACACATTACAGCTAGCACACTTAGAACATTATAGTACAATTACATGATCACACTTACATGAGTACAATTACATGATCACACTTACATGAGTACGCTTACATATACGAGAATACGTTAATTAATGTGATTTAAATCGGAGCATGACTTAAAACCTCATGACTTGAGTTGCGACCAGAGTCTCTTGAAGGGGGAGCGTTGAGTTTGCGTATAGATTCTATAAAGGATTGACTATCCTACGCCTTCCTGCTAGCTACAGCGGGACCTGCAGGTCTGCGGGTGCCAAACGTCATACCTTAATTTCGACCATTCTTATGTCGATGAAGCCAGTCCATAGTATGAGTTTGTGTATAGATCTATACTGGATTGACCATCCTACACCTTACTGCCAGCTACAGTGGGATCTGCAGATCTACGGGTGCCAAACGTCATTCCGTTATTACGACCATTCGTATGTCGTTGTTACAGTCGATAGTATGGCGCAATTTATCACATAGTGCCTTTGCCTAAAAATCCGGCTTAAGGTAGTTAGTACGGTAGTAGTCCTTTTAGAGCTACGTTTTAGTACTACGTTAATCTTTCCATTATATATTTTTAGTGATAACCTCACTTAAACATAAATGTATAAACTCTATTTTTGGATAATGATAGTTATACTTTGGAAAATACATACTCTTACAAGAGACACGCACACAGAACAATTAGGTCTTGGTAGAAGACACCTTCACGTACTAAAAGGAATCATAGGGATTCCAGGGTTTTTCAAACACTTACAATTCATATACACTTACAAATTTTCTTATAGTTCATATACATTTACAAATACTTACAATTCTTGTACACTTACAAATTTTTGAATTACAAAGACTTACAAATTTTTACATACAAATTAAGACACTAAATACTTATGATCTCACCAGCTTCAAAGCTAATACTCGCTTTCAAAATTACTTGTATCCTCAGGTCATCATAGACAGGTACCGATGCAAGGAGAAAGGAAGATGGAGCTTGTTCAAGACTTATCTTTCATTTTGATTTATGCTATAGTGTTGATCAGAATTTGACAGAATACAATTGTATAATAATTATTTTATTAATGCAATGGATGATGTTGTTGCTTGTTTACTACTTTACATTGTTGTTGATATTATACATGACGTCCTCCGCCCCAGAACGTTTCCGCCGTTCTTGGTTTTGGGGTGTGACATATTCCCTTGGAGTTTACGGCCGTAAACTCCCTTGGGAGGGTTCTTATGGTGTTTTCAAGTCTCAAACATTTCTAAGAACAAATCAGGGCTTTGGTACTTCGCTTTAGAAGAGTTTATGGCACATTTGGCACTATTTTATGGAGTTTACGGCCTTAGAACCTTTTAGGCCGTAAACTCCCTTACTCTTGGTGTTCTAAGTGTGTTAACTAGTCCAAAACTCATTTAGGTACATGCCCAAATTGGTCTTTTGGCTTAAGGAAGGAGTTAGGGTGTCATTTGACCCCTTTATAGGTGTTTACGGCCCAAGAGTTTGTCTTGGCCGTAAACTCCTTTTTCCCTGTAATTTCTTATGTTTGCTAGGCTATAAAAACTTTAGGGTACATGTTCTAATTTAATCTTAAGCCTTAGGGAGTGTTTCAAAGCATTTTGGCACCTAAAACATGGAGTTTACGACCTAAGAAGCTCCTTGGCCGTAAACTCCTTTCTAGCCATGATTCCTAATTGTTTTGTGGTATAAAGCATGAATTGGAGGCTTCTAGTTCGAGTTCTAAAGCTTTGAGGGTCATTGGAACCCTTTAGGACCTTAAAATGGAGTTTACTCCCCAAGAACGTTCTTGGGCGGTAAACTCGCGGATCTCACATATTTGACATGTAATATATGTTATTAAGCTTATAACAAGCATTATAAAACAACTAGAGAAGTGTACTCACAATTTGGGATAAAAACCCGAAGATCCGTGAGAGAGAATATTGACTTTTCTCTAAATGGAATTCAACAAATGAACCAATTTGGTTCAGAATTCTATTTATAGTCCGGAGATATTTTTGGCATAAAATATTTTTATTCCTGGAACGAACTCTAATGTCTTAGAGTATTGGAATAACAGTGTTGCACAAAACCCTAGTGCATCCACTCTCCTAATATCTCCTTAAGTGTAAAATCCTGAAAACTGCCAAACTTATACTCGAAATCTGAGTTTACACTGTAACTGTTCTACATCTATTGGCTTGATATGGTATGTTCAGAATGGAAATTTTGGGTTGTCACATATGGCACTTTTATGAGTTTTAAGATTCATAAATGTGACCTTTTATGTAACTTGAGGACAAGTTACAAAAACACATTTTATGAACTACCTCTAGATTAATTAGGATTGAAAACAACTAAAACACAATTTTTTTTCCATTAATCTAAACTAACTCATAAATCAAGGAAACATAAAACTTTTGGTAATCCATAACTTATGGAGTTAAATGCCTATTTTATGATGAAACTTTTCATGTTCCATAACTTAAGAATAAGTTAAGGAATTCTTTAAAATATTAACACCCAATTTTGTAACTCCATAAAAACTATGAATCAAATTTTTTTTTAAAACCTTTTCATATCCATAACTTATGGAGGTTTCAAAACACTTAAGATCACAACTTTGAAAAAACTTTTGAGCTCCAAAATTTTATGACAAAATTTGTAACTCCTTAAAACATTTAGATCAAACTTTTAATACTAATAAAATAATCATATCATTTTATCATTTACTAAATTTGAGCTAATTCAACTCATATAGAAAATGATTCAAATTTTACAAATAATTAGTTTTTCACAAAACAAGTAATTATCTTAAAATTTGACAAACTTCAAGTTTTTTTTTTTTTTTTGAGCTTTGAAAATCAAACATTTGCATGAATATAAAAGAAAACAACCCATGGCTCTGATACAATTGTTGGGTTTTTGAGAATTCTAACACTCCTATGGTGTACATGCAACCCTATAAACCTTATATCTATGTTTTCTATATCATGCATGCAAATAAGAACTTTCCAAGGCTTTAATCCTAACTAGCATACTATGAAGCACATATACTACAAAGTTCTAGATAGATGACATACCTTTTGATATAGCTTGATGTCTTCAAACTTTAAGAGCTTAGCCCCAATAGTGTGGAAGCCTCAAGTGGAATCACAAATCACCAAAACACCTTGGAAGACTTTAGAGAATATGGATACTTGGCTCACACTTATGAAATCGGTTACTTCCCTCTTTAGTGTATCCACACTAGCCACTTGCCTAATTGCATGAACCATAAGACGCTTTATATAGTGTGGAGGATTAGGGTTAAACCCTAATACCCATGACCTTTCATTTCCTAGGATCCATGGGTTAAAGCCCCATGGACTATCCATGAAGACTTAGCCGAAGCTAAATGAACTTGGCCCACTACACACATATATCTAAGAGTCCATATTTAGTTAGTTCATTTTGATCACTTAATTAATTATAAATTAATTCTTGATCAATACTAATTAAAGAATATGCTTATATTTTAATATATTAGAACTTATAATATATTAATATAAATCATAAATATACTATTCTCAAAAGACTATCCATATAAATTGTGTCGGTGAAGGGCAACCCAAATGGACCATGCCGGGTCGGGTCAAGTACATACCAAATATAGTTATGGACTTAGATATTAATCCAACACTATGTCCGGGAATGGTTCCTACTGTGGGAAAGAAGATTAAGTGGTATATCTGGGGGCTGGAGGATCCATTTCAAGGGAGTGTATTAGCTTCAAACCCCACCACCTTCGACAGTGCCAAGCGATTGGCACAACGGCTTATTGACGATGGAGTCCACACCCCAACAACAACAACAACCCTATCCATCTCATAACCATCAAATCCGCTGACAGCAAGCGGAAGTTCTGGGAAAACAAGAAGAAAAACATGTCGCAGAACGCTACTAAAAAGTAGCAGGTCGTGGTTGTTCATGCTGCAGTAACACCTACTACTATTGCACTGATGAAGCAGTATGCTGGGAGATTGCCCAAGTGCAACAAGTGCAACTTCCACCACACAGGACCCTGCCAAGAAATGCAGTGCGTTATCTGCAACAAGAAAGGGCACACTGCCCGTTTCTGCAAATCTTCGGCAAGGCCAATCAACCAAGTCGCCGACGTTGGTGTGGGTCAGACTTGCTACGGGTGAGGCGAGGTAGGCCAATACAAAAGGAACTGCCCTATGGAAGGGAATGTCGACGGAGTGGGAAGAGTTTTGGCTATAGGCCACGAGGAGACAATAGCCGACCCTACAGTAGTCACTGGTACGTTTCTCCTCGATAACTCATATGCATGCATGTTGTTTGATAGTGGAGCTGAGAAGAGCTTCGTAAACTCGAAATTTGCTCACTTACTTATACAATAATCGTGCGCACTTAAAGAATCATTCACTGTAGAAATGCCTAGCGGAAAGATAGAGAGCACTAGCTGTATATACATAGGATGTACTCTAGCTCTAGATAGCCATTCATTTCCAATCGACCTATGTAGGTCTCAATAAAAGGTTTCGACGTCATAATTGGTGTTGATTGGTTGAGTTATCATCATGCCGACATCATTTGTTACTAGAAGGTCGTTTGTCTTAATCTGCCATCTAGCAAAACTCTATTAATCTATGGCGACAAACCCGACACGAACCTTCGCATCATCTCGAGCATACAAGCCCAAAAGTACTTACAAAAGGAATGTCAAGCATTCCTTGCTCATGTTGTCAATATGTGCCAAGAGACAAAAGACATAAAGAACATCCCAGAAGTACGCGACTTTCCCAACATCTTTCCAGAGGAACTAACAAGGTTACCTCCATAGCGTCAAGTCGAGTTTAGAATCAACTTAGTTTCAGGGGCTACCCAGTAGCCAAATCGCCGTATCGTCTATCACCGGCTGAGATGCAGGAGCTATCTGGTCAACTTAACAAATTTCTTAGCAAGGGCTTTATTAGACCAAGCTTCTCACCCTGGGGAGCATCGGTCTTATTCATCAAGAAGAAAGACGGATCGTTCTTCATGTGCATCGCCTATAGAAATTTGAACAAACTTACAGTCAAGAATCGCTACCCTCTGCCTCGCATAGATGATTAATTTGACCAACTACAAGGGGCGAATTACTTTTAAAAGATAGATCTGAGATCCGGGTATCACCGGTTACGAGTGTTAGAGGAAAATGTGCCTAAGACAGCCTTCCAAACTCGTTATGGACACTACGAGTTTGTAGTGATGCCATTCGGATTGACCAATGCGCTTACAATATTGATGGATTTAATGAATAGGGTGTGTCATCCTTACTTGGATCAGTTCGTCATTGTGTTCATTGATTACATACTTATCTACTCTCATAGTAAGGAGGAACATAGTCAACATCTAAGGCAGGTCTTAGAAACATTATGATCGGAGAAGCTCTATGCGAGGCTCTCTAAATCCGAGTTTTGGATTATATGAGTCGAATTCCTGGGTCACGTTGTTAATGAAGAGGTAATTCATGTAGACCCTTCCAAAATCAAAGCCATTAAGAACTGGTAAGCACCGAAAACGTCTACAGAAATTCGTCAATTTCTAGGTCTCGCTGGCTACTACCGCAGGTTCATTCAGAACTTCTCTAGGATCGCTAACCGCTTACTACATTGACATAGAAAGGCATGGCCTTTGACTGGGAAGACAAACAAGAAAAGGCATTCCAAACACTAAATCGAGCCTTAAGCAGTGCACCGACACTATCCCTCCCAGAAGGGATATCATGGTTTATTACGATGCATCCAACCAAGGGATTGGTTATGTTCTGATGCAACGAGGTAAGGTCATTTCCTATGACTCAAGATACCTGAAGACACACGAAGTCAACTTCCCCACACATGATCTTGAGTTAGGAGCAGTAGTATTTGCTCTGAAGATTTGGAGACATTATTTGTACAATACACAAAGTATTATCTTTACAGACCAGAAGAGCCTTCAACACATATTCGACCAGAAGGAGCTCAATATGAGACAATAACCGTGGGTCGAGCTACTCAATGACTATGAATGCGAAATTCGTTATCATCCCGGCAAAGCCAATGTAGTAGCTGATGCACTAAGTCGGAAAGAATACTCTAGTCGTAGAGTCAAATCATTCACCATGACTATCCATTCACACTTAAGGAGGCTCAACTTGAAGCTTTGAAACTTGAGAATGTGGCGGGTGAATCCCTAAGAGGGATTGATAAAAACTTAGAAGTCAAGGGTGGTGGAACCTTGTATCTCATGGATCGGATCTGTACACTGAGACACGGTGGCCTCAGAGACTTGGTCATGACCGAGGCACACAACACTCGATATTCCGTCCACCCAGGTTCAGATAAGATGTATCTGGAACTTAAAAAGTCATATTGGCGGTCTAACATGAAAGCAGAGATTGCTACCTTCGTGAGTAAGTGTCTTATGTGCGCCAAGTTTAAGGTCGAATACCAGAAACCCTCATGTTTACTTCAACAACCGGAGATACCTGAATGAAAGTGGGAGCGGATCACTATGGACTTCATAACAGAGTTTCCCAAGACAACGGGTGGTCTCGATACCATATGGATGATCTTAGACTGGATAACAGAGTCCGCACACTTCCTAGCTTTGAAAAAACTTACAAGATGGAGAAGCTAACTAGAACAGACATTAGCAAGATCGTACAACTGCATGGTGTTCCCATATCCATTATCTCTAATAGAGATAGTAGATTCACTTCGAGGTTCTGGCAGTTGCTACAAAGTTCCCTAGGAACTAGGTTGGACATGAGTACAGCCTACCATCAACAAACAGACAGACAAAGTGAAAGGACTATTCAAACTTTAGAAGATATGTTGCGAGCCTGTGTGATTGACTTTGGGAAGGCATGGGATACTCATTTACCCCTTGTCGAGTTTTCCTACAACAATAGTTATCACACGAGCATAAAGGTTGCTCCATTTGAAGGCCTCTATGGCCGTAAGTGCAGATCCCCTATGTGTTGGGCTGAGATGGGCGACACTCAGTTAGCTAAAGGACATGTTCTTGACAACACTCTCACAGGTCCGAAAATCATACAGTAAATGACAAAGAAGATCGTTCAAATTCGTGAACGATTGAAAGCCTCTAGAGACCGACAGAAAAGCTACACATACAAGAGAAGTAAACCTTTGGAATTCCAGGTTGGAGACCGCGTTTTATTGAAAGTATCATCCTGGAAGGGCTTGATACGCTTCAGAAAGCGTGGAAAGCTAAATCCAAGATACGTAGGGCCTTTCGAGATTATCACTAGAATCGGCCCTGTAGCTTACAAGCTCAAACTACCTCGTGAACTTAGTAACGTACATCCTACCTTACACGTCTTGAACTTGAAAAAGTGTTTTTCCGATGAGACACTTGTGATCCCACTTGATGAGATCGAGATCAATGAGAGCCTCGGCTTCTTGGAAGAAACAGTAGAGATCATGGACCGAGAGGTCAGGCAAACGAAGCAAAGATGTATCCCGATAGTGAAGGTTCGCTGGAATGCCAAGCGAGGACCTAAATTCTTGGTTCGGTTTGAGTATCTATCTATGTGGATGGGAGAGGGTTCCCCCTGAATTCTTGGGTTGGTTTGAGGACCTGAATTCTTGGGTCGGTTTGAGTATCAATATATTCTTGGGTCGGTTTGGTATGAAACTCTTTCTAAATTCTTAGTCTCTTCAGGATACAAAAGAGGAGTGATTGATCCCACACTATTTAGAAAAGCAAACGGGACTCACCTTATGCTTGTACAAATATATGTGGATGATATCATCTTCGGGTCATCCGATCATGAAATGGTGGTCGAATTTGCTAAGCTCATGACAAACTAATTTCAAATGAGCATGAATAGAGAGATTAACTTCTTTCTAGGTCTCCAAGTCAAAAAAAAACTCAACAAGGAATATTCATTCGTCAAGAGAATACACCGCTGAACTTCTGAAGAAATACTCTATGGACAACTACTCTTCTGCTAAGGTCCCTATGGCCTTCGGGTATAAGATCTCTGCTTATCCCTCTGGTAAATCTGTGGATCACAAGACTTATAGAGGTATCATTGGTTCGCTAATGTACCTCACCGCAAGCAGACCTGACATTATCTTTGCAACTGTTGTGTGTGCAAGGTACCAAGTTGATCCAAAAGTGTCACACATGACCGAAGCCAAACAAATTCTTCAGTGCCTAAAAGGAAGCAAATCTCTGGGTCTATGGTACCCCACAGGCAATGACTTCAGTCTTCAAGCATTTATTGATGCAGATCATGCCGGATGCAAACTTGATCGAAAAAATACATCTGGTGGATACCAATTTTTAGGAGGAACACTTGTCAGCTGGTCCTCAAGAAAACAAAGTTGTGTATCTTTATCTACCGCAGAAGCAGAATACGTGGCCGCAACCAGCTGTTGTTCCCAAGTCCTTTGGATGAAGACACAATTGCTAGACTACGGGTACAGAATGCTGCGGATAATAGTTTACTGTCACACTAAAAGTGCCATAGCAATTTCTCATAATCCTATTCGGCACTCCAAGACAAAACATATTGAGTTACGGTATCATTTCATCAAAGATCATATTCTGAAAGGTAATATTGAACTCATCTTTGTTCCTACTCATGAAGAGATTGCTGATGTTTTTACAAAAGCACTTGACTCTAAAAAACTCAATGTATTCCTGCAAATGTTGGGAATGATGAATCCAGACCAACAATTCTTTTTGAATTGTTAGCTACCGCAGACCATCCTTGGTCTCCGTTGTGGTTCTAACTGAGAATTACATATGATAGATGGTTTTGGTACCGCAGTCCAGGTACCGCAACCATATGTCATACGTATCTCTCATGGGTACTAATGGTCTGTTGTTACTAATATTTGTTCAAAGTGTTTTCCTCTCGGTTCCCCACTGGAGTCTTTCCTTTTTTCATCCGAAATGACATCTCTAACCGCAATGAAGTTTTCATTCGTAATCTTCGTGATAATTTCTCAACTGCTGTTTTCAACTTAAAAAAAAAACTTTTGTGTGTTATTTAATGATCCCTCATTAAATAAAATAAAACATTCTCATTGAAACTGTCATCTTCTCTTTCAAAAAAAAAAATTATCAGACCTATTTTAGGAATGATAAAATAAAACAAAAAGAACGTATTTCCATCGAACTCATTCTTAATTTGTCCTTTCCTCTCCCAAGCACGTCCCATCTCCCAAACATGTCCCATTCGTTACCACTTCCTCTCCCATTACCCCCACAATTACCTAACCTATAAACATGTGTCCGTCTTTACAATAAATGCAAACCCTTTATGGAAATCTCCCAAAATCTTTTCCAACCCGTTTTTAATATCTATGGCTGGGATTCAATCCATAATTCATCGATTTTCCCCCAGAAAAAATCGTCGTTTTATCCTCTCCTTACCTTTTACCTAGGGTAAAACCTTTTCACACCCCCCCCCCCTTTATAAACCCATCTTCTTCCCCATCGATCCTTTACGCTTTCTGAATATCGATTGTCTCTCTCAACCTTTAAAAACCTACATAACTCTCAAGAACTCTGTTTTTCTTTTCTCACAATGGTGAAATCCGGTGCATCCAAGAAGCAATCCAAGGCTTCAGGTTCTACGAATCCAAGAGGTTCAGACTCTTCATCAATCGCCTCAAGCAATTTCCGAGCTGTATTTGAAGATCATCCTTCATACAATGCTCCCATCAAGCTCATGATCAAGTTTCGCAAGCATCACCCTCTGTTTGGACCTTTTGATGCATTTACAGAAATCGTAACAATTTCCACCTTGTTCAAATGTGAATTCTTGGCATATCGACCACTCCAAAACACTCAAGAAGTGCATCTCAATCTTGTGAATGACGCAATGGTCATTCTGACCAAGGAAAATTTCCAAGGTCCATCAATCTACTGGTTCATCCGTCGATCAAGTTCTTCTCTCTGTCAATGGCGGATATCACTACATCTCTATACCAGATGGGACACCAGAAAAGAATCAAGGGTACCACTAAATTCATGAAAAATCAACTGCCCGTAGTGTGGCAATATGTGTGCCACTTCATCATCCGAAGCCTATCTGGCAGAACTGGAGGAACCGACAATATGGGGCTTAAGCTCCTTGAGTTGGTTTGGAGCACATTCACAAGGCACGATGTGAATTATAGGCAAATCCTATGGGATGACTTCCTTCAATACATCCCTAAGGAACACCGCAAGGAAAACCCAACAGAACTCACCTTTGCTAGGTTCTGGTCACTGTGCATCCTGGATCTTCATGCCGATGCAGACATCCCCATGGGCAACGACACCAATCTTTTTGCTACAAAAGATCTCAAAAGGTCCAATCCTTCATCCGATCAAACTCTTTTTGGACCAATCCGCAGGCTTCCCACCCATATTCTTTCTAGTCTTGGTCCTAAGACTACTGATGTCTCAGACCATATTGAGGGTACGGAGGGTATTGCCCCATACCCTTCTACCCCGCCTCTTCCATCTGCAGCCGTTATCCCTGAGTGTACCGCAGTCCCCTCTGCCACTACTCTATCCTATCTTTCTCAAAGAAAAAAGTTGTTGGCACCCAAAAAGAAACAAAGAACACCACAGAAGGATGCTCCCAAACCAACCGCACCCACCAAGAAACGTAAAACCAAACCAACCACTGTATCAAGCAGTGATTCTTAAGAGGATAGACAACCAATATCGATCCTCAAGAAAAGAAAAACCACCAATACCTCTAGCCAAATGCGTGACCGGACTGATACCTTAGCCTCTCCACAGGCTAGGGTAGTCCTTGGTATTGTTGCAACTCCTTTCAATACCACCATCGAATACCACTCAAGCTCATCAAGTGAGCCTGTTTCATAATCCTCGTCATCTGAACGTGGAGACAGCCCCCCAGTTATATCTCAAGCAGATAAATCTAGACATCGCCCTAAGGTCTCCAGGGCTTCCCGACTGCATTTCTTTTCTCCCAAGGAGTTAGACTCCATCCTCTTGAACATATCCCAAACACTTCAAACACCTGACCATCCGCAGGGCGCTTCTTTCGCTCATGCCCGAACAGAGACGAGGCGAAACGTGACCACGGGTCACGGAGACCAAGGAAGCTCCAGAAATCCTACTCTGTTTCCATCATTACAGGTGGTTTAGGCACGGTCAGCACACATGTGCAAGGATCCGTGAACCCAAGGGACACCTTGGTGCGCACTCAAAGAATTGACGAAGACGATTCAAGTGATACATGGAGTCGGTATCAACCAACTACTGATGCCGAAATCAAGAATTATGCTGCCTTACGAAGGGCATTCCAAGCCCGAAAGGATCAACAAATCAAACAACAACAGCAGAAGGAACGAGAACTTCAAATGATTGCTAAGTATTGGGCTGATGCAAACAATAATGCTTATACTGTATCAGGGATTCTTCCTATTCAAGACTGGATGTCTCAGATGGCCGATTCACTCATCAAAGCTCAAGCAGCATTTGCGGCCCAACATACCTCCCAAGTTCCTCCCACTACGGTTCTTGAAACTTCACAAGACGAAGGCCCTGAGATCGCAATCAGCTCAGCTCCTACCTTCGGTCTTGGTGATGAAGAGGTACAAGAGGTAAACAAACCCTCTACTTCTGAAGACGATCTAATGATGTTCGATGAAGGTGAAGAATCAAGTGGTTCTCACCACTCCACTTCCAAGCCCAAAAAGAAGAAGAAGAATGCAATCACAAGAAAAGAGTTTCTATCTCTTCAGGCCAAAGTCGATCAAATCCTGGCTGCGGTCAATGTAACTCAACCGCAACCAGAGGATGTTCCTGGACCACAATCATTGATAGAAAGGATTGAAAGACTAGAAACAAGAGAACCACTGGCTGCGGAGTGCATCTCTTTAAAAGTCGAAATGGGAATTCGGTCCCTTAACAACAATCGCAAAGCATACCACAAAGATTTCATGGAAGCCACTGAACGTCTTATCTCCGAAGTGACCGCAATCAAAAATGATCTTCAAACCGCTATCAAAGATCAAGCCTCTCATTCTCAAAAGTTAATATATGAAACTCATACCGCTTATGAGTCTACCATCTCGGTTCTTCACTCTACCATCAACCGCCTTCAACGATCCTTAACAACCAACTTTCATGGCCCTGGAATCCTTCAACTCACTAAGGAGATTCATCGCCTGCTGTTCAAATCCTCCTCTCCAACCAATCAACAACTCACAGACGCTATCAAGGCTCAATTTCAGGAGGCCTTCTCCAAAATTGCTGGCCTTCGGACATAGCTTCAGGTAGCTCCGGTTTGGACTTCCTCAAGAGGGGGAAGTGAAAAAGATCAAGCCCATCAATTTCATCAATCATATCACGTTCATCAATCTCAATAATCAATTTCACCACATCAACCCCCCCCATCATCAGTGGCAAAGTTCCCTCACCGCAACCATCATCTCACACTGCGCCTCACATTCTGGAGAAACCTGAAACTCCCCCACACTTCAAACATCTTGAGGAACATATGTCATCTCCAAGCTCAACATATTCTCCCACCACCGTCCAAAGGAAGAAAGACTGGAGGGCAGTGAAACTTGGTGAAGAGATCTGGAGGCTATGCGGATTTGACACAGTCTTGGATGAAACTCTTATCAATTCTTGGGTTAATCCCCACCGAAGACTGCTAGATGAAGATTACGTTCCTCATCTTACATATGCTGAGTGTTCCAGGGCAAGGCTGATTTTCCTTGCATGAATCCGGAGGAGATTTTCCTCATTGCAAGAGTGTTCCAGGGCAAGGCTGAGAAGTATCCGAAAATGCAAATTGCACTTGATAGAGTCAATAGTTTTCTGATGGATACTGTATGCGATTTTGCTAAAATCGAAGCAAATATCTATCCCACCATTGCGAAGAAGCATGAATTACCTCCACTTGACCCAGCACCGATGCCCTTCGAAGGCTTTGAAGAAAGAACCTTAGGTGCATCCAACTTCCCTGAACTCGGTGTCATCTTCAAAAGAAAAACTGATAATGTCAAATATTTCATCCCTACCTCTGCTATACATCGTCTAACAAAGAAGCAGCTTGACATCTATCGGACCACAGTTGAAAAGTCAAAATATACCACTCCGGAAGTCAAGTATGAAATTCTAAGGAGGATCACTTGGTTAGAAAGTGTCAGGAAGTTTTGGTGGATCCTAATCAAGCATCTCCGTCTGGATAAGTGCTAAAAGTTAAAGAGGTCACTTAGGGGGAAATTGTTAGAACACTAAAGGTGACCCTCTTGAACTTTCCTGGAACCGCAGCCAACTTCTACCGCAATGAAAGCTTATACCGCAGTCATCCAAAGTCAGAAGACCACAAGCTTTTGTACTTTGTCTATTTTGTCTATTCTTTACACTGTCTATTTTCTAGTATGCCTTGCATGGCTACTTCTAGAAGTTATCATTTGTAATGCTTGATTCTCTATAAATAGAGCTCACTTGTTATGAATCAAATACGCATCTTCAAGTATCTTTACTACTTATCTCATAAATTCTCTCCTATCTCACTTCTTACTATCATATCTGATCATAATCTCTCTTCGGAGCAAGTCCTTGTGACTTATTCACTAAGTCTGATCTCACCAACTAATCTTGGTTTGAATGCATTCCAATTTATGAATCAACTTATGTGTATTCTTGATATAACAATTCCTGTCATTTACATTACTTTACTTTCCGCATCTAACTCACTAACTTCTAACTATTAATATTATTGTTGAGATAACATATACTTCGAGATTAACTATTCCGCTATATACTTGTTCTAACCATTTTGTTCAAGTGTGTCTCAAAGTTTTTCTCTTAACAGAATGCTAAATTCCTATGAAAATCACAACAGGAAGGCTGAAACATCGACCCATATATCTTATAAGTCAAAACTGTATTCCAAAATCAACCATCACAAGGTTAACGCCCATGATGATGAAAGGGAAGAAGACAAATTTCCTAAAAAATACCGACAGTTGCTTCTATGTGGATGTTTCAGGTATGATATTCTCCATCCAGGATCTTTGTGACAAAGCAAGATGGCCATAAAGGGAGAAAGTTGAACAGCTTAGAAAGACAGTTCCAAGTGGTGTGCATATCACGATGATTTCGGTCACAACACTAATGAATGCATAACCCTCAAGAAGGAGATTAGTTATCACTTGAGAAAGGGTTATCAAAAATAGATCCTAGGAAGGAAAAAAGAAAGATCCAGGGAAAAAAGAGCAAGACCCTACAAAGATCTTGGAAAAGTCAGGCTCACCTCCTTCGGATGCCAAGGTAATCAATGTTATTTCCGGAGGATCTGACATCTGTAGAACTTCTTATTTTACAGCAAAAAGGCATGTCAAAGTGTCCAAACTGAAAAGAAGGAAAGATCCCGAAAAAAAACATATAGATAACAAACAGCAATGAGAGTATCTTTGATGAACAAGATAGAGAAAACATACGGGATCCTCATCATGATGGACTGGTGATTACTCCATATATCGCTAACCGTTTTACCTTTAAGGATCCTAGTAGATGGAGGATCCTCAGTGAACATCTTACTTTTAGATGCTTTAACCCGGATGAACATCCCAAAATCCGAAATAATTAAGAGATCCTTAGTCCTAATAGGATTCAGTGGTGAAACAAAGCACACCATTGTAGAAATCAAGTTACATATCTACATCGAAGGGGTAAATTCGATGCAACATGATTGTATTATTACTGATTTGTCTTCCTATAGTGTTATATTAGGTAGACAATAGATCCAACACATGAAAGCGGTCTTATCGTTGTACCACCAATGCATCAATATGCCTACCCCACACGGGAGAGTGAAGATCATCAGGGATCAGCAAGATTCTAAAAAAATGTTACAAGACCTCGATGAAATCTTCAATAGCATGACGACAAGCATACCAATTAAAGCAGGGGGCATGAGGTGTGTTAGAAACTAGAGAGCAAGATGTGAAGGAAGTTCCCTTAAACCTCGACAATCCTGAAGTTGGGGTCCTCATAGGACATATAATACCAGAACAAATCAAGAAATAACTAATAAAGTTCTTAAAAGATAGAAGTAAGACCTTCGCATGGAAACATGAGTGTTTTGGTCGAAAAATGAACACGCTAAAATCAAGCAAAGTACATGAGAGGTTGTGATGTTCAGAGTAATGCAAGTATGAAATGTAGATTAAAGCGACACAAGTTGTTTACAAGTAAAGCCCTTGATCCTTGCTAGGATCTTTGGTATAAAACCTTGGGATATGATAATGATTACATGCCTTGATGATTTTTATTAAATGAAAAGATCGATTACAGAGAAAATTAAATGAATGTAAGTACAAGTGTTGTAGTTGTGCTAAGTATCGTGTGTAGTGTAATGAATACATGTGATTTTTATAGTCTAAAGCTAAGCAACAAGAACTCTGAAAATTTTGGGATCCTCCGAGATCAATTTATACACGTTGCTTAACTTGGCCCTCCGGGTCTTTTGCATGGTTGTGAGGACTGTTCGTTGACAATGAGACTTTAACTAGTTATTTCTGCACATGTGAGAAAGATAACAGAGTATAGAACCGTTATAAATATTACAAAAATAATGGCCATGATCTTGAAGTATATTTGGGATCATGAGGTTCAAGGATCTTGAGGTTTGAGGATTCTTAGGCTTAAGGATCTTATTGTAGTTCTAAGATCCTATCCCTAACAATATCCCCCAATTTATCCCTGAAAATAAGCGAACTAGTTCCAGATATATTGAAGGCATAATTTAAAGTAAATGAGTAAAAATAGAAGTGAGGGTAAAAAGATGATAAGATTTTTGAATTTAAAATCCCCAACGGCTAGATTTCTACCCGTTTAAGAGATATTTACGAGGCAGTCAAATCATACACCTCTCTCTTCAGTTGATAGTATAAACAGGAGCGAATAGTAACTTTTCTTGTACTCTTTCTCAGTCCCTTTTGATCATTATCGGCTAACTTTGAAGGTTAATTCCTCTTTCTCTTTTTGTTTATAAACATGTTCATCATGGGCAAAAAGATGATTGTTTCCCGTAAAAACGTTCTTGATCTTCCTGAGGATGACTTTACTGATCAAAAGTTCTTGTCTTACGACGAGACATGCTCTTCTGATGATGGAGACATCTAGTCTATAATACATGATGGAGCTTTTCCCCTGACACTCTGTTCAATCCATAGGACCTTTTGATCCAACCGGATTTCATTTCCCTTAATGGGTGTGCTATCCGGAGTACCCTTTTTCTTTAGGCCTAAAATTCCATTTCTCTGGTGTGATTTTTGAATTTTTGTGAGGTTACAAAGCTCCCTTACATCCAAGTGATGCCTATCTTTTGAATGTCTTGTAGTGGGTTGAGCATTTGAATAAAACTCATGATCTTGACATGCGTTTGGTTGAATTGTCCCATGTATATGATCTTTCAACTTTAAACAATTCTTGTTTCCTATTCAATGTTTAAAATAAATCTCCTCTTATGCTGAAAACAAAACACAACGACGGGATATGGAAAGAGAGATGCTTCTTCGTCAGGCGTGATTCCATTCCCAGTGGGGATCTTTTGCCCAGAGAATGGATTAAGATGGGTGGATTTCATGATTATCTTAAAAGATTTTGAAATTTACTTTCTTATTAGTTTTATTTTGTTACAGGTTTCAAGCGTGGAGAAGTTATTTCTGCTGCTGAGGATAAATAGGAGAAGATCATTAACATTCTCGCACTCCCTTAGGCGGATAGATCCTTTAAGCTCAGCCAATCAAGTCTCCAAGAGGGTTCCTCCAACAACACTTCCATAGGTACAAGTATAAAATATCCTCTCTTTTCTCTGGTTAGTTTTATGATCTTCAATCATAGAGGGATCTTTACATTTATGTAGGCTCCAAGATGACTCGATCGAATGCTCGTTTCACTTTGGTAGACATTAAAGATGACCTGACTAGCGGCTTAATTACGGTCAAGCACGAAAGGTTTCTACTCTCCCTCCTTTGAAAAAGACTCCACCCGATCTGACTGTGAAGACTTCATGATCTCGAAAGAGAGACCTCTGAGGCTACGGATCTGTGCCTTGAGAACCTCAGCATTGAGGATTCTCTTGGGAAATTGACTTCCTTTTCTCAGGATGTAAGTCGATTTACTTATATACTCAGCTTTTTACCTGTTCTTTCCTTTACCTTTACTAATGTTGTGCTTCTTTCAGATCTTCGCTCATGTCTCTCAGTTCGCCACTGATCATTGGATCTATGCTAAAAGAGTTGAACATGATTTAAAGGATCTGGAGAAATATGGAAGACAATCAACGAGGAACTTCTTTGGAGGGTTGAGTTGTTGAGAAAACAAAAGGCTGAGAAGGAAGAGGAGCACATCTTGGAGATCGAGGAGGTTATTGTTGACTCAAAGGCAAGTGATGTGGTAGCTATTTAGGAGGACAAGATCAAGCTGGTGGAGGATCTTGAGAACACAGGATCTTGGAATGTAGCTGGATGGCACGAGGCACTAGGAAAAGTAAATGGAAAGTCTATCACCGCTACTAAGGAAACTGAGTCGAATCCTGTAGAGGAGGAAAATAAGAAAGTTGCGGTCGATGATGACCAGGATAAGGTCTAGGCATGCATGAAATTAGTATAAGTAGTTTTTTGTTTCATCAGTAATGTAAGACAATTAACTTTTTAATGGGCTGGTGCGCAACCCTTTTTAATTCAATGGTTGTATTTCTTTTTCATATTTCTTTCTAAGTTATCTTTCATGACTGTTATGGTACTAGGATCCTTAAATAACTAGGATCCTGGAAAACTTGGTTCCTGTAAATAGGCTCAAGGTAAAACTCTTTACGTAAACAACAAACCATCTTCAATAAGTAAGCTTTTAAATCCAACTTAAAGATTGGAGGTCTGATAATCAAATAATATTCGTCTGGGATCCTGAAAGGTTTTGGATCCTCGAACTTTACTTAGAAAATTTTTTAAAGTTTTTAAAAAATAAGGGTAGATGAAACCTGGTGATCTTAGGAAAAATATGACGTTATGACTTCCCTATCTTCGTATGATCCTGATGTAATCATGTGAAAGGATCTTTACATTAGAAGTTCGTTGGGAAGGATCCTCATTTGATTTCATCTTAGGAAATTTCAAGAAGGGTCCTTTATTGAAATGAACTTTAACTTGAGGAAAGTCTTTGCATGATGATGCTATAAACTTTTTTAGTTTTTACGAAGTATCCCATCTTCAGATAACATGCTAATGTTATGACTTTACACCAAGTCTCTAGGAAAAATCCCAATTCAAGGTAACACGTTAATGTTTACAAACCATAGTGAATCAATGGGGAATATCCCAAATTGTATGATAACATGAAAATGTTATAAACTTTACGTATTTCCCGAGGAAGACCCCAACTTGAGATAACATGCAAATTTTATAAGCCTTATGTATTTTCTGTGGAAGATCCCAACTTGAGATAACATGTAAATGTTATTAACCGTATGTATTCTATGGGGAAGATCCCAAATTGAGATAACATGTAAATTTTATTATCCTTATGTATTATCTAGGGAAGATCCCAACTTACGATAACATGTAAATGTTATTAACCGTATGTATTCTATGGGGAAGATCCCAAATCGAGATAACATGTAAATGTTATTATCCTTATGTATTATCTGGGGAAGATCCCAACATGCGATAACAAGTAAATGTTATTAACCTTAGATTTAAACTTTAGGATATCAACTTATGTTCAAAAATGAGACGGTTACCAAGCCACTAAAGCGTGAAATGATCCCCTCATTCACATCCCATAGTTGGATATCGTTCCTCCAAGTGAGGTGTATAAACCTTAAATCATGTGAAAGAGGTAATTAACTTTTTAAACCTTACAGGGGATTAAGTACCCTTAGTCGTAGGAGAGATGATCAATCTCTATTCTTGGGAGATTCATATTGTGAATTGTAGGATGTTGGCAGTCATGAGACTCTTATGTACCAATGGTCCTTTGAATATCAGGATCCTTGAATATTCTTCTGTCAAGATCCTTGGAGGTCAGGATCCTTAAGTGTTAGGATCCTTAAGCGTCATGATCCTTATGCTTTAAGATCCTTCAGTCCTTGTGTGCAGCAAACGTTAGCTAGGGCTAACTCCCCTCTGGTGCTTAAGTTAGTAACGATATTTGAAGATAATAAATAATGAAAAATCAAGGATAAAAGGTAAATACCATGTGTACCTCGAGTGTGTTGCCAACCAATATACCCCTTTCCTGCTTCAGCATCTATGAGATATGGCACTTCTCATTTAGGTGCCAGTTACCTCCACTAGGATCCTTGGTATTTTGGAATGTTTTCCTTAGTACTACGTCTTCTATTTGGAATCTTCTGACATTCATATTTTTATTCTACGCCTTGGTGATCCTCTATTAATGAGCAGCAATACATATCTTGTCAAGATCCCTAAGTTCATCTATAGTGTCGAGATCGTGGGCCAAGATCCTGTTGTTTTCCTCTTGGTTTTGAAGTAGGTATCTTGTTGTTGGGATCACCACTTCAATAGGATTCATTGCTTTCATTCCAAACACTAATGACAAGTTATTGACTATGATTTTATTGTTGAATTCTGCTTTGCCATTTGCTTGAGGGTGGACAGGAGTAGACATTACCATCTTGATTCCCCAACTTGTGCAAAGGTCCTTTGTCCTTTATCTTATGAATTCGAATCCACTGTCGCAGATAATTTTGGAAGGGATCCCAAACTTGGTCAAGATGTTATGTTTGATGAAGGAAACTACTTCTTTATCTCTTACTTGAACCGAAGGCTTCATCTTCTATCCATTTTGAGAAGTAGTCAGTCATTACTAGTGTGAAGACATATCCTCTAGGGGCTACTAGCAATTTACCCACTATATCAATTCCATATTTCATGAATGGCCAACGGGAGATGATAGGATGTAGAGGTTATGCTGGTTGATGCAGGATGTTGCTGTGTATTTGACAATCATCACATTTCTGGGCATGAAGGAAGGAATCTTTCTTCACGGTTGGCCAGTAGTATCCCGTCCTCAATACTTTGGATCATAAGGATCTGCGCCCAGTGTGGTTGTCGCAATTTCCTTCATGTATATCTTTTAGGACCACTGTAGCTTCATGATCTTCCAGGCACCTAATGAATGGACTTGATATAGAATCTTTTTATAACTTACCTTAGACTATAACATACCGTGAGATCCTCGTTCTGAATGCCCTTTCTCTTTTCTCTTCCTTACGGATCATGCCATTTTTGGAGGTATTCAATAATGGTTTAGATCTAGGATCTTGAGGTTAGACAGGGATCCTTGATTTCGAGATCCTGATGCTAAATTATCGAATAAGGATCTTTGATTGTGGTGACATCAGTAGTTTCCACGTGATTTTTGGGATCCTTTAGTCTCTTGGTAGGATCCTAAAATGTTTAGATTAATACATGGGTTATAGGGATCCTGGTTTCTGGAAAGATCCTAGATTGGCTAAAGCATTTGCTTCAGCATTGTCTTCTCTAGTAACCTGGTTTAGGCTAAATGTTTCGAATTATGAGGCCAGGGTTTTGAGAATCTGGAGATATAGTGCTAAATTCTCTCCTTTCACTACATAGGATCCACTGAAATGGTTAGTTAATTGTAAAGAATTGATGAATACCTGAAGATCCTTGATTAGAAGATCTTTTGATAGCTGTAGTCCCAAGATTAGTTCCTCGTATTCTGCTTCGTTGTTGGTTGCATTGAGTTCACAAACTATTGCTTGGGGTAGGATATCCCCCTATGGAGATTTTAGCATGATTCCCAAGCAATTTCCTCTTTGGTTTGATGCTCCATCTGTGAATAGAAGAGCATCCATCTTCCCATGTTCTCTTCTTCTAGAAGATGTTTGTCTTTTATTTCAACTTCAGCTCTTAGATCATCACTAAAGTCATCCACAAAATCTGCTAATGCTTGGGACTTTATGGGGGATCTTGGTCCGCACATTATGTCGTACGTGCTTAACTTCACAAACGATTTTTCAACTCTTCCTGACATTTATGGTTTTCTCATAACACTCTTAATTGGACAGTTAGTTTTTACAATTATAGGGTGTGTTTCAAAATAATGTCTTAATGTTTTGGTCAAAAATTACACAAGTACTAATCAACCAAATTGAATGAGAGGCTGTGATGTTCATATTGTGTAATAGCAAAGGGTAATAGAAAGCGACACAATGGTTTACAAGGAAATCCCTTAATCCTTGCTACGATCTCTAACATAAAACCTTGAGAGGTGATAATGATCAGCTGCCTTGATGATTTTATTGATATAAAATAAACATTACAGTGAGTTCTTAATAAGAATGAGTAAAGAAATTCGTAGAGTGAGCTTAGACTAAAGAACAGTGTGTTGTGTGCAGATCACAGGTTCCAATTGTTGGATTAGTGTGTAAGTCCATAACTATTTTGGTATGTATTTGACCCGATGGTGCATGGTCCTTTTGGGTTGCCTTCACCAAAGCAACTTGATAGGATGAATTATGGAGAGAAAGGATTAATTATGATTTATTAATATATTATGAGAATAATATATTAAAGGAGAAATCATATTTTTTAATTAATATTAGTCAAGAATTAATAAGAATTAAGTTTGTGACTAAAAGACATTAATTAAACTTAAGGGACTAGAACTGTCAATTGTATGATAGTAGAATATTGACCTAATGGACTCCTTATTAAGGGGGTGGACGAATTCTATGGGGAAACCCATTAGAAATCGTCCAAGGCCTTCAAGAAAGGAGTTCATGGGTTTCTTAGGGCCTAAGCATCCAAATTAGGGTTTCCTTGTTAGATAACCCTAGTAGCCTCACTATTTAAAGGACCATTAAGCCCCAAAACCGTGGTGAACTGGTTCTCTAGGGTTTTCACACGTTTTGGGCAGCCTCCTTCTCTTCTCCTCTTCTTCCTCTTGCTCTTGGTGTTTGTGAACCATTAGAGGAGTGACATTTGTGACTCTAAGCTTTCTAAAGTCAATACAAGAAGGATTTGAGATTGTTATTGCTACATAACAATCAAGGTATGATCTAAACCCTAATTCATATGTTATATTGATTATCATATATTAGATCTAGGGTTTATAGTCTTGGATGAATTGTATGTACAATAGAGAAACCTAGATCCAAGCATTAGGCTTTGTATGAGCACATAGGATGTTCTTATGGCTAAAACCCATCAGTTGTATCAAAGCCTTGATTGGTTTCTATAGTATTGATGCCTTGTATGTTTGTTCAAGTTGCAAAAACGATTTTTGGCCTCCCTGCCTGATGAACTCGACGAGTCGCATTGTGGACTCAACAAGTAGGCCCCTACACGGCGAGTCCATAGGGGTACTTGGCGAGTTCAAGCGTTAGAAAGAGGTGATTTCGGGATTTTCTTGCTGTTTTACTCATGGATACTTGCCTTATTTGTTCTAGGTCATTAAAATCCGATTTTATACATATTCATGAGTATATCCTTGATTAAACAAAAGATAATTACCAATTGATTGGATAATAACTTCCTTATATGATAAAGTTTGATTATTTGTATTAATTGGGTAACTTACTTTGCAAGAAATTGAAATTAGGTCAAATATAGATAATGATAAAATAAATTGTTTAGTTTATATTATTTGTTATTTGATCCTTGTGTTATGAAAGGTTTCAATTTTTCCCTTTTAGGTTTTATAGTTTAAATTTGAACTCAAAAGTTTTGTTTTGAAATTTAAATAGTTGAAACCCTAATGTTTTGAAAAAGGTTTCAAAACTTTCCCTCATGTTTTGGAATTTAAATTTTAATCGAAAAGTTTGATTTTGAAATATTTAAATTCTAAACCCTAATGTTTTGAAATGTTTCAAAACTTGTCCTCAAGTTTTGGAATTTAAAAGTTGATTAAAAGTTAATTTAGGAATGTTAAATTCTAAAACCCTAGTATTGTTTTGAAAAGTTCCAATCACACCCTTATGGTTTTATTAATTAATTAAGGTGTATAGTTAAAGGATATTTAATAAATCCATAAAGTTTTGGTGTACAATTTAATTAAATTTAAATTATAAGTATTAAATTAGACCACCTAGCATTTTAAAAGTGTAAAATACACCCTATACTATATATAACATTAAAAGTCTAACATTATATATATGTATAAGTAAAAGTCAGTCTTACCGTTAGTAGGCCTCATTCACGAAGCTGGTCTATAAGGGGTGTTTAAGGAAATTGCCTATAAAATGGCGATTGAATGGGTATCCACTCTTACCCACCGCACTCTTGACTAGTGGAGGGTCGTTAGCCGAACGGGTAGGATAGGACAGAAACCTTCCATTATAAGTATAATGAAGTATAAAAGTAACTAAATGCTTTCATAAAATTCCCAATCTTAATTACTTTAGGCAAAAGTGAATTGATGCAATTCCATGAAATTACACTTTGTGCCCTTGCGAAGACGTTAGTGGAGCGTGTGTGGTTAACCGGCACACTAAATGGTTCTAAGCAAAGGTAGCAACGGGTGACTCAATGTTTGTCATAGTTCGGTGGAGCGTGTGTGGTTAACCGACACATCGAATAGGTGACTGTAACATGTGGGGGCACCATGTAGATTTGCATGGTTATTCACACCCGCTTTGTGATCCTCGGCATCCCAGTCACAAACTAGAGGGGCATATTGAGATTTAAACATGCCAGTGAAATGGTTCAATGAATCTCAAAGGTTCTAGGAGTTTCCAATACATTTAAGACTTAATCTGTTTTTCGTTTTTCATGGTGGAAAATTAGTAAATCGTCATTCACTTACCTTCAAATGTTCTGTAATTTGGGTTACAGCATCCCTCTCCCGAGTTGTGGAATATTGTGTTGGGTCCTAGCCTTAATATCTCATTTGGGTGATTTATTAAGGACTCAATCGGTCAACTAACTTGAATTTGTTTTCTCCCGTTTTGTAGATGTCAAAGTACGACAACTATGGTCTTCCCAAATCCCGTGGAAAAAGCATTCCACATGAAGATGATATTCCACGATTCGATCGAGGAACAAGAAATCATGCTTCACTTCCTCCACCTCCTCCCGTTATTCTGTCACACCCCCAAACCAAGGATGGCGGAAACGTCCGGGGGTGGAGGACTTCATGTACAGTATCACAACAACGTGTATAATAGTGCTCAAAGTAAATACAACCATCATAAATATAATTGAAAAAGTTAGACCAAAGTATATGTTTACATGTTTCAAAATCAATTACATTATGATGACAAAAATAAATTGTTGACGTTATAACGTCCCATCCTCAAAGCGCTGAAGTTTTCCTGTTTCACTAACTTCTTGAGAATACAAGTAGTTTTGAAAGAGTGTCAACAATTAAGTTGGTGAGTTCATAAGAGTTTTGTTTGAAGTAGAAACCATTTTCCTTGTAAAATCGATAGAGTTTGATTTCCATAAAATCCAATATTTTCTAAGTTAAGTATGAACAGAATATTTCTATATGATGCGTTAATGAACCCTAGAATGACCCGTAGATTTCCCCTATAATCGTCCAGCGTATATAAGTTATATAAGATTTAGGTTAGATAAAACGTTGAATATAGTGGGTTTGCCCTAGGTCCACAACCCAACGAGGAACAGGAGATGAGGCGGGCACCACTAATTCTAAGCCAATCCAGACTAAATTCTTGTATGACTCAAGCATATATGCTCAACGATTATAGTTGAAGTCTAACAATGCGAAAATTTAAAGTGGACTTAAATCCAGAAACCGGAACCAAACCCTAGTGTAGTGTATGAAATAGTAATAGTGACTGTGAACATAAACTATACATATCATAGTTCATCGGATAGTGATAGTGACTAGTGAACATGAACTATGCATATTATAGTTTACCAAAAGTGGTGGTGATGGTGAATATAACCTATACATATCATAGTTCATCAAATAGTGATAGTGACTAGTGAACATGAACTATGCATATTATAGTTTACCAAAAGTGGTGGTAATGGTGAATTCCTTTCTTGTAATTAAGTTCATAGTGTAGATGAAAACATAAACTATACCTATTATAGTTTATCACTTTGTTTGTAATATATATATGCCATAACTATACCGATTATAACTAGCGTGTTCGTTTGTGGGGGTATAATGGCTTAACTATACTTATTATAGTTTATCATCATTATCCATAGTGGTAATAACTCTTTTGTATGTGTATAACCTTTAATCATGTGTTTGTTATGTAAAATAACCCTAAACTATACCTATTATAGTTTATTAATTATTTGTGTGGGTAGTGAGCATAAGCCTTACTTGTCATAATTTACCAATGTTTATATTTTAATGGATATAGCCTTGTAATATCATTTATATATTTACCATACTTGTGGAGGTATAAATCCATTTGTTTTCTGATGTATGTCTATATAGGAATACAAAATTGTCATATATTGCAACAACACATAATCACATAATGATGTATACCTTGCTCAACATGTTACAAGGTGAAATGAAATTTATAGTGTTTTTCTGTTAATAACATTTTCTGTAACTGTTATTGGAAAATTTGTAGAAAAATCATAAAATGTCCAAATCAAGTTCTGTAACCTCTGAGAATTTGGAAAATGAGTCTAGTTTGTTCATAATTTTTATTATAATTTTTAATGACCTCTTACTTGTGTGAAAAAATCCATAATCACAGACTGGTCCGGATTGATGCTTGAAATGATAGGCAGTTTTGTAAAAATCACCACAAATTGTAGAAAAATCTTATGGGGATGTGCAAGTAGTCATTTTAAAGCTAAGAAGTGGAACTACATGCACCTAAAACAGTTTTGAAAACTAAAATGTTTAAGTTGTCCAAAACAGTCCGTGAATGGAGTTGAACTTTTCTGATGAAGGCTGTTAGAAAAGTATAGTTATGTTCTTGGTGTTTTAACTTGTATTCCCCCCCCCCCCCCCCCCCCTAAAAGCTTGAGAAAACATCAAAATGTAGGGGTATGAACTCACCTTGAGTGATTTCAGTAGGTAAGTGTTGAAGAAGAGAAGTGTTCAACCCAAGAACACTTGAAGAATCACATGAAGATTCGAAGATCTAACAAGAATGTGATGATGTTTGTGTAAGCAATCTTTGATTTTAAGTAGGAGGATGTGTAATAATCATAAGAAAGATGATGATACTTACTAATTGTAGGAGAAGAGTCTTGGAGTATGCCTTGAAATTCTCGAATTAGAGAGAAAAAGATGAGAGAGTTTGGAGTGTGATTTTTGATAAAAATGAGAGAATGATTAAAGTGTGAAGAGAGAGGATGGATGTTCCAGCCCTAAGAACGTGGGAATAGTTGAAAATAGTGAGAAAGGACCTATGAAGTGACTAGGGATGGGCTGGTGGTGAATAGTGACATGGACTGGGTATGGGAGTGGTTGCTTGTGTCATAGAAATAAGTAAAGTCAACACTCTACATTTGTACTTCACCCACTCTCTTTTGGATAAGGTTTTATCCTTAAAAATGTGATTAATTAATAGTTAAGGGTCCTTATATGTTAAAATAAAGTTTTGGGTGAAAATCCCGTGTTAAAATAATTAAAAACGGGCCTAAAATGCAAATTTAGTCGAAAACCGGGAGAAAAAGGCTTCCCAGCGAGACCTCTCGGTCCTAGGCCGAGGTTCGGTCAGGCTGGTGCCGAGCCGGAAGCGAATGCGAGCCAGAAGAAGAAGGCGAAGGCGAGGCTTAGTCCGAGGGCTCGGTCCGAAGGTCAGAAGCGAGGGTTCGGTAGGCCATCAGAAGAGAAGGTTCGGTAGCCATTAGAAGAGAAGAGGTCAGATCCGAAAGGTGCCGAACATTCGGGTTCGGTTGAGGCATGCGAGGTTCGGGCCCGAGAGGACCTTTCGGGTTCGGTTCAGCAGCCTTCAGCTCAAAAGGGTTCGGTTCCTAAGAGGGGTTTCGGTTCCTAAGAGGACTTTCGGGTCCTAAGAGGGGTTTCGGTTCCTCAAGCCCGTTTTTCGCGTAGACTTCCGCTTTTGGGCTGTTTTCGCCAAATTTGAGGGTCGGAATGCCCCGAGTGATTATTGAAAGTTGGGAGAGGTTTCGAGAGAGATTTGAGAGAGATTCCACATACTTAGAGAGATTCGGGAGAGATTTGACATTCTTGGAGAGATTTCACATACAGAGAGATATTTGGGAGAGATTTCACATACTTAGAGAGATTTGGGAGAGATTTGACATTCTTGGAGAGATTTCACATACAAAGAGATATTTGGGAGAGATTTCACATACTTAGAGAGATTTGGGAGAGATTTGACATTCTTGGAGAGATTTCACATATAGAGAGGTATTTGGGAGAGATTTCACATACTTAGAGAGATTTGGGAGAGATTTGACATTCTTGGAGAGATTTCACATACAGAGAGATATTTGGGAGAGATTTCACATACTTAGAGAGATTTGGGAGAGATTTGACATTCTTGGAGAGATTTCACATACAAAGAGATATTTGGGAGAGATTTCACATACTTAGAGAGATTTGGGAGAGATTTGACATTCTTGGAGAGATTTCTCATACAAAGAGAGATTTGGGAGAGATTTCACATACTTAGAGAGATTTGGGAGAGATTTGACATTCTTGGAGAGATTTCTCATACAAAGAGAGATTTGGGAGAGATTTCACATACTTAGAGAGATTTGGGAGAGATTTGACATTCTTGGAGAGGTTTCTCATACAAAGAGATATTTGGGAGAGATTTCACATACTTAGAGAGATTTGGGAGAGATTTGACATTCTTGGAGAGGTTTCATTGGTGACCTTTTTGAGTGTCCGGCTTCGCACTCCAAGGTCCGTAAACCCCGTTAAGCCTTGTTTAAGGGTCTTGCATACTCCCGATGAGTATGTAACATTGTTTTATCGGTTTGGCTCGCCACGTACCACAGTTTTAGGTTAAGGAGATCTAGATGTACGCACTTTTCGATTTATGATCTCTCATTAGAATAGAGAGTTGTTTAGAAATTACATAACGTAAACTCTAGTACCTACGGGCAAATTGAGTTGACCGGTTTGACTTGTTGACTTTATTTGACTTTGAATTGATCAGAATTTGACGGTTGTCACATCATCCCCCCGTTAGAGGGAATTTTGTCCCGAAATTTTAAATCGGGAAAGGAGTTTGTGAATGACTAAGGTCGGCTCTACATTATTTTGATTCTGACTAAGAGATGAGTTATTATACATGAAAACTTAGCTTATACACATTTTGATATAACCAATACTGGGCGGATAGTAAAATGTGGGATTCTACTTCAGTTTCACATCCCAACGAGGAAAAGAAACTAAGTCAGAATTCTCACATTCTATTATCTACCAGGTATTTGTTATATATAACTGGGGAATGTATAAGTGAGGAAATCATAACAAATAACATTCTTAGTAATCCTTCTTAATGAACTAGAGTTCCTAGTCAGGGCTATCATTGAACCTAGATGTATTTCAACCGTTCACTTATAAAGTAGAAGTATGTTCTCGAAGGTTTGACCTACATCCCCATGATGCAGTCCCATTACGGAGTCAAAGTAAATTCATAGAATAGTCTCATGACGGCCTTGGAATTTCTTATTGTTTATGCTCTCAGTTTAATCCTTGGCATTACTACTATGCATGCTTTAATCGATGCTAGACTTAATCAAATAAAGAAATTTGGAATTTAGTCGTCGATGTTAGAAACACATACTGATATTTGTGGGCAGTTCCGGGGTGGTCTCTCCTTCGGTGATCGCAAGCACCCTTCCACCACCACTGGCATCTCTTGCACTTGGGCAGTTCCTTTTAAAGTGTCATGTTTCTCCACACTTGTAACAGGCTGGGCTTACTCCAAAGTCGGGGAACTGGTTGATGGGTTGTACCGGTGCCCTACAGAAACGGGTAGTGTGCTCTTTCCTATTGCAGTTCATGCAATGCAATTCTCTACAAGCCCCAGTGTGATGGAAGCTACACTTGTTACATTTCGGAAGGGTTCCAGCGTATTGTTTCATGGGAGTTGGCGTGGTGAGGGTTGTGGCAGCATGAACAGCAAAAATTGGCGTGGTTGTCGTAGTGTCATGGCTGGCACGATGGTCGATGAGTTGTTGTGCCAACTCCTTGGCGCTGTCGAAGGTAGTTGGTCTGGAGGCCAATACATTATCATGAATCTGGGATGATAGCCCCCAAAGCTATTGTTCTACCTTTTTCTCCTCTTGGGTGACCATTGCAGGACAGAGGAGTGCTAGGTCATTGAATTGGGCGGTATAAGCTTCGAGATCCGTCCCCGACATTTTGAGGTTCCAGAGTTCCTCTTCCAGTTTTTGCACTTCGCCTCTTGGGCAATATTCTTTCAGCATTAAAGCTTTTAAATCCTCCCAGCTTATAGAGTTAGCCACTGCAGGAGTAAGCGACTTAACTTTGTCGTTCCACCAAGTAAGATCTTTTCTTGTGAAGGTGAATGCCGCATACTTGACGTTGCTTGCTTCGGGACAAGCACAAATTTCGAAGACTGCTTCGGTCCTTTCAAACCATTGCATCAGCGCAATGACGCCCCCGCTTCCGTTGAAAGGATCGGGTTTGCCATTTGTGAAGTCTTTGTAAGAACACTCCTTAGTACGCCCTGTGCTGTCCCCCTGATTCGAGTTAGTATTCCCGGATTCGAAGCCGCCGGAACCATTTGTACCCATTTGCGACATTGCTGCCGCCACGGCTGCTGTTACGGCAGCTTGAAACATTATGGGATCAAACTGCGGAGGTGGTGGCGGAGGGGGCGGTGCTGTGCTTCCGGAGGGTCTGGACTTTTTCTTTGGTGGCACAGTCCTGTCATAAGTTGGTAGAGACGAACAAACAATAAGTTTTTAATAGTAGTGACAAGTCAGATGTTATCAAGCCAGACTTGTCTGTATTATGTTCTGACTTAAAAGTATTTTGTATGTAATTCATAACAAAGCCCCTATGAATGAATTTTAGTGGTAATGACTCAAATGCAACTTGTGATTTGTTTTGTGCCTGATCCCCTCCTAAAAGCACTTGGTATATATTAAGAATTTCTTGGAGTTACCATATGTAAATTGTTGGTAATATAGGGTTTGAGGAAAATAGGTCTACATCTCATTAACGTAAGGAAAATCTTGGGCAATGCTACGGTTCCCTTGAATAGTGTAGTCTCCGGATTCTAAAGGATTCGAATGTCTCCATTTAACAGCCTAGGTTGGTCGTGTTCTTCGCTCTAGGTTTCCAAGCACTCTACCCAAGGAGGCGTCGGGCCTTGAAAAACCGGGCAAGGGTTAGGATTCGGAACAAGGGTCATCGGGGTAGGTTCTCCACTTCAGGGTCGGAGTCAGAACCATCAGCAAAGCCTTCAGCTTGGTGACCATCCAAAGGGATTCGGTAATCATTCTCTGGCTCCTCTCCGAGCCATTCAGTATTGCCGTGGTTAGGGTAGTACGGGTCGTCATGGGGATGGAATTCAGCCATGATATCTTCGCGAGAAATGGGGATATAAGAAATAACTAAGTAGACGTACTAATTAGATAATTATAAGATGATCTTTATCAGGTACTTTAATATATTGTTTAGTGCATACTAGTCATATGTATTTGGGACAGGATAGACCTTCGAATAAGCGATCCTAACTCTAAATCCCCAATCCAACGAGAACAGGAAGTAAAGCAAAGATCCACAGATTCTAAGTCTATGACTTCCTGGATACATATAATTTTAATGTATCCACTAGGCAATTATTGACCTATTGATAAAAATCTATTTAGTTCTCAAATAAGTAATTATAATAACACCAAATACCCATATGGTATTTCATTGTGGTAGTGTTGGTAAGTTTTTAGACTTGTTGCAACACCTACGACCATTCCTGGGCATATGCTAATCACTACTGGGTGAGACATAGTTGATCAGGCTATGTCATTCTCAGACCTGACTATTCATCCCCAAGCCTACTCGTATTGTTCAACAATCACCACTTTTGTCCCATCCCACCATGATACTGACCCTAGTGTGTGTGCACATGCTCCTACTTTTACCGCGAAATTATTTTTTTTCTTTCTAAAAGTATAGTTGCTTTGAAAACTTTAAATCAGAGACTTTCAGTCCCAATGTATTTATAGTTTGTATATCTTATGTGGTTCGATATACTGAGTTCACTATAAACAATGCTCTGATACCAATCTGTCACACCCCCAAACCAAGGATGGCGGAAACGTCCGGGGGTGGAGGACTTCATGTACAGTATCACAACAACGTGTATAATAGTGCTCAAAGTAAATACAACCATCATAAATATAATTGAAAAAGTTAGACCAAAGTATATGTTTACATGTTTCAAAATCAATTACATTATGATGACAAAAATAAATTGTTGACGTTATAACGTCCCATCCTCAAAGCGCTGAAGTTTTCCTGTTTCACTGACTTCCTGAGAATACAAGTAGTTTTGAAAGAGTGTCAACAATTAAGTTGGTGAGTTCATAAGAGTTTTGTTTGAAGTAGAAACCATTTTCCTTGTAAAATCGATAGAGTTTGATTTCCATAAAATCCAATATTTTCTAAGTTAAGTATGACCAGAATATTTCTATATGATGCGTTAATGAACCCTAGAATGACCCGTAGATTTCCCCTATAATCGTCCAGCGTATATAAGTTATATAAGATTTAGGTTAGATAAAACGTTGAATATAGTGGGTCTGCCCTAGGTCCACAACCCAACGAGGAACAGGAGATGAGGCGGGCACCACTAATTCTAAGCCAATCCAGACTAAATTCTTGTATGACTCAAGCATATATGCTCAACGATTATAGTTGAAGTCTAACAATGCGAAAATTTAAAGTGGACTTAAATCCAGAAACCACAACCAAACCCTAGTGTAGTGTATGAAATAGTAATAGTGACTGTGAACATAAACTATACATATCATAGTTCATCGGATAGTGATAGTGACTAGTGAACATGAACTATGCATATTATAGTTTACCAAAAGTGGTGGTGATGGTGAATATAACCTATACATATCATAGTTCATCAAATAGTGATAGTGACTAGTGAACATGAACTATGCATATTATAGTTTACCAAAAGTGGTGGTAATGGTGAATTCCTTTCTTGTAATTAAGTTCATAGTGTAGATGAAAACATAAACTATACCTATTATAGTTTATCACTTTGTTTGTAATATATATATGCCATAACTATACCGATTATAACTAGCGTGTTCGTTTGTGGGGGTATAATGGCTTAACTATACTTATTATAGTTTATCATCATTATCCATAGTGGTAATAACTCTTTTGTATGTGTATAACCTTTAATCATGTGTTTGTTATGTAAAATAACCCTAAACTATACCTATTATAGTTTATTAATTATTTGTGTGGGTAGTGAGCATAAGCCTTACTTGTCATAATTTACCAATGTTTATATTTTAATGGATATAGCCTTGTAATATCATTTATATATTTACCATACTTGTGGAGGTATAAATCCATTTGTTTTCTGATGTATGTCTATATAGGAATACAAAATTGTCATATATTGCAACAACACATAATCACATAATGATGTATACCTTGCTCAACATGTTACAAGGTGAAATGAAATTTATAGTGTTTTTCTGTTAATAACATTTTCTGTAAGTGTTATTGGAAAATTTGTAGAAAAATCATAAAATGTCCAAATCAAGTTCTGTAACCTCTGAGAGTTTGGAAAATGAGTCTAGTTTGTTCATAATTTTTATTATAATTTTTAATGACCTCTTACTTGTGTGAAAAAGTCCATAATCACAGACTGGTCCGGATTGATGTTTGAAATGATAGGTAGTTTTGTAAAAATCACCATAAATTGTAGAAAAATCGTATGGGGATGTGCAAGTAGTCATTTTAAAGCTAAGAAGTGGACCTACATGCACCTAAAACAGTTTTGAAAACTAAAATGTTTAAGTTGTTCAAAACAGTCCGTGAATGGAGTTGAACTTTTCTGATGAAGGCTGTTAGAAATGTATAGTTATGTTCTTGGTGTTTTAACTTGTATTCCCCCCCCCCCCCCCCCCTAAAAGCTTGAGAAAACATCAAAATGTAGGGGTATGAACTCACCTTGAGTGATTTCAGTAGGTAAGTGTTGAAGAAGAGAAGTGTTCAACCCAAGAACACTTGAAGAATCACATGAAGATTCGAAGATCTAACAAGAATGTGATGATGTTTGTGTAAGCAATCTTTGATTTTAAGTAGGAGGATGTGTAATAATCATAAGAAAGATGATGATACTTACTAATTGTAGGAGAAGAGTCTTGGAGTATGCCTTGAAATTCTCGAATTAGAGAGAAAAAGATGAGAGAGTTTGGAGTGTGATTCTTGATAAAAATGAGAGAATGATTAAAGTGTGAAGAGAGAGGATGGATGTTCCAGCCCTAAGAACGTGGGAATAGCTGAAAATAGTGAGAAAGGACCTATGAAGTGACTAGGGATGGGCTGGTGGTGAATAGTGACATGGAGTGGGTATGGGAGTGGTTGCTTGTGTCATAGAAATAAGTAAAGTCAACACTCTACCTTTGTACTTCACCCACTCTCTTTTGGATAAGGTTTTATCCCTAAAAATGTGATTAATTAATAGTTAAGGGTCCTTATATGTTAAAATAAAGTTTTGGGTGAAAATCCTGTGTTAAAATAATTAAAAACGGGCCTAAAATGCAAATTTAGTCGAAAACCGGGAGAAAAAGGCTTCCCAGCGAGACCTCTCGGTCCTAGGCCGAGGTTCGGTCAGGCTGGTGCCGAGCCGGAAGCGAATGCGAGCAAGAAGAATAAGGCGAAGGCGAGGCTTAGTCCGAGGGCTCGGTCCGAAGGTCAGAAGCGAGGGTTCGGCAGGCCATCAGAAGAGAAGGTTCGGTAGCCATTAGAAGAGAAGAGGTCAGATCCGAAAGGTGCCGAACGTTCGGGTTCGGTTGAGGCATGCGAGGTTCGGGCCCGAGAGGACCTTTCGGGTTCAGTTCAGCAGCCTTCGGCTCAGAAGGGTTCGGTTCCTAAGAGGGGTTTCGGTTCCTAAGAGGACTTTCAGGTCCTAAGAGGGGTTTCGGTTCCTCAAGCCCGTTTTTCGCGTAGACTTCCCCTTTTGGGCTGTTTTCGCCAAATTCAAGGGTCGGAATGCCCCGAGTGATTATAGAAAGTTGGGAGAGGTTTCGAGAGAGATTTGAGAGAGATTCCACATACTTAGAGAGATTTGGGAGAGATTTGACATTCTTGGAGAGATTTCACATACAGAGAGATATTTGGGAGAGATTTCACATACTTAGAGATATTTGGGAGAGATTTGACATTCTTGGAGAGATTTCACATACAAAGAGATATTTGGGAGAGATTTCACATACTTAGAGAGATTTGGGAGAGATTTGACATTCTTGGAGAGATTTCTCATACAAAGAGAGATTTGGGAGAGATTTCACATACTTAGAGAGATTTGGGAGAGATTTGACATTCTTGGAGAGATTTCTCATATAAAGAGAGATTTGGGAGAGATTTCACATACTTAGAGAGATTTGGAAGAGATTTGACATTCTTGGAGAGGTTTCTCATACAAAGAGAGATTTGGGAGAGATTTCACATACTTAGAGAGATTTGGGAGAGATTTGACATTCTTGGAGAGGTTTCATTGGTGACCTTTTTGAGTGTCCGGCTTCGCACTGCAAGGTCCGTAAACCCCGTTGGGAGAGATTTGACATTCTTGGAGAGGTTTCATTGGTGACCTTTTTGAGTGTCCGGCTTCGCACTGCAAGGTCCGTAAACCCCGTTAAGCCTTGTTTAAGGATCTTGCATACTCCCGATGAGTATGTAACATTGTTTTATCGGTTTGGCTTGCCACGTACCACAGTTTTAGGTTAAGGAGATCTAGATGTACGCACTTTTCGATTTATGATCTCTCATTAGAATAGAGAGTTGTTTAGAAATTACATAACGTAAACTCTAGTACCTACGGGCAAATTGAGTTGACCGGTTTGACTTGTTGACTTTATTTGACTTTGAATTGATCAGAATTTGACGGTTGTCACATATTCTCCCTAACCCACAAGATCAAAGAACTGAAAGGTTTAATGTCACTAAAGCCCTATTGGAAATGAAACATGAAGATGGTAAACCTGTTTGTGCCCACGTTCTAGGAATGAAATCACACATCGATAGGTTGATAATGTTGGGTGTGTTATTCCCTGATAAGTTGGTTGTGAACTAGGTTTTGCAGTCACTCCCTGAATCATATAATGAGTTCAAAAGAAAGTATTATATGATGGATCATGACGAAAACCTCATTGACCTAACTTACATGCTCATTGCTGCTGAATCAGAAATGATTTGGCAAAGTAATGGAGCATATTTGTTGGGAAAGTCAACCAACCATGCTTCCGAGGACGTTCTAGGAGTATCGACCTGCATTTGCTGCCAAGAGAAAGGGCGTTGGATACATCTCTGCCCTAAGAGCCTGAAGAGTCCAGAAGATAGGAGAGTCAGAGAGTATGGTTGTGCTTCAGGTAAAGTCAACTATCTAACTCCATTAAGTTCCTATTCGTTGATTCTTAATACATAATGTGATGAGATTACATTTGAATGTTTTGTAGGATCAGTGAAAAGAGAGGAAGCTTGATGGAAAAGCAAGATGAGTCTAATCACAAAGAAATGGATCTCGATCGCATGTACTTGAATATTAGATTTTGAGCTTAGAAAGTTATGATAGAGTTGTTAGGAATTTTTCTTTTGACTACATAGTTTTTCAGTTGATTTTTCATCGTAAGGACAAATGTTTTCCGCTACTTTTATGAATAAAATAAAATTTTGATTTGACTTATTTATTTATTTATTTCCTTGCAATGAAATCGTTATGAAAATTGATGTTTGCATATTTCTACAACGAATGGATAAGATTCTTGATTATGTTAATAGTGGAAATGTCAAGAATTTACCAAATAGGGAGAGTTTCTCATCGCCCAAGTTTCAAGTGGACAGAAACTTGGAATCATGCAACTTGGTTGCATGATGAATGAGAAATTTCATATTTGGAAATTAGACTAATTCGTTGACAAAGTGTCAAGTGAAGGACTAGAAGATCGAGTACACAAAGTTGTGTATTGATCAAGTCCACCACAAGGGTAACAAAGATATTCGTCATGATTTACTAAAGGATTAGTAAACATGATTATACTTATAAGATTAAGTGTAATTCTGAATTGGTTGAAAAAGGCTTAAATCAATAGCAGAACGAATAACAGAATCAAGTAGGCAGAAAGATAAAAGTTTCTCTTTTCTAAGAAGAAGGGAGAGTACCTTTTATACTTTATGATATGTCTTAATGATTAAGAACCATATTTCAGTTGATCCTCTAAATAAGTCTTAGTACAAGTGTATGTATAAGAAGAGGCATCAAGAATTGAAAAAATGGTTAAATCAAGAAGTCAATCATACTTTATTCCAAAACAAGTCTTAAAGTTAAGATTGTGACATTGAGTGACAAGTCTTAAGAAGGTTTATAACATTCATCAAATGTAGAATTTGGAAAAAGGCTTTCCTATTGTCACACATTTGAAATTGGAAAGTTGTGATGTCTTGGATAAGACAAAGACCAACTAGGACCAATTTTATGAAATGTTTTGTCTTGATAAAGGCTACACTAACTCTTGAATATTTGTTTGTCAAGAAATGTTTATTGACAAGAGAATCTTATATGTCAAGGAGTCTGTGGGAGTCTTAATGGTCTTGAAACTTTTCAAGAACAAATCAAGAATAAACTATATCGATCATCACTAGTACACGAGTCAAGGTTTACAACCTATCATGTTGACATTACCTTGTTTTTGTGCCATTCCAATTGAGTTAATTATGCATGTGAGCCCTATGAGTTCTCATTTGAATGCATAAAAGGAAAGGACCTTGATCAATTGAAAATACATTGATAGGAAAGGGTGAGCTGCTTAACTACTTGGAAGACATGGTAGGCAGCCGTGTTACCATAAGGCAAGAAATCAAGATTGAGAACGTTCGGTCCATATGAGTTTGGATTTGTCGCAAACCTTGGTTTTGACAAATTCACATGGATAGGAACACATACACCATTAAAATTTAAGTGTCATAAGATTCCTTCCTTCATGAAAATGACTGTGAGGAAATGCTTTCACTAAGAAAGATTTTAAGAAGATAGTGATTGTGAAAATTGCATTCTTAAATTCGATTATGGTTACGGTATCCCTTTGCATGATTCGAATTGTGAGATTTGGCAATTAGTCTAAATTGTTTAGACACACATATGAGCTATCTAAGTGAAAAGTGTATAAGCTTAGATAAAGGATTATCAAAGCATTAGGTGTTAGAGACATGAACTTAAGAAATTCAATAGGTATTGTTTTTCTGAAAGTTAAGTTGTTTCTAAATGCATATCAAAGTTAGTGGGAGCATAAGTGTTATGTTAATAATAATCATCGTGATAGTAGGAGCATAAATGTTATGCTTGTATGATTATTAAGGCAAGTATTGCAAGTTAGCAATATTAATTATAGAAAACAAGAGTCATACTTTGCAAAGTTGTAAGGGTTGAATAGTTCTTTTGCTATAATTAAGGGAGAGAATATTATGCTTCATTTTAAATCTAAAGGCCTAGGTTGTGGAATGTTAATAAATTTAGTCAAGGATACATAGTGTGTTCTTAAATTTCGATTATGATTACGACATTCCTCTTCATAATTCGAATTATAAGAACGTAGCACATAAAATATTATGGTAGAAGATTGATAAAGCATTAAATCTTCATGTAAGACATTATGCATCGTGTCCCATACGCTTCGGGAATAGGATCGATTGCAAATGCTATAATATTTGACCATTCTAAAATTTTCCAAATGTCTAGCGCATTTAGAGGGAAAAAAGGACAAGAATCGGTTTTGACTAAAATAATTAAACAACTATCAAATGACAATCCAAAGATCGCCGAGGATTGGTCGCTTGTGAGTAGTTGGAAGTATAGTATTGGATGGACCATATCGACATTATTATGAATAGATAAGATTCTATTGAGAATGAGTTGTCATATGGTAAGTATGGAAAGGTTTCTGTATTGGGAGTTGGATATTGAGAATCAATGTCTAGATTAGAAGCTTTTATGTAAAAGGATGTTCAAAGGAATGGACTTTGAGTGAAAGACATCACATCTATGGAATTGTCTTGTAACAATCTCTGATAGAGGACTTTGTAATTTTGTTGGCAATAGTCATTGTGACTTTTGTGCTATGACATTACGAAAGGATCATCGCATAAAATGTTAGAATCTAGCATATTCTATAAGTGGCAAGAATTTGACATTCTTTCACTTGTAGAATGGATTGGTTGTTGTGAAATGAGTATGATTGGAAATGTGTTCATTTGATCTATTTCACAAAGTAAGAACCATAGGTAAACATTGTGTGCATGCTAAGAGCATGGGACAAGTGTTGTAATAATTCAAGTAAGAAGTTGATTAACCGAAACAACAAATAATCAGTAATCGATATGGTGATAAATAAAAGTGTTTTATTTATACTCAAAGGTTTGAGGCCATATGGGATTAGTATTATTCTTGTGTTTCACTTTGCATGTTTTGATTTCCTGAATAATTTAATTGGTTAAGAACAGTCAAATTATTCGAACGGGCCACAGTCGTTCATATTTTGGAAGTAGGTATGAATGAAGACTGTCGTGAATTGGTGTGTGGATTGTCTAAAGAGCATTGGACATAAGAAAATGTTTGTTGCAACGTTCATGAGTTCTTATAAATATGATTTGAGAATTGGATTAAACCCATGCTCACTTGGATCACTTCATGGATTTCATCACGAGTGATTGGTGAGACAATAACATCTTATATTCTTGAAACTGAGATGTGTGAGTTTGTATCTTATGAGTCGGTTGCACATTGATAATATGTAAACGCACCAGTAACTTGGTGTTATAAAACATATTGTTGTGTGTTATTTGGTGAGTGAGTGCAAGCAAGCATTGAGTCAAAGTTTATCTGTTCCTTTTATCCAAAGTAGGATAAAAGCGATATCTGTGGGCCCCTCGATGATTTAGTGATGGCACCTAAGCGCTTGGCCAAGCCAGGACTAAATTGATGTATTCAATTGTAGTTTGTTGTCATTCGTCATAAATCTGAATTCGGGAAACAGCACATAGACAAAGAGAATGATTTAGATCCATGTCTCAGTCTATACGATATCTAGAATGGAGGATTTGAGATTGTTATTGCTACATAACAATCAAGGTATGATCTAAACCCTAATTCATATGTTATATTGATTATCATATATTAGATCTAGGGTTTATAGTCTTGGATGAATTGCATGTATAATAGAGAAACCTAGATCCAAGCATTAGGGTTTGTATGAGCACATAGGATGTTCTTATGGCTAAAACCCATCACCAATTTATAGTAAAATCTTGCCAACAAGATGTCTGATACATTCGGGATCCTCTATGACCAGCTTCATGATCATTATTTGACCAAGTAACCAGGGTCTTTAGCATAATTCAGATGATTCTTCACTGACAATTGGTCTTCTCTTGACTACTTCTGCATACGTGTTAGTTATAGACAAAATATGACCGTTATAAATATTAATAAAAATAATAACGGTAAGTACTCGGGATCCTGATGTAGCTGAGGATCCTATATATTTGAGGATCTTGAAAATCGTAAGGATCCTGGCCCTAACAATTGACCCCAAGTTATTCCTGAAAATATATGGGTTAGTTTTGAAAATATTAAAGGAATAGCTTAAAGTAAATAGGTAAAAGGAATTTGAATTTAGTCTATAAGGGATAAGTCTTATCTTTATCAAGATAATGAAGAAATGGTCAAATCATATCCGTCATCTTTTTCTAGCTATAAATGAGGGCTTTCAGTAACTTCTCTTTTTTAATTTTCCATGTCGCCATCATCTCGTTGTGAAGGTAATCCTTTTTTCCTTTAATTATTTCTTCCATTGTTTTGATTTTCGTTGTCATGGCTAAGAAAATTAGTCGTTCTCAAGCTGGCATTTTTACTCCTTCCGAGAACGATTTTAATGATCCAGGAATCTTAACCTAGGACGAGGTTTGTTCTTTTGACAATGAAGACATGGAATCGTTGAAAGCCATTGGTGCTTTCCTTCTAATATGATTTTTCATCCTTTCAAGGCTACTGCTCAACCTGATTTTGTATCCCCAGCGTGGGTTTGTTTCCCTAAATATCCATTCGCTCTAGGTTTAACTTATCATTTTGCTGGTATTGTTCGTGAATTCTTTTTGTGTACCCGAATATCCTATATCCAAACTATACCTGTGGTTTGGAGGATCCTCTTTTGGATTGATCGCCTGAATGACTCTAAAAATATGGACATTAGATTACCTGAGTTGGCCTTCATCTATGATCTTTCTACTTTTGGTTCTTTTAGTTTCCTTTTAAGAGTTAAGACAAATAAACCCCACCTCATTCTGAAATCTAAACAAAACGATGGCGCTTGGAAAGAAATATATTTCTTCATGAGACGCAATTCTATTCTTGAGGAGGATTCCATGTCAATATCATAAATTAAAAAGGGTAGGAAACAAATTTAGATATCAAGGATCCTAAAATTTACTTCCATTATTTTGTTTATTTTGATGCAGCGTTTAGGTTTGAGGAGCTTATTCCTGCCATTGGAGAATCTATAGACAAGATATCCAAATTCCCCACACTTCGTGCAGTTGAGAGGTCGTTCAGGCTTGAATATTCCAGTCTTCATGAGGGTTCCTCCACTACTGCTTCTATGGCCAATAATAACATTATTTTTATTGAATATCTCTTTTAATAGGATCTTAACTTGATAGGGTTCTCTGGCAGGTTCTATGACTACCCGGCCCAAGGCCCACTTTGGTTTCGCAGATGTTGAAGATGATATGACCAGTGGTTCAATCAAAGTTAAACCGTAAAAGGTTCCATTCTCCCTCCTCCCAAGAGATCTCATATAGATCTTACGGTTAAGGCTTTAGGATCCCGAAAAAGAAAGACTTCTGAGGTTTTAGATTTCTACTTAGAGAACCTCAATATCGAGGATGCTCTCGGGAAGTTGTCTTTGTTTTCTCAAGCTATAAGAAATCCGCATAGGCAGTATTCATATTAATCTATCATATTTGTTATTTTTCATGTTGATGTTTATGTTTCTTCTAGGCTTTCGCTCATGTTTCTCATGTTACCAAGACCTCAAGGTCCGTGTTTATAAAGCCGAGTTTGTTCTAAAAGAGCAGGAGAAGACATCGAGGGTCACCAACAAGGATCTTCTCCAAAGGGTGGATTTGTTGAGCAACCATAAAGTCGAAAAGGAAGAAGAGCATCTTGCGGATCTCAAGGAAGTGATTGTTGATGCCAAGACAAGCGCTGCAATAGCTATTTTGCAGGCTAAGATCAATCTGGCTGAGGATCTAGAAAATGCGAGTTCCTGGGACGTGGAGGGAAGGCGTGAGGTGTTGGCCAAGCTGATCGATAAATCTATTGTCGCCAATCAGGATCCTATGTTGATGTTTACTGGAGGAGGGGAGAAGAAGGTCACGACCGATGATGACCAGAATAAGATCTAGGCCTATAAAAAATTTGTTTTAGTAGTTTTTGCATTTGTTAGCGATGTAAGATAATTAATCTTTTGGTTGTGTTGATATGTAACTCTTTTTTCTTTTGAATGATATGGCAACATTTTTCTTTTACATCTCTCTTATGGTTTTTATGCATGGCTGATTGTCTTCGAGTTTCTCTTTAAGATTCAGGAGTCTTTGAATTTTGGAATTTACTGAGAATAAATTCCAACTTAGGAGAGAACTTTGGTTCAATGTTGGGAATGAGGTCCCTAACCAATGAAGGTCGATGAGGATCCTTACTGTCAGAGTTCCTAAAAAAAATAAGGATCTTGGATCTTGTAAGGGAAATTTCTCCTTAGGCTAACTTGTTTAGATTATAGACTTAGATAACATGTTAATGTTATATTCTGGGGAGGATGCCCACTTGTGATATACTTTATTGGATAGGTAACATGAAAATGTTGCAATTTGATCATATTCTTTGGGGAACATTCCCAACGTGTGATAGGATGAAGATGTTATAGACCTTATGTAATTTCTGGGGCAAAATCCCAATCTTTGATAACATGAAAATATTATAAACCTGGAGTAATCATTGGGGTAGGTTCCCGATTTCTGGATAACATGAAAATTTTATAAATCTTAAGGATCTCAACTTGTGTTCAAAGATAAGAGGGTTGCCAAGACACTGAATCTTAAAATGATCCCCTTACCCGAATCCCACAATTAGATATCATGCGTCCAAGCGAGGTGTTTAAACCATAGTTCATGTGAAAGAGGTAATTAGCTCTTTAAACCTTACAGGGGATTATGTATCCTTAGGCGTGGGAGAGATGATCAGTCTCTAGCTTGTGCACATGCATGTTTAGAGATTACATTGTTAAATATAACGGGTTGACCAAGTATTGAGATCTTTATGTGTCAAGATCCTTGTCCTTTAGGGTGTTCAATCTTGAGGATCCAAACATTCTAGGATCTTCGATTGTGAGGATCCTGATGTTTCAGGATCTTCACTCTTGAAGATCCTTAATTGTATGTTGTTCTTCATAGCAAACGTTAGCTAAGGGTGGGCGTTAGTCCGGCTAACGGCCCTCCGATGCTTTAGTTAGTGATGTATTCGAGGAGAAAATAAGTAATAATAAAAGTTTTAAGGTAAAGAACATGTGTACCTTGGTTTTGTTGTGGATCATTCAATCCTACTTACATGTAGTATTCTTTGAGGTGTATGGCATTCCAGGATCTTGGCAGAATGTCTCCTTCGAGTGTTGCTAGCCAGTATGCAACTTTTCCTAAATTAGCATCTACAAGATATGGTCCTTCCTATTTAGGAGCCAATTTTCCTACACTAGGATCCATGGTGTTTTGGATTGTTTCCCTTAATACCAAGTCTCCTATTTGAAACCTTCTGACCCTTATATTCCTATTGTAAGCCTTGGTGATTATTTCTTAATGAGCACTAATGCGTATTTTGGAGAGATCCCTAAGCTCGTTAATAGTGTCAAGATCATGTGCTAGGATCCTGTCATTATTCTCTTGGTCTTGCAGCAAGTATCTTATCTTCAGGATCACTACTTTAGTATGGATTACTGCTTCTGTCCCAAACACTAAGGAATAGTGGGTCTGGCTTGTGATCACTTTTGAAGTGGATCTATCTGTGCATAAAACGAAAGGAAGTTCTTCTGCCCATCTGCCCTACTTATTGTCCAACCTTTTCTTCAAATTCTTAACTATTATTTTGTTGCTGGACTCCACTTGACCATTGGCTTGGAGATGAATAGGAGTGGACATTATAATTTTGATTCCCCATCTTGTGCAAATGTCTCTTGTCCTTTTGCTGATAAATTGGGATCCATTGTCGCATATGATTTCAGCCGGGATCCCGAACCTGGTCAAGAGAGTATGTTTAATAAATGATACTACCCCTTTGTCTCTTACCTGGACGAAAGTTGTAGCTTCGATCCATTTAGAGAAGTAATCAGTCATCACCAACACGAATACTTTTCCTCCTAGGGCTACAGGAAATGTTCCTACAATATTCATCCCCTATTTCATGAATAACCATGGGGAGATAATAGGATGTAGCGGTTCTATCTGTTGATGCGGGATGTTGCTGTGTATTTGGCAAGCATCACACTTTTGAGCATGTAGAAAGGAATCTTTCTTCATGGTTGGCCAATAGTATCATGTCCTTAGTATTTTGGAGCATAACGATCTGTCTCCGGTGTGATTGCCATAATCTCCTTCATCTATATCCTTTAAGACTTATGCGGCTTCAGGATCTTCCAAGCATCTTAGGTATGGATCTGCCATAGATTTTTTGTAAAGTTTACCTTGGATTAACGCAAATCTTGAGACTCTCATCTAGAACGCTCTTTCACTTTTTTCTCCTTTTTCGATTGTGCCATTTTGGAGATACTCGATAATGGTTTGGGTCCATGATTTCCGACTTCTTTAAGGATCTTGTTCGTCGGGATCCCTTTGAGGAAGGATCCTAGGGTCAGGATCTTCAATAACTACTACGATTTTTAGATGCATAGGATCTTTTGATTTGTCGGAAGGGTTTCTATGGCTGGGGTTATTATGTGAGTTATAGGAATCTTCGTCTCTGGTGGAATCCTAATGGAGGATCCTAAATTGGCTAATGCATCTACTTCTGTGCTTTCCTTTTTGGGAAGTTGGGTTAGGCTAATGTTTTCGAAATCAGAAGCTAATTTTTTGAGGATCTCTTGGTATAATGATAATTTTCACCATTCACTGCATAAGATCCATTGTAGTGATTGGTTAGTAATAAAGAAGCAACAAATACCTAAATATCCTTGATTTGAAGGTCCTTAGCTATTTGTAGTCCCATGATTAGTGCTTCGTATTCTGCTTCGTTGTTGGTTGTGTTGAATTCACAACTAACTGCTTGGGGTATGATGCCCCCCCTATGGCAAGTTTAGTATGATCCTTAGGCCTATTCCTTTCTGATTTGAAGCTCCATTTGTGAACAACGTCCATTTTTCCTGGGTGTTCATCGTCTAGTAGTTGCTTCGCATCCATATCTACTTCATTTTGTAGATCATCACTAAAGTCAGCCACAAAGTCTACTAATGCTTGTGGTTTTATGGCGGATCTTGGTTCGTATCTGATGTCAAATGTACTTAACTTCACCGACCATTTTGCCATCCTTCCTGAAATTTCTGGTTTTGTCATGACATTCTTGATAGGATAGTTAGTTTTTACATGTATAGTTTGTGTTTCGAAATAGTGTCTTGATTTGGTAGAAGCAGTTACTAAGGCAATAATTAATTTTTCGAGGTGAGAGTATATGGTTTTAGGATCCATGAGACTCTTAATTACATAGTAGATAGGATGTTGCTCCTCGTTAAGATCCTTGACCAGAACGAAACTTAATGCGTTTAAGGATACTGAGAGGTAGAGAATAGGTGGTTCTCCATCGATAGGCTTCACTAGTAGTGGAGCTGAGCTTAGATATTTTTTAAGTTCCTGTAAGGCTTTCTCGTGTTCCTTCTTCTATTCAAATTTCTTGTTCTTTTTCAAGATATCGTAAAACCGGCTTGCACCTTTCTGAGTATCTTGAATTGAACCTCTTACATGTTGTTACACTTCTGGTTAGCATTTGGATGTGTTTTGTTAAAGATATGGATACTAGTTCCATGATTGACTTTATTTGTTCTGGGCTTGCTTCTATCCATTTTTTGGTCACCATGTATCCAAGGAAGTTTCCTGACATCATTCCAAAGTGACATTTAAGTGGGTTCAGCTTCATATTGTACTCTTCCACGATGTCAAACGTTTCCTTGAGGTCTCTAAGGTGATCTTCGGATTTCATTGACTTCACTATCATGTTGTCAATATAAACTTCCATGGTGTCCCCCAGCTTGTCTTTGAACATCTGATTCGCCAACCTTTGATATGTCGCACCTACATTTTTAAGACCAAAAGGCATTGCGGTGTAACAATATATACTTGTTGTTGTTATGAATGCAATATCACAATATATACATGTTGTTGTTATGAATCCTGCTAAAGCATCCATGAAAGTCAGAAGTTCATGGCCAGCCATCACATCTATCATAGAGTCAATATGCAGCAGAGGGAAATGATTCTTAGGAAAAGCCTTATTAAGATTCATGTAATCTACACACACTTTCCATTTTCCTTTTATCATTTGTACGACAACCATGTTATCTAGCCATCTTGGGAACTTTACTTCCTTGATCATCCCTGTTTTAAGTAGGTTCTTTACTTCCTCTTGGATGATTTGATTCCTTTCGGGTGTAAACTTCCTTCTCTTTTGGTGTATTGATCTAAAATAAGGATCAATATTAAGTTTATGAGTAATAATAATCTTGTCTATACATGTCATATCTTCGTGTTTCCATGTGAATGTCGTGCTTTTGGTTCTTAAGAAATCCAATAGATCATGTTCGATCTGCTCAGACATTGAGGATCCTATGAGAACGTTAGCTCCAGGTTCCTAGATGCCCCGGGGCACTTCCTTTACGTCTTGTTCTTTTGTCTCTAGAACATGTCGTGCCCCTGCCTTAATTTTTATTCTTGTTGGGGTTTGGTCGTAGATTTCATGGAGGTTTTCTAGCATTCTTTCGATTCTTGTTGATCTCCCATGATCTTCATTGTTTCCCATTGAGTGGGTAACTTCACACACTGATAGTATGTCGATGCAACTGATTTCATCTCGTGAATCCATGGTCTACGTATTATCACATTATAAGAGGATAAGGTATCAATAACACATAAATTTTGTATAAAGTTTACCCCTTCTATGTCTATTAGTATCTTTATTTATCCAATTATGTGTTTTGTTTCCCCGCTAAATCCTATGAGGACTAAGGATCTTCTGACTATTTCTGATTATGGGATGTTCATTCTTTTTAGTGTATCTAGGAGTACGATGTTAACTGAGGATGATCCTTCTGACGAAATGGTTGGCCATCTACAGTGTTATCACGAGTCCGTCATGGTGAGGATCCTGAATTCCTTCCCTGTGCGACTCGTCAAATGTGATTTCTTTTTTACTGCTAATCATGGTATTCTTCTATGGTCTGTCATCCTTTTCTGTTTGAGAGACCTTGGTGTGTCTTTTATCCTAATAATAAGAGGTGTCATAGATGCTAGATCCGCCTGAGATAACGTTAATTATCTTAGCGTTAGAGGGTGGAGATTCTGGTTTCTCCGGGATCCTATGATCATCCTGGTTGTTCTCCTTGGATTTTTCTCATTTTCCTCCGAGGATCTCTTTGCGTTGTCCTTTACGAAGGAGGTAGCTTATTTCTTTTCGTAGAGCTATGCAGTCCTCCGTCATGTGGCCAAACTCTTTGTGGTAAGCACACCATTTGGACTTGTCTTTCCAAGCGGTGGACTTGTTGTCTCTCTTTGACCATCTTGATTTATCTCCAAGATCCTACATAACATGAATTACACCTGAAACATCCACAGAAAAACAATAGTCAACGATTTTAGGAAGCTCTTCCTCTTCGCCTCCATCTTCAAGGGCATTAACCTTGTGATGATCTGGTTAGGAATAGGGCTTCGATTTGTAGGATCTTTAAGTTGAGGATTCGGACTTCCTTTTGGGGTTCTCATATTTATCCGAAGGGTTGCTTCTCTTCTGGATCTCTCCATCCTCTTCGATCCTTATGAACCTCAACGCTCGGCACCTGACTCGATCCAATCTTTTGCATGGGGTCATCACAAGGTTTTCATAGAAGGGTGAATCCTTTCTTTGTCCCATTTTAAAGGATTCTATAGTCGTGGCCATGTCGATGTTGAGGATGCTTAGAGCCTCCTTGCCAAACTTGTTAACATAGTCCCTATGTTTTTCCTTAGGATTTTGAACCACATGGTAGAGATCACTAGTGATCTTTTCGAAGGTTCTACTGCAAGGAAACTGGTAATTAACTATATTAACTAAGTGTGCAAAAAAAGTAAGAGAGTATGGGGAACGTTTATCAGCCATTTGAGGGTTGATCCAGTAAGGATCAAACCAAAGAATTTGCATAGGCAAGCTTCCTTCAACTGCACTAGGATGGGAATGATATCCATCCTTTCACTGTATTGGGATATATGCTCTAGAGGATCTATCGTTCCATCGTGTAGCTTCATTTTTGGAGTTTGGAAGCGCTTAGGAACTTCGGTATCGGCTATCACGGGAGCAAATCTCGAGATCCTATGGTTAGCTTGTAGGAGATCCTTCTGGTATTGGTTGGACCACTCCGGGTACACTAGAGATGAGTTGTCTTAATTGTTGAAGTTCCCTGGCATTTTTGGGTTTACTCATGCATCAACGTTAACATAGTTAGTATTAATAGTATTGCTATTTAAGAAGTTAACAGAATCAAGGTTTCTAGGAGTGTTGAATGGCTCATTAAGATCATTGATCATGGAGGCTCAGTTGTCTATAGTTTCCCCCTAGGGCGATGCCACAATGGTAGGAATCGTGTCCTTCTGTCGATTTTTTGAGGATCCTGCAATATTGAAGTCCAGGACCATTGGTTTTAAAATTGTGGTCGTAGTTTCCTAGGAATTCTGAAATTCCACCTTCATCCTCTCCACTTCTTTGAGTAGTGCTCTATTCTCTTCATGTTGTTAGGTCACCTGTTGCATCATTTTCCTCATCATAGCGAAGAGTTATGCAGTAGTGACTGAGGCAGTTGGATCCTGGAGCCCTGAGGATCCCAAACTTCCTGGATTAGCGATTAAGGGGGTGCTTTTCTTGGAAGTGTCAGGGGTTTTCCTCAGAGTGGGGGTCCACTCGGAGGAGGTGGTAGGTTTTTGGTTGGAATGGAAGGAGCAGAGGACGAAGAGAGGATCGGTTGTATAGACATGATTTTTACGAGGTTTTTCAACACCACATCCCCACAGTGGGCGCCAAATTGTTTTGGTCAAAATTTACACAAGTACCAATCAACCAAATTGAATGATAGGTTGTGATGCTCAGATTGTGTAATAAAAAATGTTAAAAGAAAGCAACACAATGGTTTACAAGGAAAGCCCTTAATCCTTGCTAGGATCTCCAACATAAAGCCTTGGGAGGTTATAATGATCACCTGCCTTGATGATTTTATTGATATAAAATAAAGATTATAGTGAGTTCTTAATGGGAATGAGTAAACAAATTTGAAGAGTGATCTTAGACTAAAGAACAGTGTGTTGTGTGTAGATTACAAGTGTCAATTTATAGTCTAATCTAGCCTACAAGATGTCCGATATTTCTGGGATCCGCTATGACCAACTTCATGAATGTTATTTGACCAAGTATTTCGAGTCTTTAGCATAGTTGAGATGATTCTTCGCTGAGAATTGGTCTTCTCTTGACTACTTCGGTACACGTGTTAGTTATAGACAAAATATGATCGTTATAAACATTAATAAAGATATTAACAATAATTAATCAGGATCCTGTTGTAGCTGAGGATCCTGGATATTTGAGGATCCTGAATATCGTAAGGGACCTGGCCCTAACATTTAGTAGAAGCTGTTACTAATGCAAGTATAAGGTTTTCAAGGTGGGAATACCTGGTCTTAGGATCCAAAAGACTTTTACTTACATAGTAGATGGGATGTTGGTCCCCATTTAGATCCTTAGCTAATATTGCACTCACCGTGTCTGAGGATATCACGAGGTAAAGAAGGAGTGGTTCCATGTCTAATGGTTTCACATATGGATGGTGAACTTACAAATATTTTAAGTTCATGGAAAGCATCTTGATGTTCCTGGGTCCATTCGAATATGTTATTCTTCTTCAAGATGTCTTAAAAACGCTTGCATCTTTGTGAGGATCTTGAGATGAACCAATTTAGGGTTGCCACTCTTCCAATTAGTATATGCATATCTTTTATCGAGTATGGTGATCTTAGATCAAGGATGTCCTTGATTTTCTCCGGGCTTGCTTCAATTCCTCTTTTAGTCACCATTTATCCTAGGAACTGATGGGTTTTGAGCACTATAATATCCCTATGGTGCACATACAACCCTAATGCTTTGGATCTATGTTTTCTTTAATTATACATGCAATTTTCTTTTCCAAATCATGAAGCCTAACTAGCATAAAATTTGACATATGAATCATAAAAACTAGTTAGAATATTACCTATTATTGTACCTTGTTGAATTTGACCTCACAAAAGCTTAGCACCTCAAGTGTGATGCCTCAAATGGTTCACAAAACGCCACCAACAATTGGAGAATTATGAGAGGGAGCTTGGAGCACCAAAATCGGCTATAAGCTTCTTAGAACACTTGTGTATCGATTTTGACTAAGGAGTTACACATATATAGTGTAGAATTCCAAGGGTAACTTGTAAACCCTAATTCATACACTTAGCTTATGATCCAATAACTCATATGGACTAACTCTTTATAGATGCTCACATAAAATTAGCCCACCATGGATCAATAGCCCAAACCATATGTATCACCGATTTACATAATCAGTCCCCGTATATTTAATCAGTCTATTTTTATCACTAAATTAATTCCAAATTAATTCTCTGTCAATACCAATTAAATAATATGATTTCTCAATTAATATATTATACTCAAAATAATTAATAAATCACAAATAACCTCTTTCTCAAATATCCATCCTATCAGATTAATCTGGTCAAGTACATGCCAATTATAGTTAGGGGCTTAGATACCTAATCCAACAATCTCCCACTTGGATAAGTCTAATAACTATAACTGAAAGTATGACTTCAAATCCGATTAGCAATTGTAGCTCTCAAAATTTGTCATCGAACTATGATGTGTCCTTTAGGTAAGGTATCATAAAATCCTCCGTTCTCAAGATATCATGCGGACAAATACATGGAACATAGTCATACTTATTGTCTAGCAGTTTGTTTTCCGATTTCTGATTAGTTTGACATAGAACTTAATTGAACACATCAATTGAGTCATGACCGGGCCCGACACATAAGTCAAAACAAAATCATCGAGGGGCCTAAGATATCGCGTTTATTCCTCTTAGGATAAAAGGAACCAATAAACTTTGTCTTATATTCTTGCACTAATTACTTGCTAATCCATACACAACAGTACGTTTTATAACATCAAGTTACTGATGCATTTTCGCACTATCAATGTACAATCAACTCATAATCAACAACTCATATATCTAGGTTTGAAAACTATATGTTATTATCGTCTCACAATCACTTGTGATAAATCCCATGAAGTGATTCATGTGAGCGTGGGCTTAATCTAATACTCAAATCTTATTTTAGGAGCACTCATGAACGTTGCAACAAACTTTTTCTATGTCTAAACACCTTACACAATCTACAACCTAATTCATGGCAGTCTTCTCTCAATAGCTACTTCCAAAGTATGATCGACTCTGGATACTTTGAATAATCTTATTATTCTGGAAGTCATAAAATGCAAAATGAAACAATAGTAAACAATCGACAGAAGATAGTAACTTTACTTATAAATAAAAATTCTTTTATTTAATCATGAAATGTCAATTACATTTTATCTATTACAACTTTCTAAAAACTATCTAACCATTAAAGCTAATATCGTCCTTCAGCTGAATACTCCTAGCATGCTGCAAGTGATTTACCCTACTCATTCCCTTCGTAAGGGGATCTCTTGGGCTCTCCTCCGATGATATCCTCTTTACTACAAGGAGTCCTTTTTCTACTTGATGTCTTATGAAGTGATATTTTCTGTCGATGTGCCTAGATCTGCCATGATCCATCGGTTCCTTGGCTATGGCCACCACACTCTCGCTTTCACAGAAAATCTCCATAGGCTCCTTTACAGGTAGTACAACTCCAAGGTATCCAATGAATTTCTTCAGCCATATCGCCTCCTTCGACACTTCGCTTGCTGCTATGTACTCTGATTTGCACGTTGAATCAGCTACAATTTCCTGTTTGGAACTTTTCCAAGTTATTGCTCCTCCATTCAGGATAAATACCCAGCCCAACTGAGAGCGGAAATTATCTCTACCGGTCTGAAAGATGACGTCACTAAAGCCTGCTACTCTCAAGTCATCACTCCAACCGAGGGTAAGGACCCAACCCTTAGTCCTCTGTAGGTACTTAAGAATGTTCTTTACCGCAGTTCAGTGAGCTTTACCAGGATTCCCTTAATATATGCGGACCATGATCAAGAAAAAAGCCACATCAGGGCGAGTACCAGTCATAGCATACATGATCGAGCCAACTGCGGAAACATATGGTACTCGACTCATCTCTGCTATCTCAGCATTGGTACTCGGACTTTGAGTCTTACTCAGTTTGGCATTGCTCTAGATAGGTCATTCACCTTTCTTGGAATTTTCCATGCTAAAATGTTTCAACACCTTATCCAAATAGTTACTTTGACTAAGTCCTATTAGTCTTTTGGTCCTATTTCTCAATATCATTATCCCTAGAATGTAAGCAGCTTTCCCAAGGTCCTTGATCGCAAAACACTCCCCAAGCAAGGACTTAACCTCCTGCATGGTTCGAATTTCGTTTCCTATGAGTAGTTGTCATCTACATACAACACCAGAAAGCTAAATGTACTCCTACTAGCTTTAACATATACATAGGACTCATCCTCGTTTCTCGAAAAACTAAACTCTTTGACTTTCTCATTGAAACAAAGATTCTATCTACGAGATGCTTGTTTCAATCCATATATGGATTTCTTAAGTTTACACTCTATTAGGGTACTTTGCATTTACAAAACCCTCTAGCTGACACATATAAACATATTCAGCTAACTTCCCATTAAGGAAAGCGGTTTTGACATCCATTTGCCATATTTCATAATCATGAAATGCAGCTATGGCTAGCATAACCCTATAGATTTGATATTTGCTACTGGTGAGAAGGTCTCGTCATAGTCAACTCCATGAGTTTGAGTAAAGCCCTTCGCAACCAATCACGCCTTATATGTGTGCACTTTCCCATCCAAATCGGCCTTCTTCTTGAAGATCCACTTGCGCCCGACTGCCTTACGACCTGGTACATTGTCAACCAAGTTCCAAACTTGATTGTCATATATGGATTGAATCTCGATGTCCATAGTCTCTTTCAATTTTGCAGATTCAGGGCCCGCCATGGCTTCCTTATAGTTATTAGGCTCATCCAAATTTACTAGTGTACTATCACTGATAAATGTATCACCATCTGTAGTAATATGGAAACAATAAAACTCAGGTGCCATTCTAACTCTACTGGAACGTCTCAGAGGTAAAGACTGGTCAATTGGTTTAACAGGAGTTTCCTCCATGGGTTAAGTGCTAGTGTTTGAGGTTCCTTCTTCGCTTAACTCTTGACGCTCTTCAAGGTCAATTTTCCTCCCACTGTCCTCTTGGCATATGAGTTCTCTCTCTCGGAAAACCCCTCTCCTTGCAACGAAGACACCATTGTCACTCGGTCTTTCCCTTGACTTGGATTCACATTTTGAAGATGCATTTCTCCATTACTCTTTGACTTTAAAGTCACATTTTGAGTTTCCTTGATGATGATTTCTGATCCTGCTTCATCAAATGAGATTGTCAAACCAAAAGCTACAAGAAGTTGAGAAATGAATATTAAATTGTGTTTTAATCCTTCCACATATGCTACCTTGAGAATTGTAAATTCTCTATAGATTATTATACCATATGATTTGGCTTCACCGGTGGCATTATTTTCATATTTTACTCTTACGACATCCTTCAAACTTTGAAATTGCCTCAATTGTGATTTCATTTCTGCCATGTGACATGAGCAGCCACTATCAATTTACCATTCCGATTACTACTACTCATCACGGATCACCTACAAAATTACATAAGTTTAGGAACCCAAACCAGCTTGGGCCCTTGTGAGATTTTTTATTTTGAAACAGAAACAAGAAAAATGTTATACTTATCCATCCAAAGGGATTTCATAGTCAAAACATTATTCTCATCATGTATTTTCTTGAAAACTTGATTTTTGGCATCACAGTGATTTATTTCAACGAAGGGAGTTTTCATTTGAATATACATTTATTTTCGATTAACTCTTTTCAAAAATTCTTTTTCTTATGCCTTCGATTTTGCTTCATAATTCTTCATCTTAAATTGATTTCTTTTTAACAAACACGTTGAATTTGATTTCTTTCATTTTGAATTCTTTGAATAGAATTAATTGGGACCAAAATAAGTCTTTGTGTTTTTGAGTTGTGATGAATATCATTTTTGACGAAAATATCTTAAAGAATTAATAGACTCTTGATCTTTCTTTTAAGACAAAGAACAAGATGGAACATTCTTTTGATTATTAAAATAATATGATGATTTTTCTTTTTGTTTCCAAAACTTCTTTCTTTCTCTCAAATTATTTTTTTATCTTGCATTCATATCACTTTTCTTTTCCTTCTTTAATTTTTGCCTCTGTTTTTGTAGAATATTCAACTTTGATTTTCCTTTCAAATCTTTCAAACCAACTTTATCCCAAATGTTTTTCGTAATTTTAGATTTATCATAAACTACTTTATCTGAACTGATATTCTTAGATTCAGTTCCGCCTGATTCAGTAACCACAATTTAATTGTTCACAACATTCAGTGGTTTTGAAATTTATCTTCCTGTTGATTTCCATGATATCTTTTCAGAAAGACCTTTTGTTTCTTCAATATTTTCAAATGGTTTAGACAAAAAAATAATCCTTACATGAATTGGAATTATGATTTTGAACAATTGAATTCAATTCAGATGTAGCATCTTTGTTCAGTCCTTTCTTAAGAGAAACTTGATTTGGAGTTGATTTTACTTTTGTGAAAACAACTGCATTGTCATTTAGACTTTTGAAAACTTGATTTTCAACAATCTTTTCAAATTACATAGAATCTTCATAAATCAATTTCCTTTTTGGTTCATCAACATTTTTCACAAACGAAGAATAATGAATTTTATTTTCAAAAGAAATCTCACTCAATTCGCTTTCATCTTCAACAAAAGTCTCACACACTTCGCTTTCATCAATTCCTGACACATTGAGTTATACTTGTCCACTGAATTCATTTTTATTTGTTGTTTTTCAACCTATGTTTAAATATCTTTCATTATTAATTTGTTTTCTTTTGATTTTATGAATTCTTCAATCTTCTCCAAACCAACTTTGTATGAGTCACTCAAAGATTCATCAGATGATACCAAAGATTCACAATTATAATGATCAAATCAACTTTTGGAATTTCTTTTGATTTTATGAATTATTCAGTCTTTTCCAAACTAACTTTGTATGAGTCACTCAAACATTCATCAGATGATACCAAAGAAAGATACACAATTATAATGATCTACTCGGCTTTTAGGTTTCAAGGAAGTGTATGTATAGAGCATAGTTGTAGTGCTGCAGCCGACATGATTTTTGACCTTTAGGAGTTTCTGCTTGGGTTTTGTGTATGCACCTCGTTTTTGGAATTTGTATGGTTCTGAATATTATGTTGTGTCAAGTCTTATAAGCGACCGCGTTAACAATTTGGGTTGTAATGTTGTAAAGTCTTCATTTCGTATGCGAGATAGTTTGTTTTGATTTCGCATAACTAGATTATCTTTTGGATCGCAGTTCTGAACTTTTGACTTAGACATTCCTTTCCAACTTTTCTATATTCCTGTATATATGGAAGTTAGTTAGTAGAGAGAGTACTTTTTAAGAGAATTCTTCCTTACTTCTATACCGAATTATTCTTAGTGATCTTAAATTATCTTTCATCATTAATTTTTTTCGTTTGATTTTATGAATTCTTCGATCTTCTCCAAACCAACTTTGTATAAGTCACTCAGAAATTCATCAAATGATACCAAAGATACACAATTATAACGTTATACCCAGCTTTTGGTTTTTCTTTTGATTTTATGAATTCCTCAATATTTTCCTAACCAACTTTGTAGTCACTCAAAGATTCATCAGATGATACCAAGTATTCATAATTATAACGATCTAATAAGCTTTTGGCTTTCAAGATAGTATCCGTATAGAGCATATTTCCAGTGTTGCAGTGGACATGATTTTTGACCTAGGAATTTCCGCTTGGATTTGGAGTATGCGCTTGGTTTTTGTATATTGTAGGGTTTCGAAATATTTCGTATGCCTGTTTGTTCGGATATCACATATCTAGATTATATTTAGGTTCGCAGTTCTGAATTGTTAACTTAGACATTCCTTTCTTACTTCTCTCCGCACCTATATATATATATATATATATATATATATATATATATATATATATATATATATATATATATATATGGAAGTTAGTTAGTAGAGCGAGTACTTTTTGTGAGAATAGTTCCTTACTTTTGTACCGAATTGCTCTTGTTCTCTCTAGTGAAACAGGTATCTTAAAATGTCTTTCATGATTAATTTTTTTTCTTTTGATTTTATGAATTCTTCAATCATTTTCAAACCAACTTAGTATGAGTCACTCAAAGAATCAGATGATACCAAAAATTCACAATATAATGATCTAATTAGCTTTTGGGTTTTCTTTAGATTTTATGTGTCACACCACAAAACCGAGAACGACGGAATACGTTCTGGGGTCGAGGACGTCATGTACAGTATCATAACAATTGCATAATAGTAAAAACAAGCAACAACAAACATTCCATTAATATAGTGATTTAAATACAAATGTGTTCTGTATAATTTTTGATAGACACAAAAAGTATAAACAAAAATAAAAGATGAATCCTGTATATATGCTCCATCTTCTCAAAAGCTGCACCAGTCCCTGTCTATCTTTGACATGAGGATACAAGTTATTTTGAAAACGAGTATCAACATAAAGTTGGTGAGTTCAAAAGAATTTAGTGTCGTTGTTTGTGTAAAAGTGTTTACAAACATGTAATATAAAGACTGAAATTTACGTTTTTGAGTAGTAGAACCCCTAGAATATCCTATATTTTCCAGAAATGTACATTTGTAAGTTAAATCCTTTGAGTGTGTAAAAGTATTATCATTAAAACCTTCAGTTACAGAATAAAGTAATAAATCGCATTTAAGTAACATAGATGAGGAAGAGTTATTCATGCTGACTGTAGTAGTGTTGCAAACTTGTATTAGTAATAGATATTTATTGACTTCGGGATATTAGCTTAGACTTTAAGTCTTAGAGTATTAATTTGGATATGGATGTAACCCCTCATGTAACGAAACAGAACGATAGTAGAGAGCCCGATGACCTTCCCGGTCACACGTAGTGTAGTGATGTAGTGCCATCCTAGGGCCTAGTCGGCTCGGACTGTAATTGACAGTCGGGATGTAATAGTGTCAGTCCTGTATTGATCTATACATGTAGTGTTGCTTTCATTCCGGGAAGCCCTGGTCACATGGTATAAGCACAGTAGAGTGTCGTATAGAGGGATACGGTGTTGTACTCTGGATTAGTGTATTCTCTTGCGTAATAGTATAGTAGATTTTTAGTATGGTACATAGAGTGTTCTCTTATACGTGCATTAACTTGTAATGGTAGCAGTTATAGTGAGTATAGTAGTAGTAGAGGTAACAAGCAGTAGTCTTAACTATACCTATTATAGTTAACTTAGAGTGTATGATTTCATGCCTTTGAATAACAAGGCATTGAATAGAATGAAGACTTTCATATCTAACACAAATATATATGATATATAACTAATAAATATGCGACAGTTGGACGGATAACAGGTTACCCTAAGACCACATCAAACAAGAACATGAAATAAGGCGAGCTATCGGTCCTAAGTCCTTCAAGTCTTACTTATATAAATATATTAGTGTAGATATAATTTAAAAGAAAAGTAGTTTAAAAACAGTTTGAAAATAGTTTAACAACAATTTAACCTTAAAAATGCATTTGATAATTATTTAAAACAGTTTTATTGATAAGTAGCTAAAAGTATAGAAAAATCCCTTTTTGATGGTAAGTTATGAATCACATATGATTTGATAATAAAACTTGTAGCATTATACATTTATCCCCCCCCACCCCCCCCCCCCCCCTAAAAAAAACATGTAAAAACATTTGAAAAGGTTCATTAACGGGTATGAACTCACTTGTAGCGAGTAGATCGGGTGGAAGTGTCGGAGGAGCGTTTTGTGTTCAGTAAAGACTTGCACACCTTTTATGACCCTAGTAACATATGAAGACATATGTTTACAAGTAATTAGTGATTTAAACTCTAATTAACACATATAGACATCCTAATGTGAATAAAAACTCTATGGTTGAGTGCTAGAAGGCTAATGGGTTGCTAGGAAGGAGTTTTAGGCCACACTATGGAGTTTACTCCTCACAAACCCACCTTTGATGGGTTTACGGCTGGGAGACCACATTTCCCATGAGTTTACGGCCTTAAACTCATGGGAGGAGTGTAATTGAGTGGTTTGAAGCCTCTTGTGGTTCTCGGAGGGATTCTAAGGCAATGAAAAAGGTTATAGGGGTGTTTAAGGTTCCAAAAGAGTACTCCCTTGGATTTTATGGTCCTAGCACTACTCCTTGGGAGTTTACGGTCGTAAGCCCCATGACTTTGGCCGTGAACTGTTGGGCACCCTCCAATCTTCGATCTTGAGGTCCTTGGCTCATTCCTAACAAGTTCTAGTAAGGGTATAAGGCTTTTCAGGGGGTTAAAGGTTCATTTGGCATGTTTTAAGTGAGTTTACCCTTCAAATGGCAAGATTTAGGTGTTCCAAGTCCGAAATAGTAAGTCCCTAAGTCATATCTAAGCCTAAAATGTGGTTTGGAAAGGTTTTGGGCTTGATTTGCATGTTTAGAGGGAGTTTACGGTCTAAGCATATGCTTGGGCCGTAAACCCTCTTTCAAGCCCTCAAACTTGTTGATTCATGACTCAAACACTTCTAGGTTAAATCCAAAACTAGTTTCTAAGCCTAAAGGGTTGAATTTGGGCATGTTTGGCACCTTTTAAGGGGTTTACAGCCTAAGGAGGTTCTTAGGCCATAAACTCCTTTCATTTGGCTTTCTTGATTGACTTTTGAGCTACAACAACAAGCTATGATGTTTAGAATAAGATAGGGTAAGGGAACTTACGTTTTAGAGGCAGAAACTTGCGGTTTTTGGAGAAAAACGATCTCGAGGAGAGAGAGTAGAGAGAGAAAGAGTGTCTAGTGTGGTAAAAGGGTCCAAGGGAGTGTCCACTCTCTCTTATATAGGGATTGAGTGTTGTACCCGGTATACAACTACCCGATACTTATGTTAAACGAGGTTTAAAGTTTTACCCGGTTAAATGGTCGTAATTAAAAATAAACTTTTTCCAACTAATGCAAAAATAATTTACATGTTTGTATTTATTTCGTTACGACGACAATATCATAAAATCAAAATAAAATAAAACATTTATTGATTTGTCAACCCCAAATTAACGGAACTTTTATTAAATAGAATATTCTATTAACGGAAACGGGTTATAACGACAGAATAAATTTTGGGTTGTCACATCATCCCCCTTTTAATGGAAATTTCGTCCCGAAATTTAGAATTCAAGCAGCGAAGTTATTATAGTACTACTAAGCAAAGAGATGGGGATATTTGAGTCTCATTTGATCCTCGTGCTCCCAATTGAACTCCGGTCCTCGTTTGGCGTTCCATCGAACCTTCACAATTGGGATGCGGCTTTGTTTCGTTCATTTGACCTCCTGGTCCATAATCTCCGCAGGCTCTTCCACGAAGTTGAGGCTCTCGTTGACTTCGATCTCGTTGAGTGGGATTACGAGAGTCTCGTCGGATAGGCATTTCTTTAAGTTTGAGACATGGAAGGTAGGATGTATGTTACTTAGCTCATGGGGTAGGTTGAGTTTGTAAGCTAGGGGGCCGATTCTAGCAAGAATCTCGAAAGGCTCTATGTACCTTGGGTTCAACTTTCCACGCTTTTCGAAGCGTATCGTGCCCATCTAGGGTGAGACTTTCAAAAGGACTCGGTCTCCAACCTGGAATTCCAAAGGTTTTCTTCGTTTGTCTGCGTAGCTTTTCTGTCGATCCCTGGCGGCTTTTAATCATTCGCATATCTATACAATCTTTTCTGTCGTTTCTCGAACGATCTCCGGACCCGTGAGAGTGTTGTCAGGAACTCGCCCTTTAGCTAACTGAGTGTCACCCACCTCAGCCCAACACAGAGGGGATCTGCACTTCCGGTCGTAGAGGGCTTCAAATGGAGCTGCCTTGTTGCTCGTATGATAACTATTGTTGTAGGAAAAATCTACAAGGGGTAAATGTGTATCCCACGCTTTACCAAAGTCGATCACACAGGCTCGTAGCATATATTCTAGGGTTTGGATCGTCCTCTCACTTTGTCCGTCAGTCTGCGGATGGTAGGCTGTACTCATGTCCAGCCTCGTCCATAATGCGTTTTGCGTTGATTGCCAAAATCTTGAAGTAAACCTACCATCTCTATCTGAGATAATAGATATAGGGACACCATGCAGCCGTACTATTTCCTTAATGTATGTTCTTGTGAGTTTCTCCATTTTGTCTGTTTCTTTGATGGGTAGGAAGTGTGCGGACTTGGTTAGTCTGTCGACGATGACCCATATGGTATCCATCCCACCCGTTGTCTTGGTTAGCTTAGTTATGAAATCCATAGTAATTCGCTCCCACTTCCACTCCGGTATCTTCGGTTGTTGGAGAAGACCTGATGGCTTCTGGTATTCGACCTTGACCTTTGCGCAAGTAAGGCACTTACTCATGAAGGTAGCAATCTCTGCTTTCATGTTAGGCCACCAGTATAGCTTTTTAAGATCCATATACATCTTATCTGAACCAGGGTGAATGGAGTATCGAGTGTTGTGTGCTTCCTTCATGACCAAGTCCCTGAAACCATCGTGACACGGAGTCTAGATTCTGTCCATGAGATAATAGGCTCCATCAACCTTGACCTCCAAGTTCTTATCCATTCCACGTAGGGATTCTTCCGCAACATTCTCAGGCTTTAAGGCTTCGAGCTGAGTCTCCTTAATCTGTGAGGATAGATGAGAATGGATAGTCGTTGATAACGACTTGACCCTTCCACCAGAATACTCTTTTCTACTTAGAGCGTCTACTACTACATTGGCTTTCCCCGGGTGATAACGAATTTCACATTCGTAATCATTGAGTAGTTCAACCCACCGTCGTTGTCTCATATTGAGCTCCTTCTGGTTTAGTATGTGTCGGAGGCTTTTATGGTCAGTGTATATTATGCTCTTCGTTCCATACAGGTAATGTCTCCAGATCTTTAGAGCGAATACAACCACCCCTAACTCGAGGTCGTGAGTGGTGTAGTTAACCTCATGTGTCTTTAGCTGCCTTGAGGCATAGGCGATGACCTTACCTCGTTGCATCAAGACACAACCGAGCCCTTGGTTCGATGCATCGCAGTATACCACAAAATCTTTTGTCCCTTTGGGAAGGGATAATACCGGTGTGGTGCATAGGGCTCGTTTCAGGGTCTGGAAAGCCTTCTCTTGTTTCTCTTCCCAATCAAATGTCACGCCTTTCTATGTCAACAATGACATCGAAACTCTTGATTGAGACTGGTTTGAGGTCGATTTGGAACGAATGATCGTCTAACGTGAGGGTACAAGCTATGTAAATTTCGTTAGAGCTTTCGGTCTTTCCGTTAGCCATTTCTACGATGAATGTTTCTTTTAGTGGTTGTGGGGATTGCTTAAGTAAGTTTTTAAAGTTTTGGTTTATGAAGCTTCTTTATGCACCACTATCGAATAAAACACAAGCATAAGAGTTGTTGAGAAGGAACATACACGTGACTACTGTGGGGTCCGCTACTTCTTCGTTGTGGCCAATAGCGAGTAGTCTTCCCGTTCCTCCTGTATTCCCGGCGTTCAGACAGTTTTTCTTGAAATGACCTACCTCTCCACAGCCATAACAGGCCTGGCTCACTCCCACGCTGGGGACTTGAGAGATAGGTTTGGGTTGCGATCTGCAAAACCGGACGGTATGGCCCTTCTAGCCGCAGTTGGTGCAGTGTAACTCACGGCAGGGGCCGTTGTGATGGAAGGGGCACTTGGGGCACTTGGGCAAGTTCCCAAGATAGGTTTTTGCTGGTGTAGGGGTAGCAGGAGTGGTGGCAGCATGGACAACCACAATTTTTTGGTCTTTGGAGGAGGGTTGAGTTTTCTTGCCCTTCTTCTGATCCCAACGCTTCCTCTTTTTGTCAGTTGATTTGGGTGGTGCAGTGGCAGTTGTGGTTGCTATTGCTGAAGTGGAAGGAGTTTCATGATCAATCAACCTGAGGCCAACTCCTTGGCGCTGTCAAAGGTTGCAGGATGGGAAGATAGAACATTCCCTTTATACGGGGGCACTAAACCCCAGATGTATCGTTCGATTTTCTTGCTTTCAGAAGGGATCATGTTAGGGCACATAGCTACCAGGTCGCAGAACCTGGCCGTATAAGCGACTATGTATGTCCCCATCATCTTGAGGTTCCAGAGTTCCTCCTCAAGCTTCTGAACCTCCCATCTAGGGCAATACTCCTTTCTCAGAAGATCCTTTAGTGCGTCCCAGCCCATGGCATTGGCTGTTACTAAGGAGAGTGAATTGACATGGCCATTCCACCATGTCAGAGCCCTTTCAGTGAAGGTGGCAGCAGCGAACTTTATTTTGCTTTCTTTAGGGCACGAGCACATTTCGAAAACGGCTTCGGCTCTATCGATCCATTGGGACAGAGCAAGGATTCCTCCAGTCCCATTGAAAAATGTTGGTTTGCAGTTCATGAAATCCTTATAAGTTCACCCTTGTGCACGTGGATGGATTTCACCATGTTTGGAGTTGGTGCCCATTCTGGCTCCACTAGCATCGCCAGAATTCATTTGGGTCATGGCTGCTGTCACAACCGCGGTCATAGCTATCTGAAACAGCATCGGGTCGAACTGTGGAGGAGGAGGTGGTGGTGGTGGTGTTTGAGTCGCAGGTCTGCCTCTGTTCAGGCGCTTGCGAGGAGGCATCTTTCACTGAAAGTTCATAGAGATGATGAAAATAGTAAGAGTCTGTTGCAAGTATGATAAGAGTGTTTTATGGAATAGGTCAACATAGTGTTGGATATAGTGTCTAAGCCCATAACTATATTTGGTATATACTTGACCCGACCCGGCATGGTCCATTTGGGTTGCACTTCACCCGAACAATTTATGGATAATATTTGAGAATAGTACAAGTTATGATTTATTAATATATTATAAGTTCTAATATATTAATATAAGATCATATTATTTAATTAGTAGTGATCTATAATTAATCTAGGATTAATTTAGTGATCAAAGATATTACTAATTAAATATGGGCTTCTATATTTATATAGTGTGGGCTTATGCTTATTTGGAATGGGCTAGGCTTGGATGGAGAAGTCCATGGATACTCCATGGAGCTTTAACCCATGGGTCTCATGGAAATGAAGAGACATGGGTATTAGGGTTTACATGGATGTAACCCTAATCCACCACACTATATAAAGGAGGCTTTGGCTCTTGAAATCAAGCTAGTGAACACTAGTTGACACATGTTGAGGTGAGGGCCGATTTCAAGAGAAGTGTGACTATTCTCTCAAAGTTCCAAGTTTGTGGTGATTTGTGACTTTCATTTGAGGCATCCACATTATTGGTGCTAGGCTCTAAAACTCCAAGGAATCAACTACAACTACAAGGTAAGTGTTTCTACTAGCTTTATTTGATTCAAGTTCCCCATGCCATGCTAGTTAGGATATAAGCCTTGGAAAAATAATTATTTGCATGTATCTTAGACAAACATAGATCCAAGGTTTATTAGGGTTGCATGTACACTTAGGAAGTGTTAGAATGCTCAAAACCCATCACATAGTTCAATAATCAGAGAGAGCCATAGCAACAAAGTAGTTAACTGCCAATTTTACTGGTATTAATGATGTAATATGAGTTCGGGAAAAGTGAGCTAACATTAGGTATTACATCAAACCATAAAGGAAAATGTTGGCAGTCTAGAGGCTTAATGAGAGTACTTTCAAAAGTCAGAGATGTTTACAGACAAGTGCTCTACCGAGCATAGAAAAGAAAAGGCTAGTCCCTAAACAAAAGAGTGAGATATTTTGACATCTTTTACTGGCGACGGGTTCCCATTGGGCGAACTCTCAGCTCAGCTATTTTCCACATAACTTCCTGAAGATGTCGTTCCTGAGCCCTCTGGCATGCTCGAAGTTCCCTCACTACAGCTCGGGACGCAACTAACTGTTGCTGTAGAGCCTCATTGGTCCTCCTCGTCCTATCCATAGCTTCGTGAACAGTGTTGAGATTAGAGATGGCATCCACTTCTACAACTCGGCCAATAGCCACTTGACCTTGCTCGACGTTCCTGGCAATCCTTCGGACCATGATGGGCAGAACACGGTCCGCTGATCCTCATTTTCTTATGTTGTAGAAGCTTCGGTCTCCATTGTAAGGTAAAGGATGACCCTGCTCCTCGCTCCATCGGTTCAAGGTTATTGCCCACATGGGAGTGGGACCTTGAAATGCCGGACGGGGGTTGGGGTTTGTGTTGGATTAGTGTCTAAGTCCATAACTATTTTGGTATGTACTTGACCCGATGGTGCATGGTCCTTTTGGGTTGCCTTCACCAAAGCAACTTGATAGGATGAATTATGGAGAGAAAGGATTAAATATGATTTATTAATATATTATGGGAATAATATATTAAAGGAGAAATCATATTGTTTAATTAATATTAGTTAAGAATTAATTGGTAATTAGTTTTGTGACCAAAAGAGATTAATTAAACATAAGGGACTGGAATTATAATTATAAGATAATTGCAATTTGGGCCATGGATTACCTTATATTATAAGGTGGACAAACTCTAATGGGGAAGCCCATATGAAATCGTCCAAGGCCTTGCGAAAAGGGCTTCATGGGTTGCTTAGGGCTTAAGCATCCAAATTAGGGTTTCCTTGTTAGATAACCCTAATTGTCTCACTATATATAGATCCCTTAAGGACCAAAAACGTGGCTAAGCTTCTTGCTAGGGTTTGACACGAGTTTTGGTAGCCTCCATCCTCTCTCCTCTTCATCCTCTTGTTTATGGTGTTTGTGAACCATTAGAGGATTGACACTTGGGACTCTAAGCCTTCCAAAGTTAATACAAGGAGATTTGGGATTGTTATTGCTACATAACAATCAAGGTAACATTATAAACCTATTCTCATGTTAATATGATTATTTGAATGCTAGAATTAGGGTTTATAGTCTTGGATAACTGCATGTACAATAGAGAAACCTAGATCCAAGCATTAGGGTTTGTATGAGCACATAGGATGTTCTTAGGACCAAAACCCATCAGTGGTATCAGAGCCTAGACTGGTTTCTATTGTATTGACGCATTGTATGATTAAAAAAATCGATTTTTGTGTTTCTGGCGGCTGGACTCGCCGAGTCCATAGATGAACTCGCCGAGTCCATGCTGACTCGACGAGTCCATGCCTGACTCGGCGAGTCGGCTGGTCAGATGGAAGGAAAACCGGGATTTCTTGCTATTTTTGCTTAAGGATAGTTGCCTTATCACATTAGATCAATATAAATTCATTTATATATATATATATATATATATATATATATATATATATATATATATATGAGTATATTCTTGATCTAATTGAAGATATTTATCAATTAATAAAATATTTGTTTCCTTATGTGATAATTTTATCAATTATTTTGATTAAATTGGTAAATTGTTTTGCAAGAAATCATTAAATAAATCAAATATGAATAAATATGTGTTTAATTGTTAATTAAGATTATTTTTATTTGATCCTTGTGTTATGAAAAGTTTCATATTCTCCCCTTTAGGTTTTATAATTTAAATTTGAACCCAAAAGTTTTGTTGTTTTGAAATTTAAATAGTTAAAACCCTAATGTTTTGAAAAGGTTTCAAAACTTGACCTCAAGTTTAGGAATTTAAATTTTGAATTAATAGGTTAATTTTGATGTATATCTAAATTCTAAACCCGAATGTTTTGAAATGTTTCAAAACTTGCCCTCAAGTTTTGGAATTTAAAAGTTGATTAAAAGTTTAATTAGGAATGTTAAATTCTAAAACCCTAGTATTGTTTTGAAAAATTCAAATCACACCCTTATGGTTATATTAATTAATTAAGGTGTATAATTAAAAGAAGTTTAATAAATCCATAAAAAGTTTAGGTTTACAATTTAATTGAATTAAAGGTATAATTGTTAAATTTAACCACATAGTATTTTAAAAGTATAATATACACCCTATACTATATATAACATTTAAAGTCTAACGTTATATATATATATATATATATATATATATATATATATATATATATATATATATATATATATATATATATGTATGAGTAAAAGTCAGTCTTACCGTTAGTAGGCCTCATTCACGAAGCTGGTCTATAAGGGGTGTTTAAGGAAATTGCCTATAAAATGGCGATTGAATGGGTATCCACTCTTACCCACCGCACTCTTGACCAGTGGAGGGTCGTTAGCCGAACGGGTAGGATAGGACGAAACCTTCCTTTATAAGTATAATGAAGTATAAAAGTAACTAAATATTTTCATAAAATTCCCAATCTTAGTTACTTAAGCAAAAGTGAATTGATGCAATTGCATGAAATTACACTTTGTGCCCTTGCGAAGACATTAGTGGAGCGTGTGTGGTTAACCGGCACACTAAATGGTTCTAAGTAAAGGTAGCAAAGGGTGACTCAATGTTTGTCGTAGTTCGGTGGAGCGTGTGTGGTTTACCGGCACATCGAATAGGTGACTGTAACATGTGGGGGCACCATGTAGTTTGCATGGTTATTCACACCCGCTTTGTGATCCTCGGCATCCCAGTCACAAACAAGAGGGGCATATCGAGATTTAAACATGCCATTGAAAGTTCAATGAATTTCAAAGGATCTAGGAGTTTTCATAGATTTAAAACTTAAATTTCTTTTTCGTTTTTTCATGGTGGAAATTAGTGAATCGTCATTCACTTACCTTCAAATGTTCTGCAATTTGGGTTACGACATCCCTCTCTCGAGTTGTAGAATATTGTGTTGGGTCCTAGCCTTAGTATCTCTTTTGGGTGATTTACTAAGGACTCAATCAATCAACTAACTTGAATTTGTTTTCTCCCATTTTGTAGATGTCAAAGTTTGACAACTATGGTCTTCTCAAATCCTGTGGAACAAGCATTCCACATGAAGATGATATTCCATGATTCGATCGAGGAACAACAGATCATGCTTCACTTCCTCCTCCTCCTCAAATTATTCTACCTAACCCACAAGTTCAAAGGCTTGAAAAGTTCAAGATCACTCAAGCCATTTTGGCAAGTAAACATAAAGAAGGAAAGCCGGTGTGTGCACACGTCCTAGGGATGAAGTCACACATTGATAGGTTAAGAATGTTGGGATCCGTTGTCTGTGAGGAAATGGCTGTTGATTGGGTTCTTCAGTCACTTCCTAACTCACATAGTAAGTTCGTAAGAGAGTACTATATGATGAACCGCGACGTGACCCTTATAGATCTCACCTATATGCTTATTGCTGCTGAATCAGCAATGGTTTGGTGCAATAGAAAAGCAAAGTTGATTGGTGAATCTGCCTTCAAGACCTCTATGGATATAGAGAATGGCAACAAAAGACATGCTATGATCGAAAAGTTTGATCATAAGTGAATGGAAATGTCTGAAGTAGTTCCTTGTCATGTTCCAAAAGAGTCAATTTGCTTTTATTGCCAAGAGAAGGGGCATTAGAGACGAAGTTGCCCTATTTACCTAAGAGATCTAAGAGATGGGAGAGTCAAAACGTATGGCTCTAGTTTAGGTAAAATCCATTTGTAACTCTTTTAAGCTCCTATTCTAGATTCATAATAGATAATGTGATAAGATTACAATTGATGTTTGTAGAATCAAAGAAAAGAGAGGAAGCTTAAGGGAAGAAGTAAGCAGAATCTAACCGTGAAGAAATGGATTTCGATCGCATTACTTGAAGATTAGATTTTGAGCTATTACTTAGAGTTAGAATTAGAAATATGTATTAACATAGTTTTTCAATTAATTGCATTGTAAGGACAAAATTTTTCCGTAATAAAATAAATTTTGATTTTTATATTATTTATTTATCCTTGCAATGGCATATATGAAAATTGATTTTAGAATGTTTCTATTATTAGCAATAATGGATTTGGTTCTTATTATGTTATTTATGGAAAGTCGAGAGTTTACCAAATAGGGAGAGTTTCTCATCGCCCAAGTTTCAATTGGAAAGAAACTTGGAATCATGCAACTTGGTTGCACGATGAATGAGAAAGTTCATATTTGGAAATTAGACTAATTCATTGACAAAGTGTCAAGTGAAAGGACTTGGAGATCGAATACACAAAGTTGCGTGTTGATCAAGTCCACCATAAGAGTAACAAAGATATTTGTCATGAGTTACTAAAGGTTTAGTAAATATGATTATACTTACAAGATTAAGTGTAATTCTTAATTGATTGAAAATGGTTTTAAATCAATAGCAGAACGAATAAGAAGAATCAAGTAGGCAGAAAGATAAAAGTTTCTCCATTCTAAGAAGAAGGGAGAGTACCTTTTATGCTTTATGATAGGTCTTAATGATTATGAACCATATCTCAATTGATCCTCTAAGTGAGTCTTAATACAATTGTATGTCTAAGAAGAGGGATCAAGAATTGAAGAAATGGTTAAATCAAGAAGTCAATCATACTTCGTTCCAAAACAAGTCTCAGAGTTAAGATTGTGACATTGAGTGATAAGTATAAAGAAGGTTTATAACATTCATTAAATGTGGAAAGTTGTGATGTCTTGGATAAGACAAAGACCAACTAGGACCAATTTATGAAGTGTTTTGATAAAAGCTACACTAACTCTTGAATATTTGTTAGTCAAGAAATGGTTATTGACAAGAGAATCTTATATGTCAAGGAGTCAGTGGGAGTCTTAATGGTCTTGAAAGGTTTCAAGAACAAATCAAATAAACCTTATCGATCATCACTAGCACACAAGTTGAAGTTTACAACCTATCGTGATGACATTATTTTGTTTCTCTGCCAATCCAATCGAGTTAATTATGCATGTGAGTTCTATGAGTTCTCATTTTGAACGCATAAATGGCAAAGCACCTTAATCAATGAAAGGTACATTGATAGGAAAGGGTGAGCTGCTTAACTACTTGGAAGACATGGTGGGCAGCTGTGCTACAATAAGGCAAGAAATCAAGATTAAGAAAGTTCGGTCCATATGAGTTTGAATTTGTCATAAACTTTGGTTTTAACAAATTCACATGGATAAGAACACATACACCGTTTAAATCTAAGTGTCATAAGATTTCCTCCTTCATAAAAATGATTGTGAGGAAATGCTTTCACTAAGAAAGATTTTAAGAAGATAGTGATTGTAAAATTGCATTCTCGAATTCGATTATGGTTACGATATCCCTTTCCCTAATTTGAATTGTGAGGTTTGGCAATTAGTCTTAATTGTTTAGACATACATATGAACTATCTAAGGCAAAAGTGTATAAGTTCAAGAAGCCTTGATAAAAGATTATCAAAGCACTAAGTATTAGAAACATGAACTTAAGAAATTCAATAAGTATTGTTTTTCTGAAAGTTAAGATGTTTATGAATACATGTCAAAGCTAGTGGGAGCATAAGTGTTATGTTTTATAATAATCATCATGATAGTGGGAGCATAAATGTTATGATTGTAGGATTATTAAGGCGCGTATTGCAAGTTGGCAATATTAATTATAGAAAACAAGAGTAATACCTTGCAAAGTCGTAAGGGTTGTAAAGTTGTTTTGCTATAATTAAGGGAGAGAATATTGTGCTTCATTTAAAATCCAAAGGCTTAGGTTGAGAAATGTTAATAAATTTAGTCAAAGGTACATAGTGTGTTCTTAAAATTTCGATTATGATTACGGCATTCCTCTTCACAATTCGAATTTTGAGAACATAGCAAATAAAACATTATGCGTCGTGTCCCATACGCTTCAGGTATAGGATCGATTGCAAATGCTTTAATGTTTGACCATTCTAAAATTTTTCCAAATATCTAGCGCATTTAGAGGGAAAAGGGACTAGAATTGGTTTTGACTAAAATAATTAAACAACTATCAAAGGACAATTCAAAGTTCGATGAGGATTGGTTTCTTGTGAGTAGTTGGAAGTATAGTATTGGAAAATATGGAAATGTTTCCATATTGGATGGACCATATCGATATTATTATGAATAGATAAGATTCTATTAAGAATGATTCGTCATATGGAAAATATGGAAGCGTGTCCATATTGGGAATTGAATATTGAAAAATCTATTTCTAAGATTAGGAACTTTTATGCAAAAGGATGTTCAAAGGAATGTACTTTGAGTGAGAGACATCATATCTAAGGAATTGTCTTGTAACAATCTCCGATATAGGACTTTGTAATATCATTGGCAATAGTCTTTGTGACTTTAGTGCAGTGATATTACGAAAGGATCATTGCATAAAATGTTAGAATCTAGCATATTCTATAAGTAGCAAGAATTTGATATTCTTTCACTTATGGAAAAAGGATTTGGAGTTGTAAAATGAGAAAGATTGGAAATGTGTTCAATTTGATCTATTTCACAAAGTAAGAACCATAGGTAAACATTATGTGCATGCTAGGAGCATGGGACAAGTGTTGTAATTGAAGTAAGAAGTTGATTACCCGAAATGACAAATAATGAGTAATCGATATGGTGATAAATAAAAGGGGTTTTATTTATACTCAAAGGTTTGAGGCCATATGGGATTAGTATTATTCTTGTGTTTCACTTTGCATGTTTTGACCTCCAGAATAATTGTGTTTATTAAGAATAATCGAATTATTCAAATAGGCCACATTCGTTCATATGTTGGAAGTAGATATGAATGAAGACTGTCATGAATTGGTGTGTGGATTGTCTATAAGGTATTAGACATAAGCAAATGTTTGCTGCAACGTTCATGAGTGCTTTTGAATATGATTTGAGCATTGGATTAAACCCACGCTCACTTGAATCACTCCATGAATTGTATCACGAGCGATTGTTGAGACGATAACATCTTATATTCTTGAAACCGAGATATGTGAGTTGTATCTTGCAAATCGGATGCACATTGATAATATGTAAATGCACTAGTAACTTGGTGTTATAAAACATATTATTGTGTGTGATTTGGTTAGTGAGTGCAAGCAAGCATCGTATCAAAGTTTATCCGTTCCTTTTATCCAAAGTAGGATAAAAGCGATATCTTTGGGCCCCTCGATGATTTAGTGATGACAAACGTAAATGCTCGGCCGGGCTAGGGCTAATTTGATTTGTTCAGTTAGTCAGTCGTCATAAATCGGGAATTGAGATATAGTACAAAGAGAATGATTTGAAATCATATCTCATATGATATCTAGAATGGAGGAATATATGATCCCTTATCTAAGGACACGCGTATCTGATAGGATCAGAGTTGATAGCGGCTTTGGAAAGCTACGATTGCAGATCAAGATCTGAAGTCATACGCAGAATAGTTGTTAGACTTATCCAAGTGGGAGACTGTTGGATTTGTGTCTAACTCCATAACTATTTTGGTATGTACTTGACCCGATGGTGCATGGTCCTTTTGGGTTGCCTTCACCAAAGCAACTTGATAGGATGAATTATGGAGAGAAAAGATTAAATATGATTTATTAATATATTATGGGAATAATATATTAAAGGAGAAATCATATTGTTTAATTAATATTAGTCAAGAATTAATTGGTAATTAGTTTTGTGACTAAAAGAGATTAATTAAACTTAAGGGACTGGAATTATAATTATAAGATAATTGCAATTTGGGCCATGGATTGCCTTATATTATAAGGTGGACAAATTCTAATGGGGAAGCCCATATGAAATCGTCCAAGGCCTTGAGAAAAGGGCTCCATGGGTTGCTTAGCGCTTAAGCATCCAAATTAGGGTTTCCTTGTTAGATAACCCTAATTGCCTCACTATATATAGATCCCTTAAGGACCAAAATTGTGGCTAAGCTTCTTACAAGGGTTTGACACGAGTTTTGGTAGCGTCCATCCTCTCTCCTCTTCATCCTCTTGCTTATGGTGTTTGTGAACCATTAGAGGAGTGACACTTGTGACTCTAAGCCTTCCAAAGTTAATACAAGGAGATTTGGGATTGTTATTGCTACATAACAATCAAGGTAACATTATAAACCTATTCTCATGTTAATATGATTATTTGAATGCTAGAATTAGGGTTTATAGTCTTGGATAACTTGCATGTACAATAGAGAAACCTAGATCTAAGCATTAGGGTTTGTATGAGCATATAGGATGTTCTTAGGACCAAAACCCATCAGTTTGGAGCCACAGGGGGTAGGTTGTTAACTTCTGGCTCGGAGCTTGAGCTATCCGAAAAGCCTTCTGCATGGTGATCATCCAAAGGGATCGGATGATCATCTTCTGGTTCCTCAATGACCATCCTCCATTGCCTTGGTTTGGATAATACGGATCACCAGGATGGTGGAATCCAGCCATGCTATCTACACGAGAATGGGGAAAGAAAGTTTAATAGACGTACTAATCTAGGATACCTATGGGATGATCATTATTAGTCGGCCCAATACTTGCATAATGCATACCAATTACATGTAACCGAAGCAAGATAATCCTTCGAATAAGCAACCCTAACTCTAGATCCCCAATCAAACAACAACAGGAAATGAAGCAAAGGTCACAGATTCTAAGTCTATAGCGCCCTAGTCACATGTAACTATGGCGTATCCACTTAGCAACTATTGCCCTACTAGTAACGACCCTTTTAGTTATCACACATGTAGTTGGTAGAATACATAATACTCCTATAGTATTCTTGTTCTAATGTTCTGGTGGTAGTGTTGGTAAGTTTTTAGACTTGTTGCAACACCACAATCACTCTTAGGCACACGCTAGTCACTCCTGGAAAAATGTAGTTGATCAGGCTACATCCACCCAGATATGACTATATGTCTCTAAGCTTAATTGTGTTGTTTAACAATGTTAATACTTTTGTTCTGTTCTAGTATGATATTGACCCCTTTGTAGTGGTGTATGTATGTATGTATATATATATATATATATATATATATATATATATACTTAATTAAATATTTTAGTATTTAAAAGTATATATTCTTGGTCAGAGTGTTTTAGTCCCGAAGTGTTTATAGTTCGTATATCTTTTATAGGTTGATATACTCGATTCACTATAAACAATGCTCTGATACCAATCTGTCACACCCCAAAACCGAGAACGGCGGAATACGTTCTGGGGTGGAGGACGTCATGTACAGTGTCATTACAATTGCATAATAGTAAAAACAAGCAACAACAACCATTCCATTAATATAGTGATTTAAATACAAACATGTTCTGTATAATTTTTGATAGACACCAAAAGTATAAACAAAAATATAAGATGAATCCTCTATATGCTCCATATTCTCAAAAGCAGCACCAGTACCTGTCTATCTTTGACCTGAGGATACAAGTTATTTTGAAAACGAGTATCAGCATAAAGTTGGTGAGTTCAAAAGAATTTAGTGTCGTTGTTTGTGTAAAAGTGTTTACAAACATGTAATATAACGAATGAAATTTACGTTTGTGAGTAGTAGAACCCCTAGAAAATCCTATATTTTCCAGAAATGTACATTTGTAAGTAAAATCCTTTGAGTGTGTAAAAGTATTATCATTGAAACCTTCAGTTACAGAATAAAGTAATAAATCTCATTTAAGTAACATAAATGAGGAAAAATTATTCCTGCTGACTGTAGTGTTGCAAACTTCTATTAGTAATAGATATTTATTGACTTCGGGATATTAGCTTAGACTTTAAGTCTTAGAGTATTAATTTGGATATGAAGGTAACCCCTCATGTAACCAAACAGAACGATAGTAGAGAGCCCGATGACCTTCCCGGTCACAGGTAGTGTAGTGATGTAGTGCCATCCCTGGGCCTAGTCGGCTCGGACTGTAATTGACAGTCGGGATGTAATAGCGTCAGTCCTATATTGATCTATACATGTAGTGTTGCTTTCCTTCCGGGAAGCCCTGTTCACATGGTGTAAGCATAGTAGAGTGTCGTATAGAGGGATAGTGTGGTGTACTCTGGATTAGTGTATTCTCATGTGTTATAGTATAGTATACTTTTAGTATGGTACATAGAGTGTTCTCTTATACGTGCATTAACTTGTAATAGTAGCAGTTATAGTGAGTATAGTAGTAGTAGAGGTAACGAGCAGTACTTTTAACTATACCTATTATAGTTAACTTTGAGTGTATGATTTCATGCCTTTGAATAACAAGGCATTGAATAGAATGAAGACTTTCATATCTAACGTAAATATATATGATATATAACTCAGAAATCAACGACAGTCGGAGGGATAACAAGTTACCCTAAGACCACATCAAACAAGAAAAGGAAATAAGGCGAGCTACCGGTCCTAAGTCCTTCAAGTCTTACTTATATAAATATATTAGTGTAGATATAATTTAAAAGAAAAGTAGTTTAAACACAGTTTGAAAATAGTTTAACAACATTTTAACCTTAAAAATGCATTTGATAATTATTTAAAACAGTTTTATTGATAAGTAGCTAAAGGTATAGAAAAATCCATTTTTGATGGTAAGTTATGAATCACATATGATTTGATAATAAAACTTGTAGCATTATGCTTGTATCCCACCCCCCAAAAAAACATGTAAAAACATTTGAAAAGGTTCATTAAGGGGTATGAACTCACCTGTAGCGAGTAGATCGGGTGGAAGTGTCGGATGAGCGTTTGGTGTTCAGTAAAGACTTGCACACCCTTTATGACCCTAGTAACATATGAAGACATATGTTTACAAGTAATTAGTGATTTAAACTCTAATTAACACATATAGACATCCTAATGTGAATAAAAACTCTATGGTTGAGTGCTAGAAGGCTAATGGGTTGCTAGGAAGGAGTTTTAGGCCTCACTATGGAGTTTACTCCTCACAAACCCACCTTTGATGAGTTTACGGCTGGGAGACCGCATCCCCCATGAGTTTATGGCCGTAAACTCATGGGAGGAGTGTAATTGAGTGGTTTCAAGCCGCTTGTGGTTCTAGGAGGGATTCTAAGGCAATATACAAGGTTATAGGGGTGTTTAAGGTTCCAAAAGAGTACTCCCCTGGAGTTTACGGTCCTAGGACCACTTCTTGGGAGTTTACGGTCGTAAGCCCCATGAATTAGACCGTGGCTCATTCCTAACAAGTTCTAGTGAGGGTATAAGGCTTTTTAGGGGGTTAAAGGTTCATTTGGCATGTTTTATGGGAGTTTACCCTTCAAATGGCAAGATTTAGGTGTTCCAAGTCCGAAATAGTAAGTTCCTAAGTCATATCTAAGCCTAAAATGTGGTTTGGAAAGGTTTTGGGCTTGATTTGCATGTTTAGAGGGAGTTTACGATCTAAGCATATGCTTGGGCCGTAAACCCTCTTTCAAGCCCTCAAACTTGTTGATTCATGACTCAAACACTTCTAGGTTAAATCCAAAACTAGTTTCTAAGCCTAAAGGGGTTAATTTGGGCATGTTTAGCACCTTTTGAGGGTTTACGACCTAAGGAGGTTCTTAGGTCGTAAACTCCTTTCCTTTGGCTTTCTTGAATGATTTTTGAGCTACAACAACAAGCTATGATGTTTAGAACAAGCTAGGGTAAGGGAACTTACGTTTTGGAGGCGGAAACTTGCGGTTTTTGGAGAAAAACAATCTCGAGGAGAGAGAGTAGAGAGAGAAAGAGTGTCTAGTGTGGTAAAAAGGTCCATCGGAGTGTCCACTCTCCCTTATATAGGACTTGAGTGTTGTACCCGGTATACAACTACCCGATACTTATGTTGAACGAGGTTTAAAGTTTTACCCGGTTAAATGGTCGTAATTCAAAATAAACTTTTTCCAACTAATGGAAAAATAATTTACATGTTTTTATTTATTTCCTTATGACGACAATATCATAAAATGAAGATAAAATAAAACATTTATTGATTTGTTGACCCCAAATTAACAGAACTTTTATAAAATATAATATTCTATTAACGGAAACGGGTTATAACGACGGAATAAATTTTGGGTTGTCACATTATGAGATCTTCAATATTTACGAAAACAACTTCTTATGAGACACTCAAAGATTCATCATATGACACCAAATATATTTGCAATTGTAATGATCTAATCAGTTTTTAGGTTTCAAGAAAGTGTGTATATAGAGCATTTTTCTTGTGTTGCAGTGGACGTGATTTTTGACCTTTGGCAATTTATGCTTAGGTTTGGCATATACGCCTAGTTTTTGGAAATTGTAGGTGTTAAGGCCGTGAACCTCAATCCTATCCAGGCTCCTGAATCTTAAAGATATCTATGGATCCTTAAACATATCTGGATCTTGGATCATAAAGGAGTCTCATGATCACGAACATACATTAGGATCTTGAACATCTCCATTATTATTTCCTAAAAAGTTTAATGACTATTTTTCTTGTTTATTTCTAACATGTGTAGATTTGGTAAACATAAGACTCATTCACAACGAAGAATCACTTCAACTAGGCTTAAAACCCAGGAACACCATGTCCAAGCACGTTACAAATACCAGTTTAGCAGTATACTGAAAATATCGGACTTTTAATTACTTAAACTAGACTATATATACACCTATAGAACACATACAAAGGGCACAATCTTTTTACACCTTACTTACCTAGAGCTAGGCAAACACTTGGAATCATATTTGTATCATCATCTTTGCAATTTGCATTCAAATCAATAATATCATACAAGGAAGGTAATCATTATCCCCTCCCAATGTTTTATGTCAGACATCCTATCAAGGATCAAGGGCTTTCCTTGTAAACCACTTGTGTAATTATGTTCTAATTTTGTTAATCACATCAACTACAAAAGCACAGCCACTCATACACTTTGGTCAAATGGAACTTGATCGATTTTTGACCAAAATAGTTTGGCGCCCACCATGGGGCCGTGTTGTTCATAATCGTTCGAGAATCATGTCCACCAAACCAACCTTATACTCTTCCCTCATTCCTCCCATTTCCTCTATGTGACAACCCAAAAGATTTGGATCAAGCAAGGTCAAAATTGTAACCCTTTTACAATAAAACCTTGAAAACCAGGAGGGCATAAGTATATGTAAATATGTGTATATTTATAAATATACTTTGAAAATCATATTTACAATAACCTCTTTAAAGTAAACAAATCCTAACAAAGGAAGAATAGTCAAATAGTTGGAATAAAATCATGGATTTAATACATTGTTTATTAGTATTTAGGTTTAGTACCCCACCCACCCCAAGAACACTAAAAACCGAAATCACCATAGTTAGTAAGCACTAAGGCCGAAATCAACTCCAAGTAACCCTAGGCTGAAAACCATATTTCTTTGGGCCTTACTTAAACCGAAAACCCTCCTAGAATGAGCCATCTAAAACCGGAAACCTAATGGAATAACCCATAAGGGACGAAAACCTTATAAGGTTTTGGTTTGGGTTTAGACAAAAAAAAAGAGATTACAAATGGTGGTGACACCTCACTAATTTACACCTCTTGGACCATAAGTCAACCAAGAAAAACATCTAATAACCTATAATGCTTCCATGCACAACACAAAAGGGACCAACATGCAAAGGTAAAAGGGTGGTACCCCTCCCCTTTTAATATTTGCGACCGGAGAGGGGATGTTTCCCCCCACACTCACCATATTTTCTTCATTTCCACTTCATTTCCTCTCATTATTCTCTCTAAAACTTGAACAGGGAGCTTCAAGAAGTAATATTCCTTCAAAGTGGTTCATAGAATTAGGTAAGTGTTCTTGTAAATTCGAAGTGTTTTTATGTATCTTTAAGCTAAAATCTTCATGTTTACACAATCTTTTTGTGTGTTAAATCCTTAGAACACTTGCATTTCGAGAATTCCTTCAAGATCATGCAAGACTACGCTCGACATTTACTTCACTTTGCTTCCTACTACCACACAAAAATACCAAGGTGAGTTCATACCCCCACATTTTCAAGCCTTTTTCATGTTTTAAGGGGGGGGGGGGGGGGGGAATACAAGTAAAACTTTGTTTATCCCACAAAGAATTTCATGCTTTCATCTTTATGTTAAAGATAAAATATTATTTGCATAAGTTATGGTTTATACTAGCTTTTGGTAAAAATATTTGTGATATACATATTGTTAAGTCAAACATAATCTATGTTATAAAATCATAAGAAAATTTATGATTGTAAAACTTCATGTTTTTTGGAAACTTTTTCTAAGAGTTATCTTTTCAAGAAAAAATAATTACATTATAGCCATTTACTAATTTGGTGGGTTTTAACCCAAAAATATTATGTTTTAATATTTTAATACTCGACAAGAATACACATTTATATTTATATAAAAGATCATATAAATAGTTTTAAACAAACAAGATAAACTATAATTGGTATAGTTTGGAAGTCACTAACCACACCTAAATTTTTGAAGATACATAAAATTGTTCAAAGATATACTTATTTCGTTTTACAAGAAAAATGAGTCATAGTTCACGTAAGTCAGTTAACTCTCTTGTGAGACATTCTCTTCACCATACCTACCTAGCATACATCATAAGTCCTGCATTATAACTAGAGTCTCCTTGAGGGAGAGTGAGACCGTTGTGTATAGATCTATACGGGATTGACAACCCCACACCTCAACTGTTCGCTACAGTTAGACCGAAAAGTCTAGGGTGACAAATGCCTTACCAGCTCTGACGCCTGAAGAACGTCGTTTAGGCATATCAGTGATATTAGCATGATTATAATAACTCACATTGGGAGTAGCAAAACTACTTGGTTAACGGGAAGATTATCCTTCATCAGTTTTATAAAAGGAAATAAAACTATATACTATTTTCAGTACAACGTTTACTTACCTCTTGGTCTTCGGGTATAAGACTACAGTTACGTTTAAGAAAATATAGGATTTTTTAGAAACATACATTATTACTTTACAAGTAAAAGAGACAAAGGAATTACATACAATTATAGTTCATATTAGAGAAAATATCGAATTTTCTGGAAACATAGATCATTACTTTACAAGGAAAAGATACAAAGGAATTACATACGATTACAGTTCATATTAAAGAAAATATCGGATTTTCTGGAAACATACATTACTAGATTATAAGGAAAAGATACAAAGGAATTACATACAATTACAGTTCATATTAATGAAAATATCGGATTTTCTGGAAACATAGATTATTACTTTACAAGGAAAAGATACATAGGAATTACATACAATTACAGTTCATCTTAAAGAAAATATCGTATTTTCTAGAAATATACGAAACCATTTTTCGCGAAAAAGTTACAAATCCTTTTCATAAGATATGCTTATGAAATCACCAAGTTAATTGTTGACACTTTTCAAAATCACTTGTATTCTCAGGAAACCGTTAGACAGGTACTCAAACCTTCTTGAGGGTCGGCATCGTCGTCTCATGTTTTTCTACTTTCCAGTTATTTGTATTCAACTTTTCAACAAACATAGTTTTGTAAACAATGTAATACTTGAAATCTCAGTGTATGAATGTTTGTGTTGCTATGTTTCATTTATATTCAACTGTTACTGAAAGGTCATAGTATATGGTTTGGGCCAGGCAATACATGTATAGATTAGTTAGGGCATCTCAGATTGTTATTTAGAGTCTTTTGGTATGTTTGATGTTTTTGGTCTAGGAAGGTTTTCGGTCAGGGTGTGACCGAAAACCTGTTTTCGGTCAATGTATGTTGGTATAAATAGGTTGTCAGGTTGTCATTTGTCAGGGGTTGTTCACTATGTGAGTTTTCGCTCCATTGAGATGTATTAGACAGTTTTAGATCTAATCGTATGCAAGCTCAATTTTAATCATTCTTCTTCTCATCTTCTTTATTATTTCATTTGCTTGATTGATCAGTGGTATAGATCCTTCCATTAAGGACCTTACAATTGGTATCAAAGCTTCAAACCGGTGTCAATTAAGCTTGTTATTCAGTTCTCGGTTTCACAAGCTTTTGTTCATCAAGTTCTCGGTCACACAAAGTTTGTTTTTGATAAAATTTGAAGATCAGATTGGAGTTTACATCGCGTGGTATTAAGATCTGTTTGGAATTCAACTTTTTGGTTAAATTCTTATAGTTTTTGGTTTGATCCTCATCAACCGAAAACTCAATATTCAGTCGAATTCTCGTTTGATAAGTGATTTTTGAAGCTTTAATTGTTATTCTCATTGCGTGGAAATCAAATTAGGTCGAAAAAAAAACCAAGCTCTTCATTGAAATCTGTGAAGTTTTCGGATTAATCTTCATAAACCGAAAACTATTATTCAACTGAAAATCTTATTCAGAAACCGAAAACCTTTGAACATTTAGAAACCGAAAACCCTTGAACATTTAGAAACTAAAAACCCTTAAACATTCAGAAACTGAAAACTCATTTTTTTTATTTTTTTTATCTTTTGGTTTATTTTTCAAGTTAATTTTTATTAAAGTTTAAAAAAATTAAAAATTATAAAAATGTATATACAAAAAAATGGAATCTCAAAACATGTCTGCTCATCATGAATTGGATGCTACCATGGGTAACACTACTCGAATTCCTCGATTGTTATCAGCAGAAAGATTTCCTGAATGGAAATATCAGATTGAAAAGTACATTAACATGAAGGATTTTAAAATTTGGAGAAGTATATTGAGAGGTCCAATCCGTATCACAACAACATTGGAAGATGGAACTATAATTGATAAGCAAGTTGAGAATTACACCGATGATGATTTCGAGAGAGCCGGAGAACAGGAAAAGGCTCTTGCCACACTCACTATGGCATTATCCCAAAAATTTCTCAAGGTTTCCGTGAGTACACTTCAACAAAGGCATTATTGGAAGCTTTGATCGATGTATACGAAGGAAATGAAGACATGAAATAAAGTCGCCAAGACATGTTGTGACAGAAGTTCAACATTTTTAACTATGTCTTGGGGGATTCTCTTTAGAATCAATTGCAAAGGTTTATCACACATACCACTGAGATGAGTTATGCTGGTGTTATGGTTACAAAATGTGAGATCAATAAGAAGTTGTTGAATTCTCTGCCAAAATCTTGGGATATGAATGTCTCATTGATAAAGAAGACCAAAGATTTGAACCGTTTGAGTTTGGCTGAAACAATGGTGATCATTAAGGCTTGAGATCTCGGTGATAAGCAAAGAGAGATTAATCATGTTAATTCATACTCCTCTACAAATATTGGAATCCAAACCACCAACAACACTGCTTTCTCAATTTTTTCTATTCCTCAAGTTTCTCAAGTATCTCATGTGCCTCAAGTTCAACCCTATGTGACCCATCATCCCACTTCACACATCATCCAATCAATGGAAAACATTCAAGTTTCTCAACCTCAATCTTCTCTTCAACAAGTTGGTTCTGTTGTTGGTCCATCCTCAAATGCACCCATTCAGGCTCAAGGAAATAATCTTCAATCTTCATCATTGAAAGAAAAAGAAGAAAATTTGGCCCTCGTCATTGGTCTAGTGAACTGTTACAATGCTTTTGTGGCCGGAGAACTTTCCCCGAGGCTCAAGGAAATAATCTTCAAACTTTCCCCGAACTTGGCTATGGTGGCTCAATCATTTGATTGGGAAGACCAGATTCAAGCTCTGAATATTTTAGGACCTGAAAATGCACATCTTGCCCAAATCAAGGATGGTGTGGAAGAAGAAGCGGAGAAGGATCCTGAAGAGGAAATGATGAATCTTCAATTTGCATTCTTGGTGCAAACCACTCTAGAGCCTGCCAAACCCGAGGTCAGTGAAAACGGTTACTCTCAATCTTTTATGAAAAATTTTAAATTCTTACGTGACCAAATTAAATTAATTAAGAGAGAAAATGAGCACCTTAAGTATGAAGGCTATACTCTTAGGAAAAATCAAAAGCCATTGAAAACTCAATTAGAGAACAAAACAAAAGATTTTAAGAAATTGCAAGAGGATTACAGCATCAAGTGTCAGAATTATGATCATCTCAAAGGAAAACTTGCAACTATAACCGCTAAAATTGACGCATTGAAAAACAGATTTGAAAATGTTGAATTTAATTTTAAAAAATTTGATGGGTCAAGTGAAAATGTTGCAAAAATGATAGAGGAACAAATTCAGTGGAAGGACATTACTTGTGGTAACCATAGAAAAGTAGGATTAGGACTTGAGAGTTGTGACAACCCGAAATTTCCATTCTGAACATACCATATCAAGCCAATAAATGTAGAACAGTTACAGTGTAAACTCAGATTTCGAGTATAAGTTTGGCAGTTTTCAGGATTTTACACTAAAGGAGATATTAGGAGAGTGGATGCACTAGGGTTTTGTGCAACACTGTTATTCCAATACTCTAGGACAGTAGAGTTCGTTCCAGGAATAAAAATATTTTCTGCCAAAAATATCTCCGGACTATAAATCGAATTCTGAACCAAATTGGTTCATTTGTTGAATTCCATTTTAGAGAAAAGTCAATATCCTCTCTCACGGATCTTCGGGTTTTCATCCAAAATCATGAGTATACTTCTCTAGTTGTTTTTATAATACTTGTTATAAGCTTAATAACATAGATTACATGTCAAATATGTGAGATCCGGGAGTTTACCGCCCAAGAACGTTCTTGGGGAGTAAACTCCATTTTAAGGTCCCAAAGGGTTCCAATGACCCTCAAAGCTTTAGAACTCAAACTAGGAGCCTCCAATTCATGCTTTATACCACAAAACAATTAGGAATCATGGCTAGAAGGGAGTTTACGGCCAAGGAGCTTCTTAGACCGTGAACTCCATGTTTTAAGTGCCAAAATGCTTTGAAACACTTCCTAAGGCTTAAGATTAAATTAGGACAAGTACCCTAAAGTGTTTATAGCCTAGCAAACATAAGAAATCACAAGGAAAAAGGAGTTTACGGCCAAGACAAACTCTTGGGCCGTAAACACCTATAAATGGGACAAATTACACCCTAACTCCTTCCTTAAGCCAAGAGACCAATTCGGGCATGTACCTAAATGAGTTTTGGACTAGTTAACACACTTAGAACACCAAGAGTAAGGGAGTTTACGGCCCAAAAAGGTTCTAAGGCCGTAAACTCCATAAAATGGTGCCAAATGGTGCCATAAACTCTTATAAAGACAAGTACAAAAGCCTAGTTTAGTTCTTAGTTAATTTTGAGACTTGAAAACACCACAATCACCCTCCCAAAGGAGTTTACGGCCATAAACTCCAAGGGAATATGGTCTCTGGGCCGTAAACTCCCCAAAGGAGTTAATATGGCACCCAAACACTTGTTATAGCCTTGAAACAATTCACCACTAGAGTTGTAATAATTCTAAGCACCATTTAGGGACTTGGTTGAGAGTTTACGGCCAGGAGTTTACTCCCCTGGGCCGTAAACTCCAAAGAATATGGTCATGAGAGCTTAAACTCCCATTAGGGGCATTACACTCCTTTGTTGCAACCCATTAGCCTCCTAGCACTTGACCAAAAGTGTTTTCCTCGCGTTTAAATGTTTATACTTGTATAATTAGTGTTATAATCACTAATTATTTATATACATATGTTTTCATATGTAATTAGGATCATTGTGTGTGTTTAAGCCTTCACTTGACACCAAGCACTTACCCGATCCTTCCTTACGATAACAGTCCATTCAATTCCAGTCACTTACTGCAGGTGAGTTCATACCCCTTAACAAATGTTTTAAACTATTTTTAAATGTTTTATGGGGGGGATACAAGTAGAATCGTGCTACTTATTATATCAATCACATGTGATTAATAAGTAGGAGTATGCTAGTTAGTACATCAATCACATGTGATTAATATACAGCATTCAAATGATTTGGCTACTCATTAGCCGTTTTACCAAACAGTTTCCTTCAAATGATTTTTATAAACATTATATATGTTTTAAACTCCTTATTACACTATACATTTTACTCTGTATACTACATTTCAAACTTATTTTCAATTGTGTTTCAAACAAATGTTTCCTTATACTTAAATTGTTTTATCAAACCTATGCCTTCAAACTGTTTTATAGATTGACATCAAGTCGATCTTTTCTTAAGATAATATCTATGTTTCAAATGTTTTACAAAACTTATTTATGTTTTTATATTATAAATTGCATGCCTTTATATGTATAGTTATATAAGAAATGTTTAAAAGACTTAGGAAGGCTATCCACCCTATTTCCTTTTCGCTCTTGAGATGTGGTCTGGTGGGATATCGGGTACTCGTCCGAAGGTCGTTTAAATATTAGTTATATATCATGTGTACATATATAGTCATAAAAGGTCCTTCCAGTTCTTCATATGCCCTTGGGTAGAAAGGGTATACATCCATGTTCATACGTACCAGATAGACTACTAGTAAACTACCATAGGGGTAGTTTAGGAAGATACTAGATCAATTACTAGAATGCGATATCATACAATGAGTCAGTTCATTCATGAGTCAATACTTTCTAGAACATTACAGTACATTACATATACAACTATACTAGGAAGAGAACATATACAACTATACTAGAATGATTACATTACTATACTTGCTAGGTAGAGAGCACGTACATTACAGCTAGAACAGTTCATTGCAGTACATATACAAGAATACGTTAATTATTGTGATTTAAATCTGAGCATGAATTAATTGTCATGAATCGAGTTGTAGCCAGAGTCTCTTGAAGGGAGAGCGTGAGTGTACGTATAGATCGATATTGGATTGACAATCCTACACCTTGAAGCAAGCTACAGCCGGACCTGTAGGTCTGTAGGTGCCAAACGTCATTCCGTTATTACGACCATTCGTATGTCGTTGTTATCAGTCGATAGTATGGTGCAATTTATCACATAATGCCTTAATATAAATCCGGTTTAAGGTAGTTAGTACGGATGTAGTTCTTATAGCACTGCACCATAGTACTATTTCATTTTCCCATTTCATTCACTTCGTGAACATTCACACGACGCATAGTAATGTAGAAACTATATTTTTGGATAATGATAGTTATACTTGGGAAAATACATACTCTTACAAGAGACACACATTCAGAATAGTTAGGTCTTGGTAGAAGACACCTTCATATACTAGTAGGAATCATAGGGATTCTAGGGTTTTTCAAACACATACAGCTCATATACACTTTCAATACTTACAATACATAGACTTACAAATTCTTACATACAAATACTTACATACAAATTAAGACACTAAATACTTATGATCTCACCAGCTTCAAAGCTGATACTCGCTTTCAAAATTACTTGTATCCTCAGGTCATTATAGATAGGTACCGATGCAAGGAGAAAGGAAGATGGAGCTTGTTCAAGACTTATCTTTCATTTTGATTTATGCTTTAGTGTTTATCAAAATTTGACAGAACACATTTGTATAATAATTATATTATTAATGCAATGGATGATGTTGTTTCTTGTTTACTACTTTACATTGTTGTGATATTATATATGACATCCTCCGCCCCAGAACGTTTCCGCCGTTCTTGGTTTTGGGTTGTGACAGATTGGTATCAGAGCATTGTTTATAGTGAATTAAGTATATCAACCCATAAAAGATATACTAACTATAAATACATAAGGGATTAAAAATACTCTGACAAAGAGTTTATACTTTAAATAATAAAATATTTAAGTAAGTATACGTGCTGCATTCATACTAAAATCAGTGTCACTAGGACAGTACAAAAGAATTACGATTGTTGGGCAACACAAGTGGGCTTAGAGACATATGGTCAAAACTGGGAAGATATAGCCTGATCCCCTATATTATCCGAGGGTTGACTAGCATGTGCCTAAGTTTAAGTGTGTGGTTGCAACAATGCTAAAATCTTACCTACCCTACCACAATGAGAACAATAGAACATAACATTAAAATTTAAAATACTATAGGAGTATTTGGTGTTACTATAAGTACGTTATACTTGAGAACTAAAACGGGATCTTCATTACTAAGTGTATAGTTGCTAAGTGGATACACTGAGGCTATATGTAATTAGGATGTTATAGACATAGAATCTGTGGAAATTTTACTTCACCCCTATTCTGTGTGAATATGGAGTTAAGGTCAGTTATTCGAAGGTCTATCATGTTTAGATTACACATAGCTGGTATGCACTTCACAAATAGCGATGTAACTAATGAAGGTTTTCTAAATAATTTTCTAGATAGTTCGTCTAATACTTATTCTCTTACCCTAAATTCTCGCATAAAAAACATAGTTGGACTCCATCCCCTCGGCAACCAGTATCCTCCGAATGAAGTCATAGATGGTTGGTTTGGAGAAGAACCAGAGAATGATTATCATGTTCCCCTTGAATGATCACCATGATGAAGACCTTTCGTATGATGCTAACTCCGAACCAGAGGTTGAGAACCTACCCCGAGCAACTACCTTTCCAATTCCTAACTCTCGTCCGGCTTTTTCATGGCCCGACCCCTGAGTGAGTGGAATGGTTGGAAACATGGAGCCAAGGACAAGATCAGTCCATGCCATTTAATGGCGATCGAAGCTTTTACGACTTGAGCCATGGGGGCTTAACAGATAGAGTCTTGCCAATCTTGTTCCTCAGAGTGGCCCCAAATGAGATTCAAGGCAGGACAGCCGTACATCAGGTTACTGAAGTTGTCACCAATGCGAGAATGCATACCCTCCGCACCATTCGTCTAGAAGATGCTCATGAGAGATCAGAGAGAAACCATGAAACCCTACTGCAAGCGTTGGCTGAATCACGAGCCGAAGTCTTAAGTGCTCCGAGTACGCCAGCGGGTGTACGAGAGACACCCACTTGACGTGGAATGTCAATTGGCTGAACTGAGAGTTCGCCAGAGGGATGACCGTCGCCAGTGGTAGTCGCTTTACTTTATTTCCTTATTAGAAAGGAATCGTGTTTTCTGTCTATGCCCGATGTGGCATTTTCTATGAAATCATCCTGTACCGTAAGTACATTAGTTAGGTCTTTATGCTGTCAGGAATTATCTTCTGTGGATATGATGTAAGACCTTTACAAGGTCATTTTCCAGAATCTTTACATCGTGAATATCAAAAATATTGACAGCCGGCTAACTTCTGTGTCATTCTTCAATCAAGTACTCTTATCATACTTTCATTGGGGTCTATCTGAAACATGCTTTAGTGAAGTCATTGGGCTATAGTGATTTATCTCCGGAGACATTTCCAAGTCTCTTTCAGTGGTTGGATCTTGTTATTTACCAACCCACGATACCTCAGCTCGAACGTCAAACGTATTGAGACCATTCTACGAACTTACTTCTACTCATTACTAGGAATGCATCATAGGGATGTAGGTCAAACCTTCGCGATCATACTTCCATTTCCGTACTAGGACTGCATCATAGGGATGTAGGTCAAACATTCGAGAACATACTTCTACTCTTTACATGAACAAACTAAGTACATCAGGGTCAACCATAATCGCTCACAAAATTCTTATCTTTCGTGTTACAGAATCATGTCGTCATCCGGAAGCAATCAGTCGAACGACGAAACCTCCACCTTTCCTATGAATGTCGCTACCTTTCAAACAGCAGTTACAACTGCCGTGGTGGCTGCCATAACCGCGGTCCTTGCGCACCGTAGCGCTTTCAGCACAGTCAATGCTGCTGATGGGAATGAAGTTTCCAATTGTGGTATCCATCCAGGAAGTCGCCAAACAGTAACAGTCACATGCTCGCAAAGCCGGAAAGCAAAGAGCAAGAAACGAAAACGTCAAGCCCGGAAAGAACGCAAGAGATCCCAAAGGTTGGCTATACAACAACATCAACTGGAAACCCCTGCCATTCCCGTACCGAGCAGGCCATACGAGGGAGAACTCCCGAAGTGTGATAAGTGTAGTTTCCATCATCATGGGGCTTGCCATGAGATGCAATGTTGCAATTGCCTAAACATAGGTCATCGTGCTCGTGACTGTGGAGCACCGAAACGACCCATCACCAAAGTCCCTTTAATCGGGACTAACCCTACACACAAGATGATTTATAACGCAGAACGATTTAAGAAGCAATTTTCAAGGTGGAGTAACGACGAAGGCACTCGTGTCCACATAACACTGGCTAAGCACCGCAATCCTGTCACCAATGCAAGTACTAGCCAGTCATGCCACCAATGCGGTGAGATAGGGCACTTCAAGAAGGATTGCCCCATAGCAAAGAACTCTGGCGCAGATGGGAAGATTCTCAGGATCACAGCTGCAGGAGAGCCTACTCTGGAACCCACGTTAAATGTAGATTAGGCGTTTTGTTGTAACAGACTTATAAACTATCCAGAACTAGTGCAACTAGAGTCTTACCTTTTGCAAGATCATGTCTGTATAGGGATTCTCATGCTGCTTATACTTGTCTTTTGGAGTATACCTTATTTCGCAGCAATAGTCTTGTGGTAAATCTAAAGTACTGTAACTCTGTTCATGGTTGCACAGTTGTGTTTTGTCTGTAAAACGTCTTATGTTAAATTCTAATGTCTTTAAGTTTCAGTATGATTTTGACATTATCATACGACTCGATTCGATTTGATCCTCACGAAAACAGCTTCATACGTACATCTCTTTCTTCTAGATCACTTTTCCAGCAAAGCCATCATATCAGAACACCGAAGTACTCATGCCAGGAGTACCTGTTAGTTATCTTCTTTCCGAAGAAATCCCCGAAGTACCACTCGTGCAGTACGTCAAGTTTAATCCAAGGATCCATGCGATTGATCTATAACTGAGGAAGGTATACATAAGGGTATTATATAATCAAGCTTCTACAGGTTTAGAATTGATGATTCCACTTTAACTTCTTTTTCCCCGATGGGATGTGAGCTTAAAGAAGAATCAGTTATTCGACTACCTTTTCAATCTTAATTATATACGACTCGTATACCCGAAGTTGTGATTGTGAAGCCATGTATGAATTCTAAAATGAACTTCAGGATGGAGAACTACCTAAGTATACGAGTAATCACATCGTCAAGTGAACAAACTTAGAACCCAGTATGACTCCCGTAAACAGATCACCCTATAGTTTAAACACCTACCGAGACACAAGAACAGTCCGGACAACTTAGCGAACTACACTAAAATAGAATTAGAAGACTAGGTTTCTCACCCTAGAGAACCCCGGTCATATTCTTCCAGAGATCGATGGATCGCATTGTATCTACCTCGGTTATTGAGGACTCCGTCAAGATTTTCATTAGAAATCATTATCTCTGCCTTGCGTAGACAAGATGGTTGAGCAAACGCAAAGAAAGAATTACTTTCAGGAATGGATATGAGATTCGAATATCACCAGTTCGAGTGTTAGGGAAAGATGTCTGGAAGACTATCTCCTGAACTCGATGCGGACACTTCGAGTCCATAGTGATACCCTTCGGATAGGACCAATACGCCTATAGTTTTCATGAGCTAAATGTATAGGGTTACGTCTTTCTTACTTGGATCAGTTCATCATTTCTCCATGTAATGACTTACTTGTCTACCCTCATAGTAAGAAGAAAACCTATGGAAACATTTCCTTCAGAAGAACTTTTAGCGATGTTCTCAAAGCACGAGTTTTGAAATTGAAGAGTCAAATTTCTATGACACACTGTTAGTAATGTGAGAAATTATGAGCACTCTTTCAATTTGTCAAAATCGTTAAGCATTTATCGACACCAGAGACGCCGACAATCTTTCGCCAAATTCTAGGTCTACCGACCTACCGTCTTAGTTCATTCAGAACTCCTCGCAAGCTACAGAAACCCGTACGACTTTGACCCATCAAGGGGTGGCCTTTGACTGGGAAGTTAAGCAGGAAAAGGAACTTTTGGAATTCCAAATGAGTGACCAAGTTCTTTAGAAAGTCTCACTCTAGGAATGGCTTAGTATGCTTCGTATCGCGTGGAAAGCTAAATCCAAGATAGACAAGACCTCCGAGATTCTTATCAGAATCGGTGTTGCGCCTCGCATAAACTAGACCTACTCCACAAACTCAGTAACGTACATCCTACTCTTCGCATCTCGATCGTGGAACCATACCTTTCCGTTAGGACTCATGCAAGTCCACTCGTCGAGATCCTCGCCTTCGAATTAGAACCGTAGTGACCCTCGACCGAGAGGTCAAGAGGACGAAGCAATGCTGTCGCCAGTTAGTGAAGGTTCGTTGGAATGCCAACCGAGAACCCGATTTCACTTAGGTGCGCTAGAACCAATCGATTAGGAAGTTTCCTCCTCACGACTCGATCATTCGTGCATACTTCCTTGCCTAAATTCTAATTTCAGTATGAAATTCCCTTCAACAGGGGGATGATGTGACAACCCGAAATTTCCATTCTGAACATACCATATCAAGCCAATAGATGTAGAACAGTTACAGTGTAAACTCAGATTTCGAGTACAAGTTTGGCAGTTTTCAGGATTTTACACTTAAGGAGATATTAGGAGAGTGGATGCACTAGGGTTTTGTGAAACACTGTTATTCCAATACTCTAGGACAGTAGAGTTCGTTCCAGGAATAAAAATATTTTCTGCCAAAAATATCTCCGGACTATAAATAGAATTCTGAACCAAATTGGTTCATTTGTTGAATTCCATTTAGAGAAAATTCAATATTCTCTCTCACGGATCTTCGGGTTTTCATCCCAAATCATGAGTATACTTCTCTAGTTGTTTTATAATACTTGTTATAAGCTTAATAACATAGATTACATGTCAAATATGTGAGATCCGGGAGTTTACCGCCCAAGAACGTTCTTGGGGAGTAAACTCCATTTTAAGGTCCCAAAGGGTTCCAATGACACTCAATGCTTTAGAACTCGAACTAGGAGCCTCCAATTCATGCTTTATACCACAAAACAATTAGGAATCATGGCTAGAAGGGAGCTTACGGCCAAGGAGCTTCTTAGGCCGTGAACTCCAAGTTTTAAGTGCCAAAATGCGTTGAAACACTTCCTAAGGCTTAAGATTAAATTAGGACAAGTACCCTAAAGTGTTTATAGCCTAGCAAACATAAGAAATCACAAGGAAAAAGGAGTTTACGGCCAAGACAAACTCTTGGGCCGTAAACACCTATAAATGGGACAAATTACACCCTAACTCCTTCCTTAAGCCAAGAGACCAATTCGGGCATGTACCTAAATGAGTTTTGGACTAGTTAACACACTTAGAACACCAAGAGTAAGGGAGTTTACGGCCTAAAAGGTTCTAAGGCCGTAAACTCCATAAAATGGTGCCAAATGGTGCCATAAACTCTTATAAAGACAAGTACAAAAGCCTAGTTTAGTTCTTAGTTAATTTTGAGACTTGAAAACACCACAATCACCCTCCCAAAGGAGTTTACGGCCATAAACTCCAAGGGAATATGGTCTCTGGGCCGTAAACTCCCCAAAGGAGTTAATATGGCACCCAAACACTTGTTATAGCCTTGAAACAATTCACCACTAGAGTTGTAATAATTCTAAGCACCATTTAGGGACTTGGTTGAGAGTTTACGGCCAGGAGTTTACTCCCCTGGGCCGTAAACTCCAAAGAATATGGTCATGAGAGCTTAAACTCCCATTAGGGGCATTACACTCCTTTGTTGCAACCCATTAGCCTCCTAACACTTGACCAAAAGTGTTTTCCTCGCGTTTAAATGTTTATACTTGTATAATTAGTGTTATAATCACTAATTATTTATATACATATGTTTTCATATGTAATTAGGATCATTGTGTGTGTTTAAGCCTTCACTTGACACCAAGCACTTACCCGATCCTTCCTTACGATAACAGTCCATTCAATTCCAGTCACTTACTGCAGGTGAGTTCATACCCCTTAACAAATGTTTTAAACTATTTTTAAATGTTTTATGGGGGGGATACAAGTAGAATCGTGCTACTTATTATATCAATCACATGTGATTAATAAGTAGGAGTATGCTAGTTAGTACATCAATCACATGTGATTAATATACAGCATTCAAATGATTTGGCTACTCATTAGCCGTTTTACCAAACAGTTTCCTTCAAATGATTTTTATAAACATTATATATGTTTTAAACTCCTTATTACACTATACATTTTACTCTGTATACTACATTTCAAACTTATTTTCAATTGTGTTTCAAACAAATGTTTCCTTATACTTAAATTGTTTTATCAAACCTATGCCTTCAAACTGTTTTATAGATTGACATCAAGTCGATCTTTTCTTAAGATAATATCTATGTTTCAAATGTTTTACAAAACTTATTTATGTTTTTATATTATAAATTGCATGCCTTTATATGTATAGTTATATAAGAAATGTTTAAAAGAATTAGGAAGGCTATCCACCCTATCTCCTTTTCGTGCTTGAGATGTGGTCGGGTGGGATATCGGGTACTCGTCCGAAGGTCGTTTAAATATTAGTTATATAGCATGTGTACATATATAGTCATAAAAGGTCCTTCCAGTTCTTCATATGCCCTTGGGTAGCAAGGGTATACATCCATGTTCATACGTACCAGATAGACTACTAGTAAACTACCATAGGGTCAGTTTAGGAAGATACTAGATCAATTACTAGAATGCGATATCATACAATGAGTCAGTTCATTCATGAGTCAATAATTTATAGAACATTACAGTACATTACATATACAACTATACTAGGAAGAAAACATATACAACTATACTAGAATGATTAAATTACTATACTTTCTAGGTAGAGAGCATGTACATTACAGCTAGAACAGTTCATTACAGTACATACACAAGAATAAGTTAATTATTGTGATTTAAATCGGAGCATGACTTAATTGTCATGACTCGAGTTGTAGCCAGAGTCTCTTGGAGGGAGAGCGTGAGTTTGCGTATAGATCTATACTGGATTGACAATCCTACACCTTGCTGGTAGCTAAAGCTGGACCTGCAGGTCTGCGGGTGCCAAACATCATTCCGTTATTACGACCATTCGTATGTCGTTGTTATCAGTCGATAGTATGGTGCAATTTATCACATAATGCCTTAATATAAATCCGGTTTAAGGTAGTTAGTACGGCAGTAGTTCTTATAGCATTGCACCATAGTACTATTTCATTTTCCCATTTCATTCACTTCGTGAACATTCACACGACGCACAGTAATGTAGAAACTATATTTTTGGATAATGATAGTTATACTTGGGAAAATACATACTCTTTCAAGAGACAAACATTCAGAACAGTTAGGTCTTGGTAAAAGACACCTTCATATACTAGTAGGAATCATAGGGATTCTAGGGTTTTTCAAACACATACAATTCATATACACTTTCAATACTTACAATACATAGACTTACAAATTCTTACATACATATACTTACATACAAATTAAGCCACTAAATACTTATGATCTCACCAGCTTCAAAGCTGATACTCGCTTTCAAAATTACTTGTATCCTCAGGTCATCATAGACAGGTACCGATGCTAGGAGAAAGGAAGATGGAGCTTGTTCAAGACTTATCTTTCATTTTGATTTATGCTTTAGTGTTTATCAAAATTTGACAGAACACATTTGTGTAATAATTATATTATTAATGCAATGGATGATGTTGTTTCTTGTTTACTACTTTACATTGTTGTGATATTATACATGACATCCTCCTCCCCAGAACGTTTCCACCGTTCTTGGTTTTGGGGTGTGACAAGAGTGTCCCTCCTCCTTTCAATCATAATTACACTGCTATTCCTTTATCTCAAGAAGAAATTGACAAAGAACCTTTCTTGGTTTATGGGAAGCCAACCTCTGAAGAAGCAACAAAGTCTAATGCTAAAATTGTGGATACTAACATTTCTTCCTTAAGTGCAGATGTGTCAGTAGCTCAGGGGGAGCAAGAAACTGAAAACTCTGAGTTGAATAATTATATGTCTAAATTTGGTGTTGAATTTTGTGATGAGTCTGTGTTAAACTCAAAAACTAATGTCTCTATTTATGGTGGTGTGTTTTTAGACTGATAATTTTGAAAATAATGATGTTGTTTCTGATGAAGTTGCTAAATCTGATTCGAGTGCTTCTACATCTTTTACGTTTGCTACACAATCTAGTACTTGTTCTTGCAAATGTGAAAATGCTAGAAAAGATAATAAAAGCCAGAAATCTGACATAAGCAGTACCAAGTCCAATGATAATAAACAAGTTTGCTTCAATTGTGGTATTGTTGGTCATATTGCCCGAAATTGTCTCAATCGGATGTTTGTGCATTACTTGTCACAAAGAGGAGAGAATGAGTCTAGAGGACGGTCTTTAATTAGAAAGTCCTCAAAAACTCACTCTCGAGATGATGACTGGAAAGCAAATTAAAACAAGAAAAAGGCAGTTTTTCATAAGAACAAAAAGGTTTTTAATAAAATCACAAACAGTTTGCCAAAATCGACCAAAGGTAAGCCAAAGTCGATTTCGTCAAAATGCAGGTTTGGTTCTTCAACTTCTTCAAGTAGAAAATCCACTTGCTCGAAGCAAACTAAAGAGAAAATTGTTTCAAAACCTAAATATCAATGGGTGCCAAAAATAAAGTCTAATCAGTCATCATCATCCTTTGTATCTGTTGTAAATGAGAGTTTAAATTCTAGAAAATCAAAAGATAAATTTGTGAACGTTAAGGGTCAACCCAGGACTGTAATGACCTGGGTACCCAAATATAAATGATTCCGCTCATTGTGCAGGGACAGTTGCGGAAGAGTGTCGTCAGACCCTGGTATGTCGACAGTGGCTGCTTCCGGCACATGACAGGAGATATCTCCCAACTGCACATCATTGAGACCTTTAATGGGGGATATGTCTCCTTTGCGGGCGGAGAGGGCGGAAAAACCACGCAAAAATGAACCGTGACCAATGGAGTGCTTAGTTTTGAGAACGTCAACTATGCTCCTGAGTTGAAGCATAATTTATTGAGTGATTCTCAAATCTGCGACAAGGGTTATTCGACACACTTCACCGATAAGGAATGTCTAATCTTAAAGCATGGGATTGTCATCCCAGAGGAGTGGATTCTCGTCAAATGAAAGCGGGATAGGAATGCCTACATTATTGACATGAATAGCAACATACCCGATGAGGTCACTTGTCTCTTTTCAAAAGTCTCTGAACAAAATGCTATGTTGTGGCATCGCCGACTTGGCCATGCAAATGCAAAGAATCTGAACCGTCTTGCCAAAAAAAATGGCCCATGGTCTACCCATCAGAGACTTCATCACTTTTGATAAATGTGTATCATGTTCTCAAGGCAAACATCATCGAAAGCCACATCTGCCAAAGCAGGTCAACTCTATCAATCAGGTGCTCCAATTGTTGCACATGGACTTGTTTGGTCCGATCAAAGTCCTCAGCATCAACCGAAATTCGTACTGTCTTGTTGTGATAGATGACTTCTCTCGTTTCATGTGGATCTTCTTTCTATCCAACAAAGTTGGGGTCGCTGATCTTATCAAGAAGTTCATTGTAATGATCGAGAACCAAACCAACCACCGAGTGAAAGCGCTACGCACAGATAATGGAACAGAATTCAAGAATGTTTTTCTTGATCATTTTTGCGTTGAGAAGGGTATTGTGCGTCAGTTTAGTTCTATTCGGACACCACAACAAAATGGTGTTGCTGAGAGGAGGAATCAAACATTACAATACGCAGCAAGGACGATGCTATGTGATTCTAAACTTCCAGTTTTTCTTTTGGGCAGAGGCGATCAACACTACTTGCTACGTTCAAAATTGTGTCCTGATCAACAAAGTCCAGATGAAAACTCCGTATGAGATTCTATATGGACACAAGCCATCTGTTAGCCATTTCAGAGTATTTGGTTGCCCTTGCACCCTTCTTCATTTGGAGTCCAACCCAAAGTTCAATGAAAAAGCCGATGATTGCTATTTCGTCGTATACGTTGTGCGTACTACTTACAGGGTATACAATAAGAAAACGAAGCAAAATGTTGAATCTTTTGACGTTTGATGGCTGGAAGAGAATGAAACAGCCGCTAGGGTGGGTCCTGATATGCTATTTGACTACACATCATTATTCAAATCTTTTAGTGTGTCATCTGATAACCAAGCTGGGTCTACCTCTGGCTCGAAGAATATCATTGAAGACGGTGATGAAGAGATTGTTTACAGACTGCCATTGGTTTCTGCTACTGATCCCCTGGTGGAGTCATCTGTTCCAGTCGCTTCTCCAGAGTCCTCAACACATCAATCTGCTCCAGATGCTTCCTCTGTCACTCAAAATCTGATGGAACTTCTCTTTCTCGATCAAATCGCTGATGATTTTGTAGCAAATGCAACAAACTAAATTGTTTCATCAACCATGGATTCTTTAGCTAATGAAGGAGCTATTATTATTCATAATATTCCTGTTTCACTCACTGAAATCTCACAAGATATATCCTCTCGTATACAGCGTGATCATGCGATCGAGAATGTTATTGGCCAGCGGGCGACGGTGTTAGAACTAGAAGCCAGAGTGGAGATGTCAACACATGTCCCTATTCTTGTTTTATATCTCAAATAGAGCCCAAGAACATAGAAATGGCTTTGAATGAGCCCAACTGGGTGGACACAATGCATGACGACCTGAATCAGTTCAAAAAGCTTGGAGTTTGGACGTTGGTGGAATTACCTAAAGGCAAGAAGTCTCTCGACACAAGATCGGTATTTTGGAATAAGCAGGATGATTCAGGTGTAATTGTTTGAAATAAGGCGAGATTAGGTTTCCGTGGGTTCAGACAGATAGAGGGTCTTGATTATACAAAAGTATATGCTCCGGTGGCACGCTTTGAGGCTATTCGTATCTTCCTAGCTCATGCCTCCTACATGAACTTCACTGTCTATCAAATGGACGTCAAGACGGCTTTCTTGTACGGCAAGGTGAAGGAAGAAATCTATGTTGATCAACCTCCTGGGTTTGTCAGCTCGAAATTTCCCAACCATGTGTACAAGTTAGACAAGGCTCTGTATGAGCTGCATCAAGATCCTAGAGCCTAGTATGCTACTCTCACACAACAGTTGCTCAATCATGGCTACTCACGCGGCACTATCGATCAAACCCTATTCATAAAGCATGTCGGTGCGGATCAGATTCTTGTACAAATCTATGTAGACGACATCATTTTCGGGTCAACGAGTCCACATCTGTGCAAGGAGTTCGAGGAAGTTATGAAAAAGAGGTTCGAGATGAGTTCGTTGGGTGAAATGACCATGTTTTTGGGGCTTTAGGTCCAACAACGTTCAGCCGGACTCCTGCTACATCAAGCCAAATATGTGGAGGATATGCTTCAGAAGTTCAGATTCAGAGATGCCAAACCTGCCTTGACACCCATGGCGGAGAGACCCTGCTGACTCCTGATATTGAAGGCGAATCCGTAGATCATACATACTACAGATCGATGATCGGTTTGCTGATGTATCTAACTGCAAGTTGCCCAAACATTACGTTTGCAGTCTGTCAATGCGCGCGTTATCAGGCTAATCCTAAACTTTCTCATCTTATTGTTGTCAAAAGATATTTTCGATATGTCAAAGGCAGCCCAAAATTGGGTCTTTGGTATCCGAAAAATTCTGAATTTGATTTGTATGCTTTTGCTGACAGCAATTATGGAGGTTGCGAGCTTGACAGGAAATCGACTTCAGGCAGATGTCAATTTCTAGGTGATCGGTTGGTGTCCTGGAAATGCAAGAAGTAGAACATTGTCTCTACCTCAACAGCAGAACCGGAATACGTGGCTGTGTCTGCTTGTTGTTCTCAAGTCATATGGATCCAACATCAGCTGTCGGATTACAGTTTGAATTTTCAAGAAACCCCTATATTCTGTGATAATGAGGCTGCGATTCAAATTGCTAAAAATCCGGTCCAGCACTCAAAAACCAAGCACATCGATGTCAAAGTTCATTTTATCAGCGATTGTTATGAGCGTTCGCTCATTCAGCTAGAACAGGTTCCGACTACTAATAATGTGGCGGATTTCTTCACAAAGCCGTTTAACAAAGCTCGATTCGATGTGCTGGTAAAATTTTTGAAAATGATTCATTTTGAGGATTAATTTTTATTTACGTTAGTTTAAATTTGCGGATTTATATTTCATTCTCACCCATGCACAACTTTAGGGGGAGAAATAAACAAAACCAAACAAAAATTAGAAAATCAGAAAATCCAAAAACATTAGAAAATCAGAAAACTCAAAAATATTGCTGAGATAATTCTTTTCTGTAGGTTGTTTTGGGAAGTGATATAAATCTTGTGATAACAGGGAATCTGAATCTGTGTAAGGTACCAAAGCGAAATTGTCTAGGCTCTGAGTTCGGTGCGCTGGTAGGCACGAAACGTTTAATGGACTTGACTAGGTTCAGATGAACTCAAGGAATCTAGAGACTTGATAAATCTTGATCTAGATAGTTCCATTTAGCCTGACACTACAACGCTTGGATAGGTTGAGCAGGGAGATATAAATTAGAATCTATGACAACCCGAAATTTATTCCGTCACTGTAACCCACTTCTGTTAATAAAAAATTATTTTTATTAAAAGTTTTTCGTTAACTTCTTGAGTTAAGTAAATAAATTAGGGTTATTGTCGTAATTTCATACGTGTCAGAAAAAGAAAATCACGCGAAAAACCCCGTTTGCGGTTGGTGTTGGGTGGACCCCCCCTACCGTGGCCGTAAACTCAACCCTATATAAGGGTTGAGTGGTCTTCATTCCACCTTTTTCACACCTTAGAAACTTTCTCTCTCTACAAATTCGGGGGTTTTTTTTATCAATAAGCACTCCTTCAAGCTTCACATAAGTAAGTAAACCCCTCCTAGCTTGTTGTTTGCTTAGCATACTTGCAAATCTAAGAATTAAACCCTCAAAAACCCCAAGAACATTAGGTTTACGGTTTGGGAACCTTCCAAAATAGTAAACACCCCAAAAGGGGGTTTTGATGCCCCAAACTCCTTCTAATGCTTGGCCAATGATCTAGGAACTTGCTTGAATGATCTAAGAACCCCAAAACATGAAAAGAAAGAAGTAAACAGGAGTTTACGGTTGGGGAATATCCCAAAACTGTAAACACCTTTTAAGGGAGTAAAAATGCCCTTAACACCTTTTATAGCTTGTATTAGTGACTAAAACCTTGTATGTTTACCCTAGAAACACCAAATCATGCAAGAAAGTGACAAACATGAGTTTACGACCATAAACTCATGTGTTTACAGTAGTAAACTCCCCAAGGAGGGATTCAAAAACCGTAAACTCCACAAAGGGGTCCATTTCAAGCCCCAATCACTTCCATAGCCCTTGATTCGAGTCTAGCATGATTCCTTGAGTAATTTATGACCTTTGAGCACCGAATGACACCATTGCCATGAGTTTACGGCCGTAAACTCATGGGGGAAATGGTCCCAGAACCGTAAACACCCTTAAGGGCTACCATTTGAAGAGTAAACTCCAAAGTAAGGCCATACTCCCCTTAGATGCAAATCCTAACACTCCTAGCTCTTGCATCAAAGTGTTCTCATGCATTAAAGTGCCTTTACTTACTTAATTAGTGATTAAGTAACTAATTAGATACCATTATGTATCACTTCAAGTTACATAGGATCCGTGGGTGTGTTCAAGTCCTCACTTAACACCTAGCATCCTACCCGGCACTTCCATCCATTCCACTCACTGCAGGTGAGTTCATACCCCTACATCTTTTTACCGAGTTTTCATGTTTACAGGGGGGAATACAAGCAAAAGTACAAGGGAAACTTATACTCAAAACCTATTATTTCGTATAAAATGTTTACATGATCAGTGTGCTTTTAACACAGAAAATCGTATTACCATCCGACTAATAAATTAACTTGTAAAGTTAGTTTTCAAAACTAAAGCAAGGAATCTCGTGAATCTCATCATAAAATGTTATATTTTATATTTTACAAAGGATTCATGCCAACCATAAAACAAGATTTTCTGTATTATTACTTGTAAATTCGTTAATCTTAAGATTGGAGACACGTCCTTGGTAACACTCCACCAGAATATGGGAGTGTAGGACTAAGCCTGTAACCAGAATCTCCTGGAGGGAGAACGTGACTATTGTGTATAGATCTATATGGGACTAACTACCCCGCACCTTGTTGCTTGCTACAGTGGGACCAACAGGTCTACGGGTAACAAAGTCATAAAATGATACTGGCCTCGTTACGTGCCATATCCAGTTTATTGTATGGTTATGGAACTCGCAGCTTAGAGAATGGAGATTTACTTTTGGTAATAATGAACCTAGTGAACTAACCTCAAAGTAATAATTGTTTTGATTACTAGAGGGTATCATCAATACCCTTAGGAATTAGTTCACTACCTACTTATTAGTTTTATGTGTGTATTAAAACTAATGTATCTCATCAAGAGTAACAGAGTTTTCAAGAAAACTTCATCTAACGATACAAGTATGGTAGATACTTGTACACTTCATTTCCGAATCGATAACCAACCATTAACTTTTAAGGAAAATATAGTTTTTCCTGGGATAACTTATGTGACAACACAAAATTTCCATTCTGAACAAACCATATGAAGTCAATAGAAGTTAGAACAGTTACAGTGAAAATCCATACTTTTGGGTATAAGTTTGAGTATTTCAGGATTTACTCTTAAGGAGATATCAGGAGAGTGGATGCACTAGGGTTTTGTGCAACTCTATTATTCCAACACTCTAGGATATTAGGATTCAATCCCGGAATAAAAATATTTTCTGCCAAAAATCCCAGGACTATATATAGGATTCTAAACCATATTTATTCATTATTTCCAATTCCAATTAGAGAAAAGCCGAATTCTCTCTCAAGGATCTTCGGACTTTCGTTCCGGAAACTGAGTACGTCTATCTAGTGTTGTTTTAAAGCTTCATATATGCTTAATACACTAGCAATCATAGGAAAACACTAAGATCTGTGAGTTTACCGCCCAAGAATACCTTGGGGAGTAAACTCCTTTTAAAGGCCAAAGTGTGCCCAATGTCCCTCAAAGCCATGGAAATGAACCTAGAAGCTACCATTACATGTTTAGACCACAAAACAATTAAGAATCAAAGTCTAGAAGTGAGTTCACGGCCAAGGATGTTCATGGGCCGTGAACTCCATGTTTAGGTGTCAAAACACCCTAAAAGCCTTCCTTAAGCCAGGAGACTAATTTAGACATGTAACCTAATGATTTTAGGACTAGCAAACACCCTTAGAACACCAAGAGTAAGGTGTTCACAGCGCAAGAAGTTCCAGGGTCGTGAACTCCAAACAATAGTGCCAAATGGTGCTATAAACTCTTCTAAAGCCTTGTACACTAGCATAGTTTAGTTCCTAGTTAAATAAGGGACTTGAAAACACCACAAACACCCTCCCAAGGGAGATTATAGCCGTAATCTCCATGAGATTTGGTCCATGGGTCGTGAACTCCTCAAAGGAGTTAAAAAGAAGCCCAAACACTTGTTTAAGCCTAGAAGCACTTCACTACTTAAGTTGTAATAGCTTTGAGCTTCATTTAGAGCCCCAATGGAGAGTTTACAGACAGCTGTTTACTCCCCTAGGCTGTAAACTCCAACACACATGGTCTTTAGACCATAAACTTCCGTATGAGGTCTTGCACTCCTTTGTTCCAACCCATTAGCCTCCTAGCACTTGACCAAAGTGTTTTCCTCACAATAGGATGTGTATACATGTTTAATTAGTGTTATAATCACTAATTGTTTACATACATATGTCTTTATATGTAATTAGGAACATTGTGTGTGTCTAAAGTCTTCACTTGACACCTAGCAGTCCTACATCTTCAGTTCAATCGTGCCACCCACAACAGGTGAGTTCATACCCCCTTAATCAACGTTTTAACTGTTTTTAAATGTTTTATGGGGGGGGGGGGATACAAGTAGAGTTATGCTAATCATTATATCAATCACATGTGATTAATAAGAAGCATTCAAATGATTGGCTACTCATTAGCTGTTTTACCAAACAGTTTCCTTCAAATGTGTTTCATAAACATTATATATGTTTAAAACTCCTTATTAAACTATTCATTTTACTTTGTATGTTACATTTCAAACTTATTTACAATTGTGTTTTAAACAAATGTTTCTTTATACTAAACTATTTTATCAAACCCATGCCTTCAAACCGTTTTATAGATTGACATCAAGTCGATCGTTTGTTAGATAATAATTATGTTCAAAAGTTTTACAAAACTTACTTTATGCTTTTATATTATAAATTGCATGCCTATATATGTATAGTTATATGAGGAATGTTTAAAAGACTTAGGAAGGCTATCCACCCTAATTCCTTTTCCTCGATTTGGATGTGGTCTGGTGGGATATCGGGTACCTGTCCGAAGGTCATTTAAATATTAGTTATATATCATGTGTACATGTGGGATATCGGGTAACTATTTATAAAGATCCTTCCAGTTCATCCAATGCCCTTGGGTAGCAAGGGTATACATCCATGTATATACGTACCAGTTAGATTACTAGTAAACTACCATATGGGTAGTTTAGGAAGATACTAGAACTAGTACTAGAAGGCGATATCATACAATGAGTCAGTTCATTCATGAGTCAATACTTGCTAGATAGAGAAAACATACATTACATTTAGAACATTACAGTACATTACTATACTTGCTAGATAGAGAGAACATACATTACAGCTAGAACATTACAGTAAATTACTATACTATTACATAGATATGTTTACATGATCACACTTACACGAGTACAATTACATGATCACACTTACATGAGTACAGCTACATGATTACTTACATGAGTACACTTACATATACATAGGACAGACGTCACTAGGTGCTATAGCATGGAACAAGTTCAAGATCTAACTATACCAATAAATCACAACGCATTGTGATAGTTATATCGGGTATACATGATCATAGTAATGTGGATGTTCACGGCTTGCATACATGCATGGGTCGTGTGTAGGTCCCAAAATCCCTTTAACAAGGGAGCGTTTAGCCTGGGATCTAGCCATCACATTATACCTTATCCCTCAAATAAGGCAATTGAGTACCGATGTAGTTATTTATTACAAATGCTAAAGTACTCACCAAATTACCCTAAACTTAAGGTAATTAGTACGGTTGTAGTTCGACACTACACCATAGTACTATTTCATTTTCCCATTACATTCTGTCACAGCCAAAAACCAAGAACGGCGGAAACGTTCTGGGGCGGAGGACGTCATGTACAGTATCACAACAATGAAAAGTAGTAAACAAGCAACAACATCATCCATTGCATTAATAATATAATTTTAATACAAGTGTGTTCTGTCAAATTATAATAGACACTAAAGAATAATTCAAAATGAAAGATGCGTCTTGAACGAGCACCATCCTCTCTGAACCTTGCGTCGGTACCTGTCTATGGTTGACCTGAGGATACAAGTTATTTTGAAAGCGAGTATCAGCTTTAAAGCTGGTGAGATCATAAGTATTTTATTGTCTAAATTTGTAAAACTTGTAATTAAAGACTTGACATTATTTTGAAAGAAAGCTCGTATAAGTATGAAAATGTTTTGTATGATCCTAGGAAGCCCTATGTTTCCTACTAATTGTATCCTTCTACCAAGGCATCTAGTGTCTGTGTGTGTGTTTCTTGTAAGAGCATGCATTTTCCCAAATCTGACTATCATTATCCAAAAATATAGTTTCTACATTACCGTGCATCGTGTGAAAATTCACGAAGTGAATGTTAATGGGAAAATATATATAGTACTATGGTGTAGTGTCGAACTACAACCGTACTAATTACCTTAACTCATAAGTACTATAGTATTTGTAATAAGTGACTATCTCTGTACTCCTATTGCCTTATTTGAGGGATAAGGCCTAATGTGATGGCTAAATCCCAGGCTAAACGCTCCCCTGTCAAAGGGATTTTGGGACCATTACACGTTGCTTGCCTGTATGCAAACCGTGAACATCCACATTACTATGATCATGTATACCCGATATAACTACCACAATGCGTTGTGATTCATCGGTATGGTTAGATCCTGAACTTGTTCCTATGCTATAACACCTAATGATGTCTGTCCTATCAAAGTATATGTAATCGCACTCATGTAAACAAATATATGTAAACGTACTCATGTAAGTGTAATCATGTAAAACATATCTATGTAATAGTATAGTAATGTACTGTAATTTTCTGCGTGTGCTAGCGTTCCCTCTCTATCTAGCATGTATAGCAATGTACTATAATGTTCTGCGTGTGCTAGCTGTAACGTCTGTTCTCTCTCTATCTAGCATGTATAGACTCATGAATGAACTGACTCATTGTATGATACCACGTTTTAGTAATAGTCCTAGTATCTTCCTAAACTACCCATACGGTAGCTTACTAGTAATGTAACTGGTACGCATGGACATGGATGTGTACCCTTGCTACCCAAGAGTATTGAACTGAACTGGAAGAATCTTTATGACCATATATGTACACATGATATATAGCTAATATTTAAACGACCTTCGGACGGATACCCGATATCCCACCAGACCACATCTCAAGCGCGTAAAGGAAATAGGGTGAATAGCCTTTCTAAGTTCTTTAAACATTTCTTATATAACCATACATATATAGGCATGCAATTGACAATATAAAATCATAAAATAAGTTTTGTAAAACCTTTTGAACATGATTATTATCTAAGAAAAGATCGACTTGATGTCAATCTATAAGATGGGTTGGAAGTATTTATCTAACAAAACAGTTTTAAATCCAAAGAAACATTTGTTTGAAACACATTTGTAAATGAGTTTAAAATGAAACATACAGTGTATAATGAACAATTAAATCAGGAGTTTTAATCATATAAAACGTATATGAAAATCCTTTAAATAACAACTGTTTGGTAAAACAGCTAATGTGTAGCAATCATTTATATGCTGCTTATTAATCACATGTGATTGATATGATAACTAGCATGATTCTACTTGTATCCCCGCATAAAACATTTAAATCATTGATTAAGGGGTATGAACTCACCTGCAGTAAGTGACTGGAATTGAACGGACTGTTATCGTACGGAAGGATCGGACAAGTGCTTGGTGTCAAGTGAAGACTTAGACACACACAATGATCCTAATTACATATGAAAACATATGTATATAAATAATTAGTGATTAAAACACTAATTATACAAGTATAAACATTTAAACGCGAGGAAAACACTTTTGGTCAAGTGTTAGGAGGCTAATGGGTTGCAACAAAGGAGTGCAATGCCCCTAATGGGAGTTTAGCGTCTAATGACCATAATCTTTGGAGTTTACGGCCCAGGGGAGTAAACTCCGGGCCGTAAACTCTCAACCAAGTCCCTAAATGGTGCTTAGAATTATTACAACTTAAGTGGTGAATTGTTTCAAGGCTATAACAAGTGTTTGGGTGCCATATTAACTCCTTTGGGGAGTTTACGGCCCAGAGACCATACTCCCTTGGAGTTTATGGCCGTAAACTCCCTTGGGAGGGTGATTGTGGTGTTTTCAAGTCTCTAAATTAACTAGGAACTAAACTAGGCTATTGTACCTGTCTTTAGATGAGTTTATGGCACCATTTGGCACCATTTTGAGGAGTTTACGGCCCTAGAACCTTTTGGGCCGTAAACTCCCTTACTCTTGGTGTTCTAAGTGTGTTAGCAAGTCCAAAACTCATTTAGGTACATGCCCAAATTGGTTTCTTCGCTTAAGGAAGGAGTTAGGGTGTCATTTGACCCCTAAATAGGTGTTTACGGCCCAAGAACTTGACTTGGCCGTAAACTCCTCAATACTAGTGATTCCTTATGTTTTCTAGGCTATAAACACTTTAGGGTACTTGTCCTAATTTAATCTTAAGCCTTAGGAAGTGTTTCAAAGCATTTTGGCACCTAAAACATGGAGTTCACGGCCTAAGAAGCTCCTTGGCCGTGAACTCACTTCTAGCCATGATTCCTAATTTTTTTGTGGTCTATAGCATGAATTGGAGGCTTCTAGTTCGAGTTCTAAAGCTTTGAGGGTCATTGGAACCCTTTAGGACCTTAAATAGGAGTTTACTCCCCAAGAACGTTCTTGGGCGGTAAACTCCCGAGTCTAGTTGTTTTGATATGTAATTGATGTTTCTAAACATAATCTAAGCTATATAACATAACTAGATCGAAGCACTAACAATTTGGGATGAAAACCCGAAGATCCGTGAGAGAGAATTTTGACTTTTCTCTAAATGGAATTCAACTAATGAACCTATTTGGTTCAGAATTCTAATTATAGTCCGGAGATATTTTTGGCAGAATATATTTTTATTCCGGGAACGAACTCTAATGTCCTAGAGTATTGGAATAACAGTGTTGCACAAAACCCTAGTGTAACCAGTCTCCTAATATCTCCTTAAGTGTAAATCCTAAAAACTGCCAAACTTACACTCGCAGTCTGAATTTTCACTGTAACTGTTCTACTTCTATTGGCTTGATATGGTTTGTTCAGAATGGAAATTTCGGGTTGTCACACATTCACTTCGTGAACATTCACATGATGCACGGTAATGTAGAAACTATATTTTTGGTTAAGGATAGTCAGACTTGGGAAAATACACACTCTTACAAGAGACACACACAGACACTAGATGCCTTGGTAGAAGGCTACATATAGATCAGTTAAGTCTTGGTAGAAGACTCCCTGTTATAATACTAGGAATCATAGGGATTTCTAGAGTTTTTCAAACGTTTACAGTTGTTTTACATACATTTTCCATACTTATGATTCACATACATTTTCAATACTTACAATTCATATACATACAAATTCTTACATACAAATTAAGACACTAAAATACTTATGATCTCACCAGCTTCAAAGCTGATACTCGCTTTCAAAATTACTTGTATCCTCTGGTCATCAATAGACAGGTACCAATGCAAGGTTTAGAGAAGATGGAGCTCGTTCAAGACTCTTCTTTCATTTTGATTTATGCTTTAGTGTCTATTATAATTTGACAAAACACACTTGTATTATAATTATATTATTAATGCAATGGATGATGTTGTTGCTTGTTTACTACTTTTCATTGTTGTGATACTGTACATGACGTCCTCCGCCCCATAACATTTCCGTCGTTCTTGGCTTTGGGGTGTGACAGATTGGTATCAGAGCATTTTTTATAGTGAATTAAGTATATCAACCCATAAAAGATATACAGACTATAAATACAATGGGATTAAAAATACTCTGACCAATAGTTTATACTTTAAATAATAAAATATTTAAATAAGTATACATGCCTGCATTCATATTCAAATCAGTGTCACTAGGACCATACAAAAGAATTACGAATGTTGGGCAACACAGGTGGACTTAGAGACATATAGTCAAAACTGGGAAGATATAGCTTGATCAACTATATTGTCCAAGGGTTAACTAGCATGTGCCTAAGTGTAGTTGTGTGGTGGCAACAGTATAAAATCTTACCAACCCTACCATAATGAGAACAGTAGAACATAACATTAAACTTAAAATACTATAGGAGTATTTGGTGTTACTATAAGTACGCTATACTTGAGAACTAAAACAGGATCTTTATTACAAAGTTGACAGTTGCTAAGTGGATACACAAAGGCTATATGTAATTAGGATGTTATAGACTTAGAATCTGTGAACATTTTACTTTACCCCTATTCTGTGTGAATTTGGAGTTAAGGTCACATATTCGAAGGCCTATCCTGTTTCGATTACATATAACTGGTATGCACTTCACAAATAGCGATGTAACTAATGAAGATTTGCTAAATAATTATCTAGATAGTTCGTCTAACAATTATTTTCTTACCCCAATTCTCGCGTAGATAACATGGCTGGATTCCATCCCCACGGCAACCCGTATCTTCCAAACGAAGTCATTGCTGGTTGGTTTGGAGAAGAACCAGAGAATGATCATCCTATCCCTTTGAATGATCACCATGATGAAGACCTTTCGGACAGTGCTAACTCCGAACCCGAGGTTGAGAACCTACCATAGGCAGCTCCCGTTCCAATTCCTAACCCTCGTCCAACTTTTCATGGCCCGATGCCTCCGTGGGTGGAATGCATGGAAACATGGAGCCAAGAACAAGATCAGCCCATGGCATTTGATGGTGAACAAAGCTTTTATGACCTGAGCAATGGGGGCTTAGGAGACAGAATCTTGTTAATCTTGGTCCGCAGAGTGCCCCGAAATGAGATTCAAGGCAGGACAGCCCTACATCAGATCACTGATGTTGTCGCCAATGCGAGAATGCATACCCTCCGCACCATTTGTCTAGAAGATGCTCGTGAGAGATCTGAGAAAAACCATGAAACCCTGCTACAAGCACTAGCTGAATCCCGAGCCGAAGTCATAGAACTCCGCGTACACCAGAGAGTGTACGAAAGAAACCTACTTGATGGAGAACGTCAACTGGGTGAACTAAGATGTCACACCCCCAAACCAGAACGGCGGAATCGTTCGGGGGCGGAGGACGTCATATTTAGTATCATAACAGTTCATAGAAAGGAAAGTACACACCACCATAATATAAATATTGTTTGAAAAGTTTACATGATTGTAGATGTTACATATTTGCAAAAGAAATCAAATATAAAATGGTGATCCAAAATATGTTACTAACGCCAGTGCGTTAGTCTTCAGAAGTAGTTGCTACCTGGCTAGCGGTTTCCTGTGAATACAAGTTATTTCAAAGAAAAAGTGTCAACATTTAAGTTGGTGAATTCATAAGTGGTGTTTTGAGAAGATGTATGCCATTCGAAAGTGTTTGCATGTTTTCCAGAAAAACCCTTATTTTCCTATAAAAGTATGAAATGCATATGAATGTTCATGATGTAAATTGCAACTAATTGCACCGAGAAAATCCCTTATTTTCCTATTAGTTGTTTGGTTTGTATACAGGAAAAACCCTTATTTTCCTGAACATAACTGGCAGTCTTTAAGACCGAAAATCGCAAGCAAGCGACGTGCTTGTAAGTCGTGTCATAGTTTTACATAGTAAAGCTATACGAAAATCGCCCTTATTAAATGAAGAATAGTTTTAATGACTACTTGTTCATAAAAGCATAATACCATAATAATTGTATATCCGATGAGTTTTATAACCATACTAAACATAATATGCCTGTAGCGACGTTCTTCAGGCGTCGTAGCGTTATGAAAACTGTCACCCCAAAAGACGGACTGTAGCTAACAGTCAGGGCGCGGGATCATGACTTCCCGTATAGATCTATACACATTTGACACGTTCTCCCAACGGGAGACTCTGGTTATAGACAGGACTTGCAGCATTATTTTCTAATAAAGAAAGTAACGTTTGAAGATATACACGACTCATGGATTCTCAACTAAGTCTGTATTAAAGTAGTAGTTTGCATGCAAAGTTTAACCTCTTTTACAATGTTTGACAAAGCATAAATCATAAGTTCTTTTAAATGCATAAAATGACTTAGTAACGAATGTTACCCTTGATATGATGTTTTTGTATGTAAACGTATAAATAAAACATATTTCTATTTATAAACATATTATATCCCAAGAGGGTAAAGCTGTGTTGTGAGGGGTTTTGTATCATAATAACTTCACAAGATAGTTAAAACAACAGTATGAAAAGTATATCAAAAGGTTAATGTTTCACACGATTTTAGTCATGTGTTTACTTGTATTCCTCCCCAAAAAGAGTATAAAACATTTAAAATGTATTTAAAGAGTGTTCGAAGGGGATATGAACTCACTTGATAGTTTGAAGATTGCAAGGTGGAAAACCGGGCAGAGTTTCGACTAGGGAAACTGATTTTTCTCGGGATTCTCGGGAATCTCGGGAGTAGAATCGAGCCTCGGGATTTGAGCAAAAAGACCAGAGCTTCGGGTTTGAGCGGACATGTAAAACGAGGCAAGGCTGTGAGAGAGAGAGAAGAAATGAGCCCTTTTCTTGGAAACCCTCGCATCCTATTTATAGCAAGGCTGGTCTGCCTCGGTACGCGCTGCGTACGCGTACGCGGGGCGTACGCTCGGATATGGCGACGTGGACGATCCGAGGCCAATCCTCTCGGTTACGCGGGGCGTACAGGAGTACGCAGCGCGTACTTCGGAGAAGGGCGCAGACTCCTCTTCGGATAATATCCGAATTTTGAATTAAATAAATAATTAATTTATTTAATAAACTTCAAAAATCCATATCTTCTTCATACGAACTCCGTTTTCGATGGTCTTTATATCCACGCGTAGGTGAGACTACGATCTACAACTTTCGTTTAGACTCCGTTGGCAATTTCCAAAATTATTTTTATTATTTATTTTATAACTAATCGCTTTTAAGGAATTTCTTTGAAAAATCATAACTTCCTCATGCGAAGTCAGATTTGGACGTTCTTTTTGTGTACGCTCACGGTTTAATGTTATCCATGACTTTCATTTAGATACCTAAGGCTAAATGTTATCGCATTGAAACTTTGCATTTTTCGTTTGATCGGTGTTGTCAGTTTTGACAGAAATCTTAGAATGGTCATAGCTTCTTCGCCATAACTCAGATTTTAGTGTTCTTTATATATATTTGGAACCTTTAAGATGATATCTACCACATAGCGTACTCCAAATCAGAGCTTTTGAATAATTCATTTATCGATGATATTCCCATTACATTCAAAAGGGGGTTACAAGACTCGGTTTATAATGCTTGGAAATAACGGGTTGTTACATCATCCCCCCGTTAAACGGAATTTCGTCCCGAAATTTAATACAAGGTAAGAGTTTTAGGGGCTGAGGAAGAGATGCGGATACTTCTGTAGCATTTGGTCTTCCCGTTCCCATGTGAATTCGGGTCCTCTCTTAGCATTCCATCGAACTTTTACTATTGGAATGCGACTCTGCTTGGTCCTTTTAACTTCCCTATCCATGATCTCGACGGGTTCTTCCACAAAGTTAAGATTTTCGTTTAACGCGATTTCATCGAGTGGAATTACAAGTGTTTCGTCGGACAAACACTTTTTCAGGTTCGACACGTGGAATACTGGATGCACTTTGTTAAGCTCGATTGGAAGTTGGAGTTTGTAGGCCACTGGACCAACTCTCGAAATGATTTCGAAGGGTCCAATGTACCTGGGATTTAGCTTTCCACGCTTCCCAAAGCGTATCATGCCTTTCCAGGGTGAGACCTTCAGTAGCACACGGTCGCCAATCTGGAATTCCAAGGGTTTACGTCTCCTGTCGGCATAGCTCTTTTGCCTATCCCTTGAGGACTTCAGTCGTTCTCGTATTTGCACGATCTTTTCGGTAGTTTCTCTGATGATCTCTGGACCAGTAAGGGTGCTTTTAGTGACCAGACCTTTTGCCAATTGGGTGTCGCCCACTTCCGTCCAACACAGGGGTGATCTGCACTTACGGCCGTAAAGGGCTTCGAATGGAGCGGTCTTGATACTAGAATGATAACTATTGTTATAAGAGAACTCGACCAAAGGCAAGTGAATATCCCATGCCTTGCCAAAGTCGATTACACATGCTCGCAACATGTCTTCCAAGGTTTGGATCGTCCTCTCACTCTGTCCGTCAGTTTGAGGGTGGTATGCTGTACTCATGTCCAACCTTGTTCCCATGGATTTTTGCAATGATTGCCAAAATCTGAAAGTGAACCTACTGTCTCTATCTGAGATGATGGACATTGGTACTCCATGAAGTCGTACGATCTCCCGGATGTATGTTCTTGATAGTTTTTCCATCTTATCGGTTTCCTTGATAGGTAAGAAATGGGCTGACTTGGTTAATCTGTCGACGATTACCCAAATAGTATCTTGGCCACTCTGAGTCTTGGGCAGTTTGGTTATGAAGTCCATGGAAATCTGCTCCCATTTCCACTCAGGTATTTCAGGTTGTTGGAGTAGGCCTGAGGGTTTTTGGTGTTCTACCTTTATTTTGGCGCAAGTTAAACACTTGCTCACATACGTAGCGATCTCTGCTTTCATGTTTGGCCACCAGTAGAGTTGCTTGAGATCTAGATACATCTTGTCTGACCCTGGGTGTACGGAGTATGGGGTCCTGTGTGCCTCGCTCATAACTACCTCTCTGAATCCCCCAAACTTTAGTGTCCAGATCCGGTTCATGAGGTAGCGTGCTCCGTCACTCTTGATTTCTAAGTTCTTGCCCATCCCCCTAAGGGCCTCACCTGCCACGTTTTCGGGTTTCAAGGCCTCTAATTGAGCTTCCTTGACTTGCGTTGATAGGTGCGAATGGATCGACATAGCTAAGGACTTCACTCTTCGGCCTGAGTACTCCTTTCGACTAAGGGCATCGGCTACGACGTTGGCTTTACCCGGATGATAACGAATATCGCATTCGTAATCATTGAGTAGCTCGACCCATCGCCGTTGTCTCATGTTGAGTTCCTTCTGATCGAAAATGTGTTGTAAGCTCTTGTGGTCGGTAAAGATAGTGCTCTTCGTTCCATACAAGTAATGTCTCCAGATCTTCAGAGCAAACACTACTGCTCCTAGCTCAAGATCGTGGGTCGTGTAGTTAACCTCATGTGTTTTCAACTGTCTCGAGGCGTAGGCGATGACCTTACCTCGCTGCATCAGAACACATCCGAGTCCTTGGTTTGATGCATCGCAATAAACTACGAAGTCTTCTATTCCTTCGGGAAGGGATAGTATTGGTGCGGTGCACAAGGCTCGTTTGAGCGTTTGGAACGCTCTTTCTTGTTTCTCTTCCCAGTCAAAGGCCACACCTTTCTGGGTTAGGGTTGTAAGAGGCTTCGCTATTCGTGAGAAGTTCTGAATGAACCTGCGGTAGTAGCCAGCGAGACCTAGAAATTGACGAATTTCTGTAGGAGTCTTCGGTGCTGACCAGTTCTCAATGGCCTTAATTTTGGATGGGTCCACGTGGATTCCCTCTTTGCTTACCACGTGTCCTAAGAATTCGACTCTTCGGATCCAAAATTCACATTTCGAGAACTTCGCATAAAGTTTCTCTTTTCTTAATGTCCCTAGAACTTGTCGCAGATGATTGCCATGTTCTTTCTTACTTCGGGAGTAGATCAGGATGTCGTCAATGAAAACGATGACGAACTGATCCAAGTAAGGTCGGCATACTCTATTCATCAGATCCATGAAGACTGCGGGCGCATTGGTCAATCCGAATGGCATCACTACGAACTCGTAATGTCCGTAACGAGTTCGGAAGGCGGTCTTCGGCACATCCTCCTCTAGCACTCGTAACTGGTGATACCCGGATCTCAGATCAATCTTAGAAAAATAGTTCGCCCCTTGTAGTTGGTCGAATAGATCATCTATGCGTGGTAGAGGATAACGATTCTTGACCGTCAGTTTGTTGAGTTCTCTATAGTCGATGCACATCCTGAACGATCCATCTTTCTTTTTCACAAACAACACGGGTGCTCCCCAAGGTGAGAAGCTCGGTCTGATGAATCCTTTTCCCAGTAGTTCATTCAGTTGACTGGATAGCTCCTGCATCTCTGCTGGGGCTAATCGATAGGGTGCTTTGGCTACTGGGGTAGCTCCGGGAATCAGATCGATTCTGAATTCGACTTGTCTTACGGGTGGTATCCCTGGAAGGTCCTCGGGAAACACATCGGGAAAATCGCAAACGTCGGGCACATCCTTGATGTCCCGGACTTCGCGTTTCACGTCTACAACATGTGCAAGAAATGCGTGACACTCCTTTCGTAAGTGCTTATGAGCTTGGATACTCGAGATGATTCTAAGAGTGGTACTAGGTTTGTCGCCCAAGACAAAGAAGGTTTCGCCGGTTGGCAGATTAAGGCGAACGGCCTTATCGTAACATAGAATGTCCGCACGATGCGAACTCAGCCAATCCATGCCAATGATGACATCGAAACTCTTAATCGAGACTGGCATGAGGTTGATTTGAAAGGGATTATCGTTTAGAGTTAGGGTGCAGTTTAAGTATATCTCTTTAGTGCCTTCAGTTTTCCCGTTGGCCATTTCTACTATGAACGGTTCACTTAATGATTGTGGTATTGGTTTTAGCATGCTTTTAAAGTCGTGACTCACAAAACTCCTTTCCGCTCCACTATCAAACAAAATGCATGCATACGAGTTATCGAGAAGAAACGTACCCGTAACAACAGTAGGGTCCGCAATGGCTTCCTCTTGTCCCATTGCGAAAACTCGGCCTCTTCCGCCGGTATTCCTGTTGTTTGCCTTCGGGCAGTCCTTGCGGTAGTGCCCTGTGCTCCCGCACTCAAAGCAAGCGCGGCTTACTCCGGTATTAGCAGTGGGGGCGGATTGTTGGGTTGGCTCCTTGCAATAGCGGGCTGTATGACCCTTCTTATTGCATCTGGTGCATTGAAGGCCATGACAGAGACCGTGATGGTGGATGTTGCACTGGTTACATTTCGGTAGCTTTCCATTGTATGAACTTGCGGGGGCAGAGTGGGTAGGTACAGTAATAGCGTGAGTCGCTATCACTTGTTGTTTCTTGGGGTTCTCCTGGAGGGTTTGTCCCCTCCTCTTGTTCCAAGGCCTACTCTGTCCCTGAGCCTCCCTAGGTGGATTTGCGGCTGTTGTGATGGTACCCTGTTTTGCTCCGTGATCGATGAGTCGTTGCGCCAGGCGTTTAGCGCTGTTGTAGGTGATAGGGTTGGAGGCTAGGACATGCCCTTGAATCTGGGGTGACAACCCCCAAATGTACCTTTCGACCTTCTTTGATTCTGGGTTGACCATGGTAGGGCACAAAGCAGCGAGATCGTTGAACCTAGCTGTGTAAGCGACTAGGTCAGATCCGACCATTTTCAAATTCCAGAGCTCCTGCTCAAGCTTTTGCACTTCACCCCTTGGGCAGTATTCTTCCAGTAGTAGTACCTTCAGTTCTTCCCAACTCATGGCGTTAGCGACAGTGAGCGTTACTGAGTTCACATGGCTTTTCCACCAAGTGAGGGCTCGATCTATGAAGGTGCAAGCAGCGAACTTAACCTTGCTTGTTTCTTGGCACGAGCAGATCTCGAAGACAGTTTCGGTCTTTTCGAACCATTGCATTAGTGCAATGACTCCGCCACTGCCATTAAAAGTCTTTGGCTTCGAGTTGGAGAACTCCTTGTAAGTACACTCTCTAACATGGCCCTGGCCGGTGCCACGATTGGGATGATTCGTGCTGCTTCCTGTACCTCCATTGGCATTGGAGTTTATTTGAGAGAGGGCTGCTGCTACTGCTGCTGTGATAGCAGCCTGGACCATTGCCGGATCATAAGTTAGTGGTGGAGGTGGTGGTGGGGTTGCGTTGGTACGTGCTGATCTACGAGGAGGCATTGCTCTGTCAAAAGGAAAAAAAATGAGATATTATGAGTTTTGGTGGTTGTGAGTTGAATGATATTGAGTTAACTGCCTTAAAATAGATTAAGAATTTGGTTTGATCAACCATGGGTTTTGGGCTTGATTTATTAATAACGTTTGAATGGATGCACTGATGAGTTGAACGGAATACACATATTTAAAACCAGAAAGGGGGGGGGGGTATGCCCTATATATATAAAACATATAGTTGTGTTACATCCGGGTTTAGACAAAACTTTTTGACCTATCTAAAGGTCTCCGATTACAGAAAGTTTTAACGAAAAGAACATTCTTATCCGAAGTCCTAATTTATAACAAAATTTGAAATCCTGGCAGACATTATTTGCGACGTAGGTTGCGCTTGGAGCTTGACTCCGCATCTGACTGCTTCGATTCCATTAGGCGCCGATCAAAAGCGGCTTGTTGCTCCCTTAACTCGGCTAGGGCTGCAATTATCTGTGCCTGAAATGCCTCAGACTGGAGTTGAACATTATCTTGTATCTTGTCCAGCCTACGGATATCAGAAGTGTGAACCTGCACTTCCACATTGATATCCCGGAGTCGGCTTGCTTGTACTCCGGACTGATAGCACTGATTGGCTAACTTACCCACCATTACCGGGAGTGCTCGATCAGCCGAACTTCCACCGCGGACATCATAGAAGTCCCGACACATGCCGTAGGGAGGGCGTATGCCTTGTTGTTGGCTCCAATGATGTAGGTGACTTCCCCAGACGGGAGTGGGTCCTTGGAAGTTCCTCACATGGACAGGAGGTTGAATGGGTGGTGGATTGATCACTTCCGGCTCTGAGTCAGTACCGGAGTCATCACCCAATTCTATGGGTTCCTCATCCTCTTCGGGATCATCTTCGATCCATCCTCCGTTGCCTTGGTTGGGAAAGTAGGGGTCATTGGGGTGGTGAAATCCAGCCATTTGACTGTACGAGAAATAGGGTCATAAGAATTGAATAAAGTCGGAACATGCAAAACATGTAAATTAGTTTAAATAGCAATTACTCCTATAGCATTTAAATTACTGTGTTTGATTCTAATAACGGTTTGGTAAGTTTTTTTTTTTTTTTTTTTTTTTTTTTTTTTTTTTTTTTTTTTTTTTTAAATTTGTTGTCCACTGTAGACACCCCTCGGCACACGTTAGTCGGCTCTCGGACAAATATAGTTGATCAGGCTATATCCTTCCCAGTTCCGATTACGTGTCCCAAGGCGTACCTGTACTGCACAACTTATTAATAATACTTCTAATATGGTACGATGTGGAACTGTTATTTATTACTAAATGAATGCATGCTTACTTTACAAAAACTAAATAGATTTAATTTCAAAAGTATGACTCTTCTCAGAGTGTTTTTGCCCAGTTGAGTTTATAGTTGTATATAAAAAAAATGGTTTTGATATACTTAATTCACTATAAACGATGCTCTGATACCAATCTGTCACACCCCCAAACCAGAACGGCGGAATCGTTCGGGGGCGGAGGACGTCATATTTAGTATCATAACAGTTCATAGAAAGGAAAGTACACACCACCATAATATAAATATTGTTTGAAAAGTTTACATGATTGTAGATGTTACATATTTGCAAAAGAAATCAAATATAAAATGGTGATCCAAAATATGTTACTAACGCCAGTGCGTTAGTCTTCAGAAGTAGTTGCTACCTGGCTAGCGGTTTCCTGTGAATACAAGTTATTTCAAAGAAAAAGTGTCAACATTTAAGTTGGTGAATTCATAAGTGGTGTTTTGAGAAGATGTATGCCATTCGAAAGTGTTTGCATGTTTTCCAGAAAAACCCTTATTTTCCTATAAAAGTATGAAATGCATATGAATGTTCGTGATGTAAATTGCAACTAATTGCACCGAGAAAATCCCTTATTTTCCTATTAGTTGTTTGGTTTGTATACAGGAAAAACCCTTATTTTCCTGAACATAACTGGCAGTCTTTAAGACCGAAAATCGCAAGCAAGCGACGTGCTTGTAAGTCGTGTCATAGTTTTACATAGTAAAGCTATACGAAAATCGCCCTTATTAAATGAAGAATAGTTTTAATGACTACTTGTTCATAAAAGCATAATACCATAATAATTGTATATCCGATGAGTTTTATAACCATACTAAACATAATATGCCTGTAGCGACGTTCTTCAGGCGTCGTAGCGTTATGAAAACTGTCACCCCAAAAGACGGACTGTAGCTAACAGTCAGGGCGCGGGATCATGACTTCCCGTATAGATCTATACACATTTGACACGTTCTCCCAACGGGAGACTCTGGTTATAGACAGGACTTGCAGCATTATTTTCTAATAAAGAAAGTAACGTTTGAAGATATACACGACTCATGGATTCTCAACTAAGTCTGTATTAAAGTAGTAGTTTGCATGCAAAGTTTAACCTCTTTTACAATGTTTGACAAAGCATAAATCATAAGTTCTTTTAAATGCATAAAATGACTTAGTAACGAATGTTACCCTTGATATGATGTTTTTGTATGTAAACGTATAAATAAAACATATTTCTATTTATAAACATATTATATCCCAAGAGGGTAAAGCTGTGTTGTGAGGGGTTTTGTATCATAATAACTTCACAAGATAGTTAAAACAACAGTATGAAAAGTATATCAAAAGGTTAATGTTTCACACGATTTTAGTCATGTGTTTACTTGTATTCCTCCCCAAAAAGAGTATAAAACATTTAAAATGTATTTAAAGAGTGTTCGAAGGGGATATGAACTCACTTGATAGTTTGAAGATTGCAAGGTGGAAAACCGGGCAGAGTTTCGACTAGGGAAACTGATTTTTCTCGGGATTCTCGGGAATCTCGGGAGTAGAATCGAGCCTCGGGATTTGAGCAAAAAGACCAGAGCTTCGGGTTTGAGCGGACATGTAAAACGAGGCAAGGCTGTGAGAGAGAGAGAAGAAATGAGCCCTTTTCTTGGAAACCCTCGCATCCTATTTATAGCAAGGCTGGTCTGCCTCGGTACGCGGGGCGTACGCTCGTACGCGCTGCGTACGCGTACGTCATGCATGACCGAAACCTCGACTGCCTCGGTTCGGATGGGACGGGTTCTTGGGTTCTCGGGTCGGATGGGACGGGTTGCTGGGGAGGTGGGTCGGATGGGACGCCGGGTCGGATGGGACGTCGGGTCGGACGGGTCGGACGGGTCGGCTTCCTCGGATATGGCGACGTGGACGATCCGAGGCCAATCCTCTCGGTTACGCGGGGCGTACAGGAGTACGCAGCGCGTACTTCGGAGAAGGGCGCAGACTCCTCTTCGGATAATATCCGAATTTTGAATTAAATAAATAATTAATTTATTTAATAAACTTCAAAAATCCATATCTTCTTCATACGAACTCCGTTTTCGATGGTCTTTATATCCACGCGTAGGTGAGACTACGATCTACAACTTTCGTTTAGACTCCGTTGGCAATTTCCAAAATTATTTTTATTATTTATTTTATAACTAATCGCTTTTAAGGAATTTCTTTGAAAAATCATAACTTCCTCATGCGAAGTCAGATTTGGACGTTCTTTTTGTGTACGCTCACGGTTTAATGTTATCCATGACTTTCATTTAGATACCTAAGGCTAAATGTTATCGCATTGAAACTTTGCATTTTTCGTTTGATCGGTGTTGTCGGTTTTGACAGAAATCTTAGAATGGTCATAGCTTCTTCGCCATAACTCAGATTTTAGTGTTCTTTATATATATTTGGAACCTTTAAGATGATATCTACCACATAGCGTACTCCAAATCAGAGCTTTTGAATAATTCATTTATCGATGATATTCCCATTACATTCAAAAGGGGGTTACAAGACTCGGTTTATAATGCTTGGAAATAACGGGTTGTTACATAAGAGTTCACCAGAGGGTTGACCGTCGCGAGTAGTAGATGCCTTCCTTTACTTTCCTTGTTATGAAGAAATCGTTTTTTTTCTGTCTTTTCCCGATGTGGCATTTTCTATGAAACTATCTTGTACTGTAAGTACTTTTGGTTAGGTCCTTATGCTGTCAGGAACTATCTTCTCTGGATATCATGTAAGACCTTTTACAAGGTCATTTTTCCTGAATTTTATGTCCTGAATATCAAAGATATTGACAGTCGGCTAACTTCTGTGTCCTTCTTTATTGAAGTACTCTCATCATACTTTCATTGGAATCTATCTGAAACGTACTTTACTCAAGTCATTGGACTATAGTAATTTAGCTCCTGAGACATTTCCAAGTCTCTTTCAGTGGTTTGGTCATGTTATTCACCAACCAACTATACCTTGGCTCGAACGACAAACGTCTTGAGACCATTCTACAAACTCACTTCCATTCCGTACTAGGACCGCATCATAGGAATGTAGGTCAAACCTTCGCGAACACACTTCCATTCCGCACTAGGACTGCATCATAGGGATGTAGGTCAAACTTTCGAGAACATACTCTTACTCTTTTCTTGAGTAATCAAAGTACATCTAGGGTTAACCAGAATCGCTCACAAAATCCTTATCTTTCGTGTTACAGAATCATGTCGTCATCCGGAAGCAATCAGTCGAACAACGAAACCTCCGCCTTTCCTATGGACGCCGCTACGTTTCAAACCATAGTTACAACTGCCGTGATGGCTGCCGTGATAGCTGTCATTGCGCACCGTAGCGCTATCAGCACAATCAATGCTGATGATGGGATTGAAGTTTCCAAACGTGGTATCCATCCAGGAAGTCGCCGAACAGTAATAGTCACAGGCTCGCAAAGCCGAAAGACAGAGAACAAGAAACGAAGGCGTCAAGCCCAAAATGTAACACCGTAATTTCTAAAAACAAAATTTTCATTTAAATAATCAATTTAATATTAAAACACTTGTTTAAAATCTTATTCGCATTCGAATTACAAAACATAGTTTCATTTTCGTTTAATAGAAAACCAGGATCCTCCAAGACACAACTCTTTCTTCGGTGTGTACAATCGAACCGTTGCCATCCCGCGTTACTGTAAGAACCTGAAACAACATAGCATACACAACGTAAGCACGAAGCTTAGTGAGTTCCCCAATATACCTTACGCACATACGCCTTTCCAGGCCCTGACCTTCCGGTCAACTGTACAATGCCTTCCGGCCCATGAGATACTCGCCTTCCGGCCCATAAGATATTTGCCTTCCGGCCCATGAGATAATTGCCTTCCGGCCCATAAGATAATTGCCTTCCGGCCCATAAGATAATTGCCTTCCGGCCCATACACATATATAACACATAATACAAATACTCTAACACATAAAGCACATATATCATATATCAACCTGCCTTCCGGTCCGTAACATATTCTAACACATAAAGCACATTCACTATATATCATACCTGACCTTTCTGTCACATAATACTTTGCCTTCCGGCCCGGACCTTTCGATCCACATAATATTGCCTTCCGGCCCGTAACATAATCTAACACATATAACATAACACACATAACACGTAAGTCATACATCATACCGTTCTTTCTGTCACATGAAGTCTCGCCTTCCGGCCCGTATAAGTATACATCATATATAAGCATACATCACATATAAAGCATCTATCTCCCTAGCCATAGCATAAATATAACACATACGACCTTCCGGTCTCACAATCAACCCTTCCGGGTGAGGTATAGTGAGAAGACTCACCTCGCGGACACTGGAAGATAGCAACTCCTAAAATCCCTTGCACTTGATCCTCCGAGCTACAAGCTCCCTGTAACACCATATATCCCTTAGTAATACTCCTATCTTCCACGTTAACTGACCCTAAGAAATCACACCGGTCAACTCTGGTCAACAGCCCGATGTCAGCTCGACTGGACTCGGCGAGTCCCCTGGCGACTCGGCGAGTCTGGTCGTCCTTCAATCCTCTACGAGTCCCCTTCTACTCGTCAAGTATCCTCTTTGACTCGACGAGTTACTCCTGGAAGAATCGCGGGGCCACCCCGACTCTACTCGCCGAGTCTGAAGAACAACTCGGCGAGTCCCAGTGAATCTTCAAGCTACTCGCCGAGTCTGATCATCCGACTCGGCGAGTCCACGCCATGCAGTCGATCCAACTGCTTCCTGAGGTACGTTTTTCCCGAGATACACACTCATGGGACTTCTGGACCTCTAATCATCCTATTACTAGGGTAGAAACCTTTGTATAACAACATAATAATCCATCAAATCTCCAAATGGGTTTCATAAACCCTAGATTCGTGTACACATCAAAATAACAGGAATGATCCGAAACCTTACCTGAAAACATACTCTCTGTGTCCCCAAACCTCAGAACTCGACCTCCTTGCTCTTCCTTTGGTCAAAACCCTTCCTCTTCTTGCACCACAATTCCTTCAAAGTCAATAATGGCCTTCAAGTTTTGCTCCAGATGCCACAGTCGTCTAGGGTTCTCCACAATCGGCCAAAAGACGTGAAATGACGACATAACAACCCTTAAATACGACCCAAACCGAAACGGCTAGGGTTTCTGCTGAACAGCGTCGACTCGCCGAGTCCATACCTGGACTCGTCGAGTCCAGTCGCGAACCCGCGACCAAATCTGCGACCCTACTCGGCGAGTCTGGCTCCAACTCGCCGAGTCCCCCCTTTAAAACACCCTAAAATGCAATTTAACAATACTTGAGATTTTGGGCTGTTACAATTCTCCCCCACTAGAATTAGACTTCGCCCTCGAAGTCTCACTCTGAAAATAGATCCGATTGCTGCTCACGCATCTCACGTTTCGGCTTCCCTAGGCACTACCGGTCTCTTCCGAGGCCACCACTGGACCAATACCAGAGGTACCTCCTTGTTCCTCAGAACCTTGATCTTCCGATCTCCGACGGCCACTGGCCTCTCGACGTAACACAGGCTCGCATCCACCTAATCGTTCTCAAGTAGAACCACTGCTGACTCATCCGCTATACACCTCTTCAATTGCGACACATACAAGTGTCATGGATCCGTCCCAATTCCGCTGACAGCTCCAACGATAGGTCACCCTTCCTACCTTCGTACCTTCACGAAAAGACCCAACATACCGGGGCCCCCCATTTACTCCTCTTCCTAAATCGAACCACCCCGTCAGAAATACGAAATCGCCGACCTGAATCACATGCTCGCAACGGCGTCTGCCTGCATAACCTTCCTGTTAACTCTAGTCGATCACTAACTCTCTTTAACCTGCTGAGTCTGCTCTGACAACTAAAGCACGAACTCTGAACTGTTCATCACACTCTGTAATCGGAAATTACCCACGATGCACTCTGCTCCAAATCTCAACGATCACTCAACCCATAAGGGTTAGGATACCCTGAACCACCGGATCCCCGATCCATAGCCCACTTTGCCCACTCCGGTTCGACTGAGAGATCCATTCTCCCCCTCAGATCAACTCTCACAAGTTCCCTCTTGCCATCACATACACATACTAAACTAGTCCCAACACTCGCAGGTTGAAAAAAAAACCGATACACTGATGATATCCTCGAACATCTCCCAAAACGAACCACTAATATCCGTCCTATACCCTGATCAGAATCACACTGAGAATTCAAGATTCTCTATTCCCTTGCATCCTTTCTGAGTCTCGTCAGTCATCCCAGCCCGGATGGTTCCTACTTCATTGCCGCAAACACGATGCTCGAAACCATACTTGAAATACTCTAACCATAACCCTGCTCTGCAGATTTCACTTTCGTGAACTTGCACCCCTTCGGAGTTACACACCTTCCTTTTTTCTTTTCTTTTCCAAGGAACCCTCTTGGCCATAATGCCACTCCACCCGGTGCCACGGTGCTCGCCCCAAGCGACACCACCCTTTTTGCGTAACTGCTATTCACCTACTCTGGTTCTCATTGCAGGGGCTCTCAATCCCACGCACTCTCTCCACTCATCAAAATCGCTGCCTCCGCTAAACAAGATCAATAACCCGGGGCCAGACCTTCCAATGCAATCACACTGCAACATACGCGATCCGCAAATCTCAAACTAATCCAGCAATACCAACAGAGTCTCCAGTATGACCGGACCGACTCTCATAACACATACCAGCCACTCGAGGCTATGTCTCTGTGGGTCCGTACACCCAACTCTGCGAACCCTCAGGTTCTAACTCTGGAACCTTCCAGTTCCAGCTCTAGAAACATGCACAACATAATCCCGGGGAATTAATGCAGTACAACCCATCACGTATCACAACATACCAATACTCTGATCACATAGCCCCGGTCGCTTACTCAAGCTTGATCCTGACCTTCTCTCAGGTCTCCACAATAGAATGCCCTAGGTCTGTATCCCGCCCCGCATACCCGACGCTCACTCTCGTCGGCCTATACTCTGCGCTGACAACCACTGCTGGATCCCAACAGCTAAGCACCCTCACATACTCATCGATCTCCCGGAGAATTTTCTAATTCTCCCTCACTAAAACACTGACTAACTGCCACCGATCGTCATTAACGACTTTACCGAACAATCCTGCACAAAGAGAACATTTGCACACTGACTGCTTCCCACAAGCACAAGCAACCCTCAGCAAATACACCTCCTCCCTGATCAACCCACTCACAAGAATCTAGTCCTTCAATCATCCACTCCACGACTGTAGATGCTACCCGACGATCAACCCAGTGCCGCATCTCCCCTAACAACCCTCACGAGCGATAACCAAAGGAATCCTCGACAATAACCCATAACCAAACTCACAACCTGCCCAAAGGATGAACACCACATCGAAAACCGCACAAGACTACTGACACTAAAACACCAATTATAACCATACCCAACCATCAGGGAACAACGAATGCCAAAGCGAAAACCTGGAACACCAATCCATCACCACGCCAGACCCGCGAAACAACGAATACCGCAACGAAATCCAAACAAGATACCAGCCCAGACAATACGCCAAAACAATGCAAGACAATTAAGACATCCTGAAAACATCATACCCGCAGCTGTCTCCGGCACTGCTCCGTCTCCCTCTGTCGCACGCAGATAAACACGACCCTGAGCCCTCTGGGGCTCTGCTCCATCCTGTCCTCCTCAAATCCCGAATTGGCACTGACTGCCAACCATCCCGTGCACAGTGCCCCTCCCTTCCGCACTTGTGGCATGCACCATCGGACCCGCAAGCTCCGATGTAACCCCTTTTACTCGATCACCGACACCTATGGTCTCATGCTTTCCTACTGCATCTCTATACTCCACTTATTACTACTCCTAACAATTCTTGCTTTCTTACATACTGCACCCGGTTCTCCCCCACTAGGGTTCAAACCAACACCAAATAGCATACAATCAACCCACGGCTATCTTTCACCAGCGAAGTCGTATCTGCTCCAGAAAAAAAAATGTTGTGCAACACCCGATAGTCCCTCCCCTTATGGAGTCAAACAATCCCCTATACTCTGAACCTCTAGCTAACTCTCCAAGAACTTCTCATCACGGCTGCCTCTAATCGTTCCAAATCCCATACTGATCTAATACTAAGCACCTGCACTGCTCGATAACATGTCCGGCTCGCAGACTGCACCGCAGCATCATCGTTCCCCTCATCTCAACTCATCAATCTGTATCCAACGCCGGATTTGTCCCAAGAACAGGGACTTACTCTCAACATAGACGATAACTCTCCGCACTGCAAAACTCGTCTGAACTCTTCACTGCTACCACTACAACCCAACCTATTATTCTCAATTAGGTGTGGTGTGGTTCTCGGCTACCTCAGCCCCAACTGACTGTCTGTTCACGGTAAATCTCTGACTCGCGGTACACCCGCTACCTGATGCTCTGAGGAAAGTCATTATCGATAACTACCTGCAGGGTGTACTCCCAAATCCGGAACTGAAACACCCGACCTCTCGCGTCTTGCACACGAGCATAAATGACACTACTCACCCAAAAGGTGACCTCTCCTCTGTCGTCTGATTGCTCAACTCAACTGAAATTTTCCCCTGTCTTGACTCTTACCAAAATACTCTGATAGGCACTCGCCTTTCCCCTCGAGGAACGCCTCTCCGTACTCAATCATGGTCTACAGGCTTGAAGCCCATAGCGTCCAATCTCTACCTCATCGGTCATAACCGGATAACAAGATAGCCACAAGCATCGTCCACTACGAACCATGGTACTCATCCCATGACATCCCTCATCAACATGCTTCAGTGTATGGTACCTGAACCATAGCACCACTCCTCAATCTGCTCCAATGTATAGCACTCGGACCACAACATCTATCTCAATCTGTTCCAATGTATGGCGCCCAGACCATAACATCACTCTGTAATCCGCTCCGATGTATGCTGCTCGAACCACAACATCCATCCTCAATCTGTCCCGATGTATGGTACCCGGACCATAACATCGCTCCGCAGTCCGCTCCGACGTATCGTATTCAAACCATAACATCACTCCTCAATCTGTTCCTTAAGACCTTCAGAATGCTCCCTGTATCAAGTATGGGTCCTCTGCTTTCAGTAGTACGGGCCCATACTACCTGCCACATCTACCCATACTTTCCACACGGACCATCCCAGAGTTCCTAAGTAGCTGATCGACCTGCTCTTTTCACCAATCCCATCTTGCATGCTCGCTCCCCAACGAAATCCTCTTTTCTACCCGCGCACCCATCTTGGCTAGATTTAATCTCTAGCCCTTTCCGCCGTCCTCCCACTTCTTTGCCATCAGCTGCTGAAGAGCTCCTAATGATGCCAAACATCTACCTCCTGAGTATCGTCATACTCACTTAGTAGCTGTCTCCCATCATCGAGAACTCCACAAAGCACGAAGCAAGCAGCATTCGAGCATCGAAGCATACATAGGACTCCCTAGCTGTGATAGCTCCACTTTCTCGGCTCATCCTCGGAGGTACCACTGTACTCTGTAGCTCTACCCCTCGTGCGTTCTAACTAGATACCCCCACTCATCACATACACACAAAAGCATAACGCACATATAACAACAAACCCTAGACTAAGGCATCACAAATCAGGCCACTCTAGTCCTAAGATGTGAAATACTTAGCCTGTCTCTAGCATGCGATAATGTCTCATAAAGTGCATAATAAATATTTCATAACACAAAAGTAAGGGTATTTTGGGAATTCACCGTTTGGCTCTGGCTGATTGTACACACTGCTCTTTCTTGCTTTCTCTTTGAACTCTTATTCACTTTTAGAAAACCATTTATTTGAAAAACTTTTTCTTACTTCCTCAGTTTGAGTCCAGATTTACCCGTAGGTGCGTCCGAATCCCTCAAACCAAGGCTCTGATACCAATTTGTAACACCGTAATTTCTAAAAACAAAATTTTCATTTAAATAATCAATTTAATATTAAAACACTTGTTTAAAATCTTATTCGCATTCGAATTACAAAACATAGTTTCATTTTCGTTTAATAGAAAACCAGGATCCTCCAAGACACAACTCTTTCTTCGGTGTGTACAATCGAACCGTTGCCATCCCGCGTTACTGTAAGAACCTGAAACAACATAGCATACACAACGTAAGCACGAAGCTTAGTGAGTTCCCCAATATACCTTACGCACATACGCCTTTCCAGGCCCTGACCTTCCGGTCAACTGTACAATGCCTTCCGGCCCATGAGATACTCGCCTTCCGGCCCATAAGATATTTGCCTTCCGGCCCATGAGATAATTGCCTTCCGGCCCATAAGATAATTGCCTTCCGGCCCATAAGATAATTGCCTTCCGGCCCATACACATATATAACACATAATACAAATACTCTAACACATAAAGCACATATATCATATATCAACCTGCCTTCCGGTCCGTAACATATTCTAACACATAAAGCACATTCACTATATACCATACCTGACCTTTCTGTCACATAATACTTTGCCTTCCGGCCCGGACCTTTCGATCCACATAATATTGCCTTCCGGCCCGTAATATAATCTAACACATATAACATAACACACATAACACGTAAGTCATACATCATACCGTTCTTTCTGTCACATGAAGTCTCGCCTTCCGGCCCGTATAAGTATACATCATATATAAGCATACATCACATATAAAGCATCTATCTCCCTAGCCATAGCATAAATATAACACATACGACCTTTCGGTCTCACAATCAACCCTTCCGGGTGAGGTATAGTGAGAAGACTCACCTCGCGGACACTGGAAGATAGCAACTCCTAAAATCCCTTGCACTTGATCCTCCGAGCTACAAGCTCCCTGTAACACCATATATCCCTTAGTAATACTCCTATCTTCCACGTTAACTGACCCTAAGAAATCACACCGGTCAACTCTGGTCAACAGCCCGATGTCAGCTCGACTGGACTCGGCGAGTCTGGTCGTCCTTCAATCCTCTACGAGTCCCCTTCTACTCGTCGAGTATCCTCTTTGACTCGACGAGTTACTCCTGGAAGAATCGCGGGGCCACCCCGACTCTACTCGCCGAGTCTGAAGAACAACTCGGCGAGTCCCAGTGAATCTTCAAGCTACTCGCCGAGTCTGATCATCCGACTCGGCGAGTCCACGCCATGCAGTCGATCCAACTGCTTCCTGAGGTACGTTTTTCCCGAGATACACACTCATGGGACTTCTGGACCTCTAATCATCCTATTACTAGGGTAGAAACCTTTGTATAACAACATAATAATCCATCAAATCTCCAAATGGGTTTCATAAACCCTAGATTCGTGTACACATCAAAATAACAGGAATGATCCGAAACCTTACCTGAAAACATACTCTCTGTGTCCCCAAACCTCAGAACTCGACCTCCTTGCTCTTCCTTTGGTCAAAACCCTTCCTCTTCTTGCACCACAATTCCTTCAAAGTCAATAATGGCCTTCAAGTTTTGCTCCAGATGCCACAGTCGTCTAGGGTTCTCCACAATCGGCCAAAAGACGTGAAATGACGACATAACAACCCTTAAATACGACCCAAACCGAAACGGCTAGGGTTTCTGCTGAACAGCGTCGACTCGCCGAGTCCATACCTGGACTCGTCGAGTCCAGTCGCGAACCCGCGACCAAATCTGCGACCCTACTCGGCGAGTCTGGCTCCAACTCGCCGAGTCCCCCCTTTAAAACACCCTAAAATGCAATTTAACAATACTTGAGATTTTGGGCTGTTACACAAAAAGAACGCAAGAAATCCCAAAAACTTGCCATGCAACAACAGCAAGTGGAAACCCTACCATCCCCGTACCGAGCAGACCATATAAAGGAACACTCCCGAAGTGCAACCGGTGCAACTACTACCACAAGGGAATTTACCAAGCCTGGCAATGCAATAATTGCAACAAGATGGGGCACATTGCTCGTTTCTGTAGAACTAGCTCCACTACTAGAGCAAGCCTAGTTTGCTATAGCTATGGTGAGGTAGGGCACTATTAAAGGAATTGTCCAAAAGAGAAGATCAACGAAAGCAATCTTGTCCCCATGACTCCCACTCGACACTTCACTTCCACCACCAATGTTGGTGTTGTCCATATATGTCACCAATGCGGTGAAATTGGACACCTCAAGAAGGATTGCCCAATAGCGAAGAACTCGGGTGCAGATGGGAAGATTCTTAGGATCACAGTTGCGGGAGAACCTGCTGCGGAACCCACGTTAATGTAATTTAGGCGTTTCGTTGTAACAGACTTATAAACCATCCAAAGCTAGTGCAACTAGACTCTTACTTTTGCGAGATCCTGTCTGTATATGGATTCTCGTGCTGCGTATACTTGTCTTTTGTAGTATACCTCATTCGCAGCAATGGTCTTGTTGTAAGTCTAAACTATTGTAACTATGTTGATGGTTGCACGGTTGTGTTTTGTCTATAAACGTCGTATGTTCAAATCTAATGTCTTTAAGTTTCCGTATGATTCCGACATTATCATAAAACTAGATTCAATTTGATCCACACCATACCAGCTTCTTAAGTACATCTCTTTACCAGTAAACGTCGTTTTAGCAAAGCCGTCATATCAGAACACCGAAGTACAAATGCATGGAGTACCTCATAGTTCCTTTCTTTCCGAAGAAATCCCCGAAGTACCACTCGTGCAGTACGTCAAGTTTAATTCAAGGATTCATGCGGTTGATCTATCACTGAGGAATGTATACAAAAGAGTGGTATATAATCAAGGTTCTACAGGTTTAGAATTGATGATTCCACTTTAACTTCTTTTTCCCCTATGAGATATGAGCTGAAAGAAGAATCAGTTATTCGACTATCTTTTCAATCTTAATTATATACGACTCGTATGCATGAGATTATGATTGTGAAACTATGTATGAATTCTAATATGAACTTCAGGACGGAGAACTGCTCAAGACTACGAGTAATCGCATTCTCATGTGAACAAACTTAGAACCTAGTAAGACTTCTGTAAACAGATTTCCCTTCAGTCTAAACACCAACGGAGATACAAGAACAGTCTGGACAACTTAATGAACTACAGAAAAATAGAACTGGAAGACCATGTTCTCACCCTGGAGAACTCCGGTCTTATTCTTCCAAAGATCGACGGATTGCATCGTATGTTCCTCGGCTATTGAGGACTCCGTCCAGATTTTCCATTAGAAATCATTGTCTCTGTCTCGCATAGATGAATCGGTTGAGCAAACGCAAGGAACGAGTACTTTTCAGAATTGGACGAAGATCCAAATATCACCAGTTTGAGTGTGAGGGAAGGATGTCTGAAAGACTACCTTCTAAACTCAATGCGGACACATCGAGTCCGTAGTGATACCCCTCGGATAGGACCAATACGCCCGAAGCATTCATGAGATTAATGAATAGAGTCTGTTTTTCTTACTTGGATCAGTTCGTCTATCTCCATGTAATGACTTACTTATCTACCCTCGTAGTAAGAAGGAACCCGCAGAAACATTACCCTCGGAGATACTTTCCGCGAAGTTCTCTAAACACGAGTTTCGAAATTTAAGAGTCAGATTCCTAAGACACACTATTAGCGATGTGGGAATCCTGAGTACTCTTTCAATTTATCAAAATCGTTGAGAATTTGTCGACACCAGAGACGCCGACAGGAATTTCGCCAAATTCTAGGTCTTACAGACCTATTGTCAAAGATCATCGAGAACTCCTCGCAAATTACAGACACCCTTACGACTTTGACCCAGCAGGGGGTGGCCCTTGACTGGGAAGATAAACAAGAAAAAGAAACCTTGGAAATTCCAAGTTAGAGACCAAGTTCTGTAGGAAAAACTCACTCTGGGAATGGCTTAATACGCTTCGTATCGCGTGGAAAGCTAAATACAATATAGTTAGGACCTCCGAGATTCTTACCAGAATCGGTCCTGTACCTCGCAAACTAGACCTACTCCGCGAACTCAGTCACGTACATTCTACTCTTCGCGTCTCGATCGTGAAACCATACCTTTTCGTTAGGACTTTTGTAAGTCCACTCATCGAGATCCACCCCTACGTATTAGAACCATAGTGACCCTTAACAGAGAGGTCAAGCGGACGAAACAACACCATCGCCCGTTAGTGAAGGTTCGTTGGGATACCAACCGAGGACCCAATTTCAATTAGGAGCGTGAGACACAATCGATTAGGAAGTTTCCTCCTCATGAATCGATCATTCATACCTACTTCCTTGCCTAAATTCTAGTTTCGCGCCAAAATTCACTTTAACAGGGGGATGATGTGACAACCCGAAATTTCCATTCTGAACAAACCATATGAAGTCAATAGAAGTTAGAACAGTTACAGTGAAAATCCATACTTTTGGGTATAAGTTTGAGTATTTCAGGATTTACACTTAAGGAGATATTAGGAGAGTGGATACACTAGGGTTTTGTGCAACACTGTTATTCCAAAACTCTAGGATATTAGGATTCAATCCCGGAATAAAAATATTTTCTACCAAAAATCCCAGGACCATATATAGGATTCTGAACCATATTTATTCATTATTTCCAATTCCAATTATAGAAAAGCAGAATTCTCTCTCAAGGATCTTCGGACTTTCGTTCCGGAAAGTGAGTACTTCTATCTAGTGTTGTTTTAAAGCTTCATATATGTTTAATACACTAGAAATCTAGGAAAACACTAATATCTGTGAGTTTACCGCCCAAGAACACCTTGGGGAGTAAACTCCTTTATAAACGTTAAAGTGTGCCCAATGTCCCTCAAAGCCTTGAAATGAACCTAGAAGCTACCATTACATGTTTAAACCACAAAACAATTAAGAATCAAAGGCTAGAAGTGAGTTCATGGCCAAGGACGTTCTTGGGCCGTGAACTCCATGTTTAGGTGCCAAAACACCCTAAAAACCTTCCTTAAGCCAGGAGACTAATTTAGACATGTACCCTAATGAGTTTAGGACTAGCAAACACCCTTAGAACACCAAGAGTAAGGTGTTCACGGCCCAAGAAGTTCCAGGGCCGTGAACTCCAAACAATAGTGCCAAATGGTGCTATAAACTCTTCTAAAGCCTTGTACACTAGCATAGTTTAGTTCCTAGTTAAATTAGGGAGTAGAAAACACGACAAACACCCTCCCAAGGGAGATTACGGCCGTAATCTCCATGGGATTTCGTCCATGGGCCGTGAACTCCTCAAAGGAGTTAAAAAGAAGCCCAAACACTTGTTTAAGCCTAGAAGCACTTCACCACTTAAGTTGTAATAGATTTGAGCTTCATTTAGAGCCCCAATGGAGAGTTTACGACCAGGAGTTTACTCTCCTGGGCCGTAAACTCCAACACACATGGTCTTTAGACCATAAACTTCCATATGAGGTCTTGCACTCCTTTGTTGCAACCCATTAGCCTCCTAGCACTTGACCAAAGTGTTTTCCTCGCATTAGGATGTTTATACATGTTTAATTAGTGTTATAATCACTAATTATTTATATACATATTTCTTTATACTAAACTGTTTTATCAAACCCATGCCTTCAAACCGTTTTATAGATTGACATCAAGTCGATCTTTTGTTAGATAATAATTATGTTCAAAAGTTTTACAAAACTTACTTTATGCTTTTAAATTATAAATTTCATGCCTATATATCTATAGTTATATGAGGAATGTTTAAAAGACTTAGGAAGGCTATCCTTATTTCCTTTTCCTCGATTTGGATGTGGTCTGGTGGGATATCGGGTACCTGTCCGAAGGTCGTTTAAATATTAGTTATATATCATGTGTACATATATAGTCATTAAGATCTTCTAGTTCATCCAATACCCTTGGGTAGCAAGGGTATACATCCATGTCCATACGTACCGGTTAGATTACTAGTAAACTACCATATGGGTAGTTTAGGAAGATACTAGAACTATTACTAGAGTTCATTCATGAGTCAATACTTGCTGGATAGAGAGAACATACATTACAGCTAGAACATTACAGTACATTACTATACTTGCCAGATAGAGAGAACATACATTACAGCTAGAACATTACTGTACATTACTATACTATTACATAGATATGTTTACATGATCACACTTACATGAGTAAAATTACATGATCACACTTACATGAGTACAACTACATGATAACTTACATGATGTCACACCTCAAAACTGGAACGGCGGAAACGTTCTGGGGTGGATGATGTCATGTCAAGTATCACAACATATGCAGTATAGTAATCAAAGTACAACAACCATTGCATGAAGAGTAATAATTTTACATGGTTTACATTACATAGAAACATCAAAGTATAATAGAAACTAGTATAGATGTAGCTTGGTACAAAACTGTCTTCAACAAAAGCTCCTGGAACGTACCTATCTATTGCTGACCTGAGAATACAAGTTATTCGAAAGCGATCATCAGCATTTTTACAAATGCTGGTGAGTTCATAAGTATTTAGTGTCATTTTATTCAAACAACGTTATAAAAGTAGTAGTTTAGAATTAACGGTGCATTAGAGTTCTTTCCCGAAAATCCTATATTTTCTAAATAAAAGCAGTCTTCTACCAAGACCCGACAGTGTTATGTTTTAGAGAGAATTTCCCTGAAATTTTATTATTACCAAAATATGGTATTTGACTTTAAAGAAAGTAGAAGGATATCACAAGTAAAACCATTCGGGAAAATAACATACGCCTCAGCAAGAAATACTGCTGACTAAGGCAAAAGAAATCATACTCTCTAGGAGAGTATCGAATGAACGACACGTCTGGCTCAGTCTAACAAAAGGGAGACACAGACCCCAGACGACATCAAATGAAAGATACGTCTAGCAAGGTCTGAAAACAGTGAAAACAGAACCCAGACAGTATCAACTGAATGATACGTCTAACAGGGTCTAAAAACATTGAATACAATGTTAAATTCCCGTTACCTTAAAGCCATGAATTATAAGGTAACCCCGAGATACTCGTAACCATATTGATAGACACTAGAGAACTTGACGCCCTGCAAGCGCTGGTGTAAGTATGACATTTGTCACCCCTTGGCTTGGTAGGCTGTGGACTGTAGCTAGCAGTCAGGGTGCGGGGGTGTCAATCCCATATAGATCTATACACACATTGTCAGCTCTCCCTACAAGAGACTCTGGTTACCAACTAGACAATGGAGAAGGCCGTGTCCTGAAGATGTATCCCAAATAGTGAATTCTGATGAAAGTGCTAGACTAGCAGTAGAGACTCATAACTGAACCGACCGACGTAAACCTATATGTCTATGCTTGTATACATAATATATAACTAATGATCAAACGACCTTCGGACGGATATGCGATCCCACCGGACCACATCTCAACGAAGAAAAGGAAATAGGGCGAACTACCCTTCCTAATTCCTTTAAACATTATTTATATAACTTATACAAGCACATGCATACAATTAACTAAGTGGAAGCATTTAACGAAGCTGAAGTGTTTAACAAAGTACAAGTGTTTCACAAAGTAGAAGTGTTAACAAGTAGGAGCGTATCATGAAGTAGGAGCGTATCGTGAAGTAGGAATGTATCGTGAAGTAGGAGCGTATCGTGAAGTAGGAGCGTATCGTGAAGTAGGAGCGTATCGTGAAGTAGGAGCATATTGTGAAGTAGGAGCGTTAATAAGTAGGAGCGTATTACGAAGTAAAAGAGTAACACAAATTAAAAGTGTATCACAAAGTAAAAGCGTTAACAAAGTAGTAGCATTTAACTAAGTAGGAGCATTAACTATGTAGAAGTATAATCGAAGCAGTAGTCTCTAACGAAGTAGGAGTATAAAAACATGGAAGAAAACTTTGATGAAAACTTTGGAAAACCTTTAGAAATCCTTTGAAAACCTTTCATAAACAAGTTTTAAATGAAACTTTGATAAGACATTTTAAGTAAAGAAATCCTTTGTTTAAAATACTGCTGTAACTGAATCTGAAGTAAAACATACAGCACGAGAGACAATTTGAGAAAAGCTTTGAACAAGTAAAGACGTTTTGGAAAACCATTTGCAGTATTATACACGGTAAACGGTTGATAGTGAAATAAATTCTTGTGCATGCGGGTTATCAATCACCTGTGATTGATAAGATAACTGGCATGTTTAACTTGTATTCCCCCCGCCCCATAAAAGCATGTAAAAACATTGAAAAGGTTCATTCAGGGGTATGAACTCACCTGATGTAAGTGGATCCGACGAAGGTGTCGGTTGGGTGCTCGGTGTCAAGTAAAGACTTGAACACACTTAGTGACCTATTAACATATGATAATATATGTTTACATACAATTAGTAAATATAATACTATTTAATCACGTATGCGCATCCCAAAGTACGGAAAACACTTTGGTTAAGTGATTGGAGTGTCCCGGGTAACATTTAATGGTGTGTATGGCTTAGATAGGGAGTTTACTCTTCAAGAGTAAACTCTTTATAGAGTTCACGGCCCTGGGACTAACTCCCCATGAGTTTACGGCCATAAACTCATGGTGAGGGTGTTCTAGGATGCCAAAATGTCATATATCACTTGTGGAATATTGCTAGGTGCAAATATAAAGTGTATGAATGGATTTGAGGCATCAATTGGACCATTTGAGGAGTTTACGGCCCTAAACAATGAGTTTACGGACGTAATCTCCTATATGCATGTTCTCTTGGAGTTTTAAGCGTCTTAAATGGTAGAGAATAAAGTCCTATGTATTTTTCCAAGTCAAATGAAGAAGTTAGGGCATCATTTGGGCACTTAATGGGAGTTTACGGCCCATGGACTAATTCTATGAGGGTTTATGGCCGTAAACTCCTATTTCCTTGATTTGATTGAAGTTTAAAGCCTTTACTTCAATGGGGTTGCTTCTAAATATTTTCCAAGGCTATAGGAGGTGTTTGAGGGTATTTCTAACACTTGAACTTGAGTTTACTCCCCATGAAGAGGAGTTTACGGCCCAAGCATGTTCTTGGGCAATAAACTCAAGTTTAATCCCTAAAATTTAAGTTCAAGATGTTCTAAGTCCGTTCCCATTAGTCATTTAACCATATCTAAGCCTTAGGGGTAGTTTTGAGGCGTTTGGGGGCTTCAAAACCCCATTTAAGGGTGTTCACAGTCCAAGAGTGTTCTTGGGCCGTAAACACACCCCTTTTTGATGTCTTTAACTCGAATTTGCATGCTAAATAAGCTATACAACAAGGTAGGGTAGATTACTTACTCGTTTGGGGCTCGAAACAGACGTTTTTGGCTCGAAAATAAGTTGTAAAGAGAGTGTGTAGAGAGAGAGTGAAAAGGGTGGAAATGAAGTTTACTCTCCCTTATATAGGGGCTTGAGTTGAGGCTCAGTGAAAATCTACCCGATACTGCCGTTAAATGGGGCTTTTTGGTCGTACCCGATTAAGCGGTCGTATTTTGACTTGGTTGAAACTAAAATTTTTTAAAGGAATATTGTGGTGTTTTTAATTTGTTTCAACCCTTACCAAGTCATTATAAAAGTCCCACATTAATTAACCTCTTCCAAAGGTTAACGGACAATTTAATAAAATGAGGCTTATTAACGGAAGGAGGGGTTAAATGTGATGGAATAAATTTCGGGTTGTCACATCATCCCCGCATTAGGGAATTTCGTCCCGAAATTCAGGTTTAGGCAAGGAAGTAGGTATGAATGACCGAGTAATGAGATGAAGGTACTTCCTATTAGGTTGGTCCTTGCACTCCCAAGTGAACTCTGGCCTTTGTTTGGTGTTCTAACAAAACTTCACTTACGGGATGCGGATTCCGTCTCGTGCCATTAGCGATTCCTACTGGTTCGTCTACGAAGTTAGGGTTCCCAATGGTTTCTATCAAGATGAGTGGGATACAAAGAGCGACGTCGGGTAACCGCTTATCAAGTCTAAGAAGTGGATTGATCTGGGGTGAAGCTTGTGGAATTTCCGAAAGTAGTAGTGGTCTGGCGAGGGTTGGACCCATCTCCGTAAAGAATCTCGGATGGTCCTAAGCTCTCGGAAGGGTTGAGATTTTCAGTACTTAGAACATAGCGTACTTCTATGGCGAGAGCATCACTGGCGTGACCGCCATTCCGAAGTTCCAAACGTTCTCTCTCATACTGGAAGTGTAGTCCTTCAGGTTGGTTCTTAGGAAGCTCGGGTTGTCCTTGGTTTTGCGTTTCCTGTCAATTGGCTTTTAGAGACTTTCTAGATCATCAGATGGGTTGTGTGTCTACGGTATCTTTTTGTTGTAGAGTGGCTATCTCAATTTTCTGCAAAATGAACCTGCACTAATGAATCTTGAGATATTCCTAACGGAAACCCTCAGGGTCGGGGAGATAGGGTTTCACCAGACGAGTGTTGGACTATCTCAGGAGGTGGTTCTACTATTTCTGCGTGAGATAGTATTTGTGGAACACATGATAGTCTAATAAATCTTGTAAGACATGCCCTAATTTCCATGGTGATAGTTTATTCTAGTGCAGAAAGCGCGTGCTCCTGTATAACCCATCGACTAACACCTAGACTGGTGTCAAGTCTATAATCTCTCCGGGATCTGGGTTATAAGGCTTAACACAACCTACTCTCGCACTTTATTCAAGTATTCTTGGCTACGGAGGTTATCCTGTGGTTCTCGGTATCCTAGTGTTCACTTCGGAGAATGAAGTCTATCGTCTATAGGGTGACGGCGATTTCCTCCACGCGGGAGGTCAGAGGGTCCTAGGCACTACTCGTCGGTAACGGGGTGGACAAAGTGCCTGAGTAGTGCCAATATCTTCTGCAACTACTCTTCCGAAGGTTCTGAGTTGCCTCGATCTAGGTCAAATCTAGTGAGTATTGGGTTCCATTACTTAGAACTTTAATCTCCTCATCCACTCTTCTCAGAGTTTAACATCATCGCAGCTTTCAGAATTCTGGGATATCCGCTGAGATGCTTAATTCATGGGATTGAGCGTGAATGGATGGTCGTAGTCAATGTCCTTGACTCTTACAACTCAGATTTCTTTTTCAATTGAGGGTGTTAGCTACTATATTGGTCTAACCGGGAGGACTACAAATTTCGGATTTGTGGTCATTATAGTAGCTCAAACCGCCGTGGTTCTCTTGACTCTAGCTCCCATCCCATGGGATAGGATGAAGGGTCTTTCTATGGGGTTCGTGGTAGAGCTCATACTTGGCTTAACCACTAATACTTGGTGTATGCAAGCCGTATATAATTGAGGTCGGCAGGATGTTCAGTTGTGCGACTCCACCCCAGCCCACAACCCAATGAGGAACAAGGAGTAGGGAGGAAGCACACATCTTAAATCTTTTTGATCTCAATTATATACCACTCTTATGCATATACTCAGTTATAGTGGTCAGTCTCATGAGTTCTATCCTCTTGATTCACGAACCTGATTGTGAGGTGCGAAGGGTCTTTCTGGGGAATCTACGAGGTATGCTTCGGGTGGTTATCGTCTTCTGGAATGCCTGCAATGTCTTTCGCTTCGGTTCCTATTCGTCTAAGGAGGATTGGGTAACAGCACGCGGTACCTTCTCCTGGGTACTTCAGAAGGTTTGAAATAAGAGTGACGACTGGCAGATCATATTAGTCTTTATTATTTTTATTTTGTTTAGGTTCGAAAGAACCTTTATATGCCGAAATGACTACGGTGAAATTTCTTTTTACACAGCACTAAGGATTTACACATGGTTGCACGACGTCGAACCATGATTGATAGAGGCGTCGAAGTTGGCATACTTCGACATGATATAAAATGAGGATCGATAGAGTCATGTGCCGAATGGGCACACAAGTTCTAGGGGTCTCGGGTTTCGTCATATGTATCATTGTCGCGGATACTTGGACCGATAGAGTCGACGCTGAACTATAGAGAGTCCTAAGTGTTTCTGAGTAGAGTACCTTTTCATGAATGGATTCTCACGAGGCATTTCTATAATCGCCTAACATATACTAGTCATGTATAATTAAGGTGGGGAGGACTGTTGACTGAGCGACTTTGCCCTAAATCCACAACCAAACGAGGAGTAGGAAATGAGGCGGCATTCACTCACTCTAGGTCTATCCATCTCAATTATACATGGTCGTAACGTATATATCTAGCCATTATAGTTTTACCTGATGAAATTTTAAATTTTATAATAGTGTTGTGACTTTAGCCTTAATGGGGAAGTAATTACATTTAGAGTTAGCCTTTTAATGGTTTTGGTTAGTTATCTGAGATTAAGAGACGTACCAAAAATCTACCGGGTTCCTTGATGCTTCTCCCCAAGCATTAGAGTTAGACTCCTCCTGTGTGCTTGTCTTTTCTTTCCGTTGCGCAATCTCGCTTTAGGTGCCCAATCTCACCACATAGGTGGCATACTGGATTGGTCGTTACATTGGTGGTTGATGTAATAAACTCAACTGGGGTTCTGCAGACGCGAGCAGTATGCCCCTTCATGTTGCACCTAGCACAATAGAGTTCTCGGCAGATACCATGATGATGGTAGCTGCACTTGCTGCAGTGGGGAAGGTTTCCTAGGTATGGTCTTCTGGAAGTCGTGATGGAAGGGCTGGCAGGGGTATTGACTGTCTCAGCTCATTGCCCTTCAGAAGGTCCTCGAGCCGAGGTACTTCCCTCCTCGATCTTGATCTTTCTCTTCAGTGGATTTGAGTGAGGTTCTTGGGTGGCTGGGTATGCAGAGGTTGGTTGTTGTTGTCCATTACTTAGATCGGAATTTCCGATAGGGATCTTGCTAACATTGGCGTTGTTAGCATTCAGTTGAGCCATGACAGCTGCTACGGCTGCCGAGACTGCAGCTTGGAACGTAGTTTCATCGAATTGGAGAGTCAGTTTCTTGCCAGCAGATGGGTTACGCTTCCTCGGAGGCATGGTTTTCCCTACACGGAAAGGAACACAAGCTGATGAGAGAGGATGGCTAACCCTGGACGTGTCTGTCCTTACTATATTAGGCATATATTTTTTCCGTGCTTCGGAATTTGGTTGTGTGAGTGTCGACCTACATCCCTATGATGTAGTCATGGTATTCATGGTAGAAGTATGAGTGTCGGAAAAGCCATAAGATGGGAGTCGTTTCTACTAAGTTACCTTTATACTGGGAAAGGTTCACTCTCCGGCCTGGAAAGATTTGAGAACAGTTCGGAACGAAGACCGTGGGAAGAAAGGCTCATGAAGACTTATGGGTAAACACTCTCAATAGTGGTGTGGGGATCCGCTCTAATCATATTACTTGCAACAGGAAAATGCGATTTACCTAACACATAGCGTGAGTAGTGTAATCACTAAGTCACTAAATTGTATTATTTTATAGGTGTATTGGCATGACGAATATGAGGATAAAACACTTCTCGGGTTCCATGTACTGGCTCCCTCTGTCTACCTCGTATCTTTCACTGGGACCGGCATGGGTTTCCTTCGGGTAGTTTCCTAGGGTTCTCTTCTCCTATAGACATATTGAATTTCTACCCCGCCTTACTTCCGAATCTGACTCTGGGTGTCATCACTTCATGATGGAAGACTGGAAATCTCGGAAGTTTAGGCGAATTTCTCACCGATGTCCCTGAAAAGATATAGGCACTTGGTGATTTCAATAGTCTCGACCTAGTTCATTTATTTCCGAACTGGAAATCTTCTCAATGAACCTCTTCTGGGTCTGAATCAACTCTTCTGTCAAGCACTGAAGTGGATAGGGTTTTCTACAGGGTTCGTGCAAGAATGGAAATGTCTTAAGAATCCTAAGAGATTATTAACATTTCACTGGGTGATCCATATCGAGTCCTGCTATGGTTACATAGGGTATATAAATCAAAATATAGCATAGATCCTGTAGGCCTTCGAATATGTGATACTACTCTATATCTACATCCCAACGAGGAAAAGGAAGTAGAGCGAAAACACACATTCTTAGCCTATGGGATCCTTATTATATATAACCTTATGAGTATACCCTATGTAATTGTAGGTATATCAATAAGGATCTTTTTAGTTCTTCACACAAGGTTATCTACGGATCCTAAAATACCCTTATGGTATTTTAATTTCTTGCTTGTTTCTTAACTTCTGAATATGATTCTGGGATTAATGTGAGTCTTTTAGTATTCCAAAATACTACCATAGTATTTTAAACTTTATGTTTGGCTCTATCATTCCTAGTTGGTAAGTTTCAGACTCGTTGCAACACCACTATTACTCCCAAGCACACGTTCATCGCATCTCGAATAAATGTAGTTGATCAGGTTACATTTATTCCACCTTACGATTACATAACTGCCCAGGTTTGACGGTAATGCTCAACATCCAAAGACTTTTATTCTTGTTCTTCTTGTGATACTTGTGTTCGAGTGTTTAGAATCTGGATGTTCTTATACTTTTGTAAAATATGGTTATATTTTAAAGTATAATTCTTGGTCAGAGTGTTTTATCCCTATGTATTTATAGGATGTATATCTGTAACAGCCCGGAATTCCAGGTATCTTTTATGTTTATGTTTTGGGTGTTTTGTGAGGGGACTCGGCGAGTTGGAGCTCAAACTCGCCGACTAGGATCACGGTTCTGGACGCGGGTTCGTGCCTGGACTCAGCGAGTCCAAGGTATGGACTCGGCAAGTCCGTGCTGTTTAATGAAACCCTAATTTCTCGGGTTTGGGGCCTATTTAAAGGGCCTTAAGGCCGTCATTTGTGCTCACCGGTCCCCTGAGTGAAACCCTAGCGAGTTTGAGCGTTTGGAGCAAAGCAAGGAGCCATTATTGACCTTGGAGGTGTTATCTTGCAAGGGAAAGGAAGCAATAGCTAAGGGGAATCAAGAGGAGCCACTTCCTGAAAGATTTGAGGTCCAGAACATCACGTTTGAGGTACTACCTTCGAGCTATTCTCTGTTATGTTGATGTTTATATTGATTTAGGGCTTATTGAGCCCTTCTGTGGCTAGATCTAGTTCTTCCTTGGTCCCTTAAGCGAGTTAGGTTCTAGATCTGGACCCTTGGAGGTCCAGAGTGTCCCTTTGCCCAAGCTTTTTATGAATCCATGGGGGTTTTGGATTGGGGTCTTTGTGCTTGAGGTCAAAACACCATTTATGAGTCATGGGGTGTGTTATGAGCACCAAGACATGGACTTTACGTGATGAATAAGCTTAGGAGGGCCAGATCTATGAGTTGTTGGAGCGGATCTGACCTCAGAAGCAAGTTTGAGTTGATGCATGGCATGGACTCGCCGAGTCTGAAGAACAGACTCGGCGAGTAGCATGAAGATTGTCCGTAACCACTCAGTGAGTGGTCCAGCCGAGTTATGGGTTGACTCAGTGAGTCAGGGAGAGTTAGAGAGGGTTGACAGGTGGATTGAGTCGAACTGGAACTCGCCGAGTTGTTCTTGAGACTCGGCGAGTTGAGTCGGGGTGGCCCCGCGATTCATACCAGGTGGAACTCGTCGAGTCAGGGGAATACTCGACATGTCAAAAAGGGAATCCTAGAGAGTTGGTGAAAACGCCTAGACTCGCCGAGTCGCCCTAGTGCACTCGCCGAGTCCGGTCAATGTTGACCGTTGACCGTTGACCAGAGTTGACCAATGTTGACTTGATAGGGGTAGTCAACCTTAGTGGTAAAAGTGTTAATTAGAGACATATGATGTTATAGGAGGATTATAGCTCAGAGGATAGAGCACGAGTGATTTCCAGGATTCGTGAGTTATCGAGATACACGAGGTGAGTCTTCTCACTATACTTTACCTTGAGTAGGTAACCATAGTTATGTGATCAGAGTATTTGTATGCTATATGTATGTGATGTGTTGTACTGCATTATTTCTATGTGATTTATGTTGTGCATGTTTCAAAGTTGGAACCGGAAGGTTCACAGAGTTTGGGTGCACGGACCCATAGAGTTATAGCCTCGAGTGGCTAATATGTGTTATGTGTGTGGTATTTTGGGGAACTCACTAAGCTTTGTGATTACAGTGTTAGTGTTGTTGTTTTAGGTATTAGCGATGACCGTGGGAAGGCGCCGGCTTGATCTGTACACACGCATGGGATTTTTGATATATATTTATGATCTTGGGATTTTGTATGATGTGAATTGAGATTTTAAACTTAATGTTTTATGAAAATTAAATGAGAAATGTTTTTATATTTGTGAAAAATTATTTTGAAAATTCACGGTGTTACAATATCTTTTATGAATTGATATACTTAGCTCACTATAAACAATGGTCTGATACCAATCTGTCACACCCCAAAACCGGAACGGCAGAAACGTTCTGGGGTGCATGACACACACACCCCAGGAGAGTATTGAATGAACGATACGCCTGGCTCAGTCTAACAAAATAGAGACACACACCCCAGACGACATCAAATGAAAGATACGTCTAGCAAGGTCTAAAAACAGTGAAAACAGACCCCAGACAGTATCAACTGAATGATACGTCTAGCAAGGTCTAAAAACAGTGAATACAGTGTTAAATTCCCGTTACCTTAATACCATGAATAATAAGGTAACCCTGCAAGCGTCGGTGTAAGTATGACATTTGTCACCCCTTGGCTTGGTAGGCCGTGGACTGTAGCTAGCAGTCAGGGTTCGGGGGTGTCAATCCCGTATAGATCTATACACACAATGTCCGCTCTCCCTACAAGAGAATCTGGTTACCAACTAGACAACGGAGAAGGCCGTGTCCTGATGATGTATCAGAAATAGTGAATTTTGATGAAAGTGCTGGACTAGCAGTACAGACTCATAACTGAATCGACCAACGTAAACCTATATGTCTATGCTTGTATACATAATATATAACTAATGATCAAACGACCTTCGGACGGATATCCAATCCCAGCAGACCACATCTCAACGAAGATAAGGAAATAGGGCGAACTAGCCTTCCTAAGTCCTTTAAACATTATTTATATAACTTATACAAGCACAGGCATACATTTAACTAAGTGGAAGCATTTAACGAAGCTGAAGTGTTTAACGAAGTAGAAGTGTTTCACAAACTAGAAGTGTTAACAAGTAGGAGTGTATCGTGAAGTAGGAGCGTATCGTGAAGTAGGAGTGTATCATGAAGTAGGAGTGTACCGTGAAGTAGGAGTGTATCATGCAGTAGGAGCGTATCGTGAAGTAGGAACGTTAATAAGTAGGAGCGTCTTACGAAGTAAAGGTGTATCACAAAGTAAAACCGTATCACAAAGTAAAAGCGTTAACAAAGTAGTAGCATTTAACTAAGTAGGAGCATTAACTATGTAGAAGCATAATCGAAGCAGTAGTCTCTAACGAAGTAGGAGTATAAAAACGTGGAAGAAAACTTTGATGAAAACTTTGGAAAACCTTTAGAAATCCTTTGATAACTTTTCATAAACAAATTTTAAATGAAACTTTGATAAGACATTATAAGTAAAGAAATCCTTTGTTTAAAATACTGCTGTAACTGAATCTGAAGTAAAACACACAGCACGAGAGACAATTTGAGAAAAGCTTTGAACAAGTAAAGACGTTTTGGAAAACCATTTGCAGTATTGTACTAGGTAAACGGTTGACAGTGAAATAAATTCTTATGCATGCGGGTTATCAATCGCCTGTGATTGATATGATAACTGGCATGTTTAACTTGTATTCCCCCCCCCCCCCACAAAAGCATGTAAAAACATTGAAAACGTTCATTCGGGGGTATGAACTCACCTGCTGTAAGTGGATCCGACGAAGGTGCCGGTTGGGTGCTCGGTGTCAAGTAAAGACTTGAACACACTTAGTGACCTATTAACTTATGATAATATATGTTTACATACAATTAGTAAATATAATACTAATTAATCACGTATACGCATCCTAAAGTGCATAAAACACTTTGGTTAAGTGCTTGGAGTGTCCCGGGTAACATTTAAGAGTGTGTATGGTCGTAAACTCATGGTGAGGGTGTTCTAGGATGCCAAAATGTCTTATATCACTTGTGGAATTTTGCTAGGTCCAAATATAAAGTGTATGAATGGATTTAAGGCATCAATTCGACCATTTGAGGAGTTTACGGCCCTAAACAAGGAGTTTACAGCCGTAAGCTCCTATATGCATGTTCTCTTAGTGTTTTAAGGTCCTAAGTGGTACAAAATAAAGTCCTATGTATTTTTCCAAGTAAAATGAAGAAGTTAGGGCATCATTTGGGCACTTAATGGGAGTTTACGGCCCATGGACCAAGTCTATGGGAGTTTACGGCCGTAAACTCATATTTCCTTGATTTAATTGTAGTTTAAAGCCGTTACTTCAATGGGGTTGCTTCTAAATATTTTCCAAGACTATAGGAGGTGTTTGAGGGCATTTGTAACACTTGAACTTGAGTTTACTCCCCATGAAGAGGAGTTTACGGCCCAAGCATGTTCTTGGGCAATAAACTCAAGTTTACTCCCCAAAAGTTAAGTTCAAGGTGTTCTAAGTCCGTTCCCATTATTCATTTAACAATATCTAAGCCTTAGGGGTAGTTTTGTGGGGTTTGGGGGCTTAAAAACCCCATTTAAGGGTGTTCACGGTCGAAGAGTGTTCTTGGATCGTAAACACATAATCTTACCCCTATTTGATGTCTTAAACTCGAATTTGCATGCTAAATAAGATATACAACAAGGTAGGGTAGATTACATACTTGTTTGGGGCTCGAAACTCACGTTTTTGGCTCGAAAATAAGTTGTAGAGAGAGAGTGTAGAGAGAGAGTGAAAAGGGTGGAAATGAAGTTTACTCTCCCTTATATAGGGGCTTGAGTTGAGGCTCAGTGAAAATTTTCCCGATACTGCCATTAAACGGGGCTTTTTGGTCGTACCTGATTAAACGGTCGTATTTTGACTTGGTTGAAACTAAAAATTTTTAAGGGAATATTGTGGTGTTTCTAATTTGTTTCAACCCTTACCAAGTCATTATAAAAGTCCCACATTAATTAACCTCTCCCAAAGGTTAACGGACAGTTTAATAAAATGAGGCTTATTAACGGAAGGAGGGGTTAAATGTGACGGAATAAATTTCGGGTTGCCACACATGAGTACGCTTACATATACATAGGACAGACGTCACTAGGTGCTATAGCATGGAACAAGTTCAGGATCTAACTATACTGATGAATCACAACGCATTGTGATAGTTATATCGGGTATACATGATCATAGTAATGTGGATGTTCACGGCTTGCATACATGCAGGGGTCGTGTGTAGGTCCCAAAATCCCTTTGCCAGGGGAGCGTTTAGCCTGGGATCTAGCCATCACATTATACCTTATCCCTCAAATAAGGCAATTGAGTACTGATGTAGTTATTTATTACAAATGCTACAGTACTCACCAGATTACCCTAGACTTAAGGTAATTAGTACGGTTGTAGTTCGACACTACACCATAGTACTATTTCATTTTCCCATTACATTCACTTCATGAACATTCACAGGACGCACGGTAATGTAGAAACTATATTTTTGGTTAAATATAGTCAGACTTGGGAAAATACACACTCTTACAAGAGACACACACATATACTAGATGCCTTGATAGAAGGCTACATATAGATCAGTTAAGTCTTGGAAGAAGACTCCCTGTTATGATAGTAGGAATCATCAGGATTTCTAGAGTTTTTCAAACGTTTACAGTTGTTTTACATACATTTTCAATACTTACGATTCACATACATTTTCAATACTTACAATTCATATACATACAAATTCTTACATTCAAATTAAGACACTAAAATACTTATGATCTCACCAGCTTCAAAGCTGATACTCGCTTTAAAAATTACTTGTATCCTCAAGTCATCAATAGACAGGTACCGATGCAAGGTTTAGAGAAGATGGAGCTCGCTCAAGACTCATCTTTCATTTTGATATATGCTTTAGTGTCTATTATAATTTGACAGAAAACACTTGTATAATAATTATATTATTAATGCAATGGATGATGTTGTTGCTTGTTTACTACTTTTCATTGTTTTGATACTCTACATGATGTCCTCCTCCCCGAACGTTTCCGCCGTTCTTGGTTTTGGGGTGTGTCAACTTAACTTTTCATGAACAGGCTGTTTAACAAATGGATAATCAAACTTCTTCTATAAGAAAATATGAGATTTTCTTGGAAAACAACTTTTCATAAAAACAAAGGAACATTTTCTTTCACCAGAATCAACCGCTTATGAACTCACTAGCTTTATGCTGATATTTCTAAAACTGCTTGTATTCTCAGGTCAAGCATAGACAGCTATTTCTGCCAACTTTTGGAGAAGACGGAGCATTTTTGGAAGTCATGTCTTTTACTTTTGATTATACTGATGTATATAACTATGTTTTCAATGCTTTTAAACGAATGTAAATATTCTTATTGTAATGTAATGGTTGTGTTTACTATGGTTACTATGTACAATGGTTGTGATACTATGCATGACGTCCTCCGACCTGGAACGTTTCCGTCGTCGGTTTCGGGGTGTGACAGATTGGTATCAGAGCAATTGTTTATAGTGAACTAAGTATACCGAACCTTACATCGTATACAACTATAAACACTAAGGGGCCAAAGTGCTCTAAAGTAAAAGTATACTTTAAAAATATAAGTATTTTTACTTCATGTATACAAGTATACCTACACACCAAAAATCAGTATCATGAAAAGAACCAAACAAAAGTATTTGGATGTTGAACACTGTGGTTAAACCTGGGCAATCATGTCTAGTGTCAATATAGCCTGATCAACTATATTCACTCGAGACATGATCAACATGTGCTTGGGAGTGACTGTGGGGTTGCAACAGGCCTAAAACTTACCATAGTCTTCCTACCAAAAGTTATCGATGGAACAAAACCTTCAACATAAAATACTATAGGAGTATTTTTAGTCAGAGCCGAATACGTTATAGAAATTCATTCCAAGTGCTGCTACTCGTTCTTTCCTTAGCGATAGTTTACTTGCCTTAGTAACTCTTTCCTGTTCTATCGCTTAGTAGAACACTTTATCTATCATGTAGAGATACATCTTGTTTCATATCTCCTAATTCAATTCAGTGAACTTACCATCCTCTCCTCCCTGGTCATTTTAGAACGAGATGCCTCCAAAGAAATGACCCAGCTCAAAGAACAACAATCCTTCTCCACCACCTCCTCAGTTTGATCCCGCTATGTTCCAAGCAGTTGTTACTGCTGCCGTGGCTGCTGCGATTTCACAGATGAATCCTGGCGGATCTGGTGGATAAGGAGGTGGTATGCATCCCCAGAATCAGGAAGGTGGTCAGGGACACCAAAAGGAGTGTTCCTATAAAGACTTCATGAACGCAAAACTTACATCTTTCAATGGCATTGGAGGTGTTATTTCCCTGACTCGATGGTTCGAGAAGATCGAGTCTATCTTCAAAATTTGTTCTTGTTCGGAAGCCAACAAGGTGAAATTCGCACCTGCACTTTCACCGACAAAGCATTGACTTGGTGGAATGGCCGAGTCAAATCCTTAACCCTGCTAGTAGCAAATGCTATGGGTTGGGAGAGCTTGAAAGAGCTCATGCTTGTTGAGTACTGCCCACGGGGCGAAATGCAGAAACTGGAGCACGAACTCTGGAACCTAAAGATGAAGGGTTCCGATGTTGCTGTCTACACTTCTAGGTTTGAAGACCTAGCACTCCTTTGCCCGGGAATGGTCACCCCGGAAAGCAAGAATATAGAGAGATACATTTGGGGACTGACGCCCCCAACTCAAGGGAATGTCTTGGCTGCTAGGCCAAACACTTTTGATAGCGCCAAGTGCCTGGCGCAGACCCTCATAGATCACGGGGTCGATCTGGAGAAAGTAACAACCACTTCTGAACCGGCTAAAAGGAGTGGTGAGAAAAGAAAATTTTGGAAACAGAAGAAGGGTCAATCTTCGCAGGATCCCTCAAAGAAACAGCAAATAGTGGCAATCTAAGCTGGTACTACCCCTGTCGCTACCCCAGTCACTCAAGCACCCATCAGTAGATATGCTGGTACCCTTCCTCGGTGCGACAAGTGTAACTACTACCTTAATCCCGACCCATGTCATGAACTGTCATGCTCTAACTGTGGTAAAAAGGGGCATACGATTTGATTTTGCAAGGCACCAACGCAACCAAGCAATCAAAAATTTGGAGCAGGCGTCGGTCAAGCCTGTTATAACTGTGGCCAAGTCTCCATATCGCTTAGTGCCAGCAGAAATGCAAGAATTATCCAGCCAGCTGAATGAGCTACTCAGCAAAGGATTCATCAGACCGAGTTTCTCACCCTGGGGAGCCTCGGTGTTATTCGTGACAAAGAAGGATGGATCCTTTCGGATGTGTATAGATTACCGTGAGTTGAACAAGCTGACCGTCAAAAATCGTTACCCTCTTCCTCCAATAGACGACCTTTTCGATCAACTTCAGGGTGCCAGCTACTTCTCAAAAATAGACCTTAGATCATGGTACCATCAGCTACGAGTTCATGAGAGTGATGTTTCTAAAACATCATCCAGGACTCGATATGGTCACTACGAGTTTGTAGTGATGCCCTTTGGTCTAACTAACGCACCGGCAGTGTTCATGGACCTGATAAACCAGGTGTGCTATCCTTTCCTAGACAAGTTTGTTATTGTGTTCATAGACAATATACTTGTCTACTCAAGAAGCGAAGAAGATAACAAACAACATTTGAGACTAGTACTGGAAATACTTAGATCGGAAAAGTTGTACGCTAAATTCTCCAAATGCGAATTCTGGATTCGGAAGGTAACCTTCCTAGGTCATGTGGTAAGCAAGGAAGGCATACACGTGCACCCTTCCAAAATCAAGGCGATAGAGAATTGGTCGGCACTAAAGACACCCATAGAAATCCGTCAATTCTTGGGTCTTACTGGCTATTATCGTAGATTTATCTAGAATTTTTCTAAAATTGCCAAACCCCTAACTACTCTGACACAGAAAGGTGTACCATTTTTTCGAATGAAAAGCAAGAAACTGCATTCCAAGTATTGAAGCGAGCCTTGTGCAGTGCACCTATCCTGTCTGTGCCCGAAGGGACGGAAGATTTCGTGGTCTATTGTGACACATCCAATCATGGCTTAGGCTGTGTGATCATGCAGCGAGGAAAACTTATTGCTTATGCCTAAAGAAAGCTGAAAGCACACGAAGTCAATTATACTACTCACGACTTGGAATTGGGAGCAATGGTCTTCGCACTGAAGATTTGGAGACATTATCTCTACGGAACCAAGTGCACAATCTTTACTGACCATAAAAGCCTACAACACATCTTTAATCAGAAGGACATAACCATGAGACAACGGCGATGGGTAGATCTGCTCAGTCACTATGAGTGCGAAATCCGCTACCATCCCGGCAAGGCCAATATGGTGGCAGATGCCCTTAGCCGAAAGGAAAACTCTGGCCGCAAGGTGAGTACACTGACAATGACCATCCATTCCGACTTATCCGCACGAATCCGAGAGGCTCAGTTAGAAGCCCTAAAACCAGAGAACGTGTTGAACGAAGCTTTGAGGGGAATGGATAAGAATCTTGAGATCAAAGGAGACGGAGTTTATTTCTTCATGGACTGGATCTGGACCCCAAGGTTCGGCGGTTACAGGGAGGTTGTCATGAATGAAGCTTACAAGACCAGATACTCCGTTCACCCAGGTTCGGATAATATGTACCTCGATCTTAAGAAACTATATTGGTGGCCAAACATAAAAGCTGAGATCACTACCTTCGTGGGAAAGTGTCTGACTTGCGCTAAGGTGAAGGTCGAATATCAGAAGCCCGCGGGCCTGCTCCAGCAGCCCAAGATACCTGACTGGAAGTGGGAGATGATTTCTATGGACTTCATTACCAAATTACCCAAATCTCCGAGTGGTACAACACCATTTGGGTAATTGTCGATCGATTGAAAAAATCCGCCCACTTCCTACCGATTAATGAAGCATTCAAGATCGAAAGACTCTTGCGAATCTACATTCAAGAGATAATCCGACTGCATGGTGTGCCTATGTCTATTATCTCTGATCGAGATAGTAGGTTTACCTCGAGATTTTGGCAGTGCCTACAAAAGGCTCTCGGAACTAAGCTAGACATGAGCACCGCTTATCATCCTCAGACAGATGGGCGGAGTGAGAGAACCATCCAGACCTTGGAAAACATGTTGAGAGTATGTGTCATCGATTTCGGCAAGTCGTGGGACACTCATTTACCTTTGGTTGAGTTCTCTTATAACAACAGCTACCACACCAGTATCAAGGCTGCCCCGTTCGAAGCCCTCTATGGCCGAAAGTGCATATCCCCTCTATGCTGGGCCGAAATGGGCGACATGCAGCTAGCCAAGGGTCAAGTACCCGACAGTACTCTCACTGGTCCTAAAATCATCCGTGAAACCACTAAAAAGATCATCCAAATCCGAGAATGATTGAAAGCTTCTAGAGACAGACAAAAGAGTTACGCCAATAAACGACGAAAACCTCTGGAATTCCAGGTTGTAGATCGTGTCTTGCTGAAGGTCTCGCCCTGGATATTGCATGATACACTTTCGGAAGCACGGGAAATTAAACCAAAGGTACATCGTACCTTTTGAGATCCTCGCTAGGATCGGTCGAGTAGCCTACAAACTCCGATTACCTCAAGATCTTAGCAACATCCACCCTGTCTTCCACGTCTCTAATCTTAAAAATCCGATGAAACCCTTGTGATCCCTCTTGATGAGACCGAAATCAGCAAGAACATCAACTTTGTGGAAGAACCAATCGAAATCATGGATCGAGAGATCAAACGTACAAAACAAAGTCGCATCCCGATAGTGAATGTTCGCTGGAATGCCAAGTGGGGACCTGAATTCACTTGGGAGCATGAAGATTCAATGAAACAGAAATATCCGCACTTCTTTCCAAACCCATGATTTGTATCTTAATTCTAAATTTCGGGACGAAATTTCCTCTAACGGGGGGATGATGTGACAACCCGAAACTTATTCCATCACTGTAACCCACTTCTGTTAATAAAAGTTTATTTTTAATAAAAGTTTTCCGTTAACTTCTTGAGTTAAGTAACTAAATTAGGGTTGTTGTCGTAATTTCATACGTGTTAGAAAACGATAAATCACGCGAAAAAACCCGTTTGCGGTTGTTGTTGGGTGGACCACCCCCCCCACCCTTGCAGTAAACTCAACCCTATATAAGGGTTGACTGGTCTTAGAAACTTTCTCTCTCTACTCTCTCTCTACAAATTCGGGTTTTTGATCTAAAAGCACTCCTTCAAGGTTCACATAAGTAAGTAAACCCCTCCTAGTTGGTTGTTTGCTTAGCATACTTGAAAATCTATATATTAAACCTTGAAAAACCCCAAGAACATTGGGTTTACGATTTGGGAACCTTCCAAAATCGTAAACACCCAAAAAGGGGGTTTTGATGCCCCAAACTCCTTCCAATGCGTGGCCAATGATCTAGGAACTTGCATGAATGATTTAAGAACCCCAAAACATGAAAAGAAAGAAGTAAACATGAGTTTACGGTTGGGGAATATCCCAAAACCGTAAACACCTTTTAAGGGTGTTAAAATGCCCTTAACACCTTCTATAGCTTGTACAAGTGACTAGAACCTTATATGTTTACCATAGAAACACCAAATCATGCAAGAAAGTGACAAACATGAGTTTACGGCCATAAACACATGTGTTTACGAAAGTAAACTCCCCAAGGAGGGATTCAAAAACTGTAAACTCCACAAAGGGGTCCATTTCAAGCCCCAATCACTTCCATAGAGTCTAGCATGATTCCTTAAGTAGTTTAAGACCTTTAAGCACCCAATGACACCATTTCCATGAGTTTACGGCTGTAAACTCATGGGGGAAATGGTCCCATAACCATAAACACCCTTAAGGGCTACCATTTGAAGAGTAAACTCCAAAGTGAGGCCATACTCCACTTAGATGCAACTCCTAACAGTCCTAGATCATGAATCAAAGTGTTCTCATGTGTTAAAGTGCCTTTACTCTCTTAATTAGTGATTAAGTAACTAATTACATACCATTATGTATCACTTCATGTTACATAGGATCTGTGGGTGTGTTCAAGTCCTCACTTAACACCTAGCATCCTAACTGGCACTTCCATCCATTCCACTCACAGCAGGTGAGTTCATACCTCTACATCTTTTTACCGAGTTTTCATGTTTTCAGGGGGGGGGGAATACAAGCAAAAGTACAAGGGAAACTTGTACTCAAAACCTACTAAAATGTTTACATGATCAGTATGCTTTTAACACAGAAAAACGTATTACCATCCAATTAATAAATTAACTTGTAAAGTTAGTTTTCAAAACTAAAGCAAGGAAACTCGTGAATCTCATCATAAAATGTTATATTTTATATTTTACAAAGGATTCATGCCAACCATAAAATAGTATTTTCTGTATTATTACTTGTAAATTCGATAATCTTAAGATGGGAGACACGTCCTTGGTAACACTCCACCGGAATACGCAAGTGTAGGACTAACCTTGTAACCAGAATCTCCTGTAGGGAGAACGTGAGTATTGTGTATAGATCTATACAGGACTGACTACCCCGCACCTTTCTGCTAGCTACACTGGGATCAACAGGTCTACGGGTGACAAAGTCATAAAATTATCCTGGCCCCGTTACGTGCCATATCCAGTTTATTGTACGGTTATGGAACTCGCAACTTAGATAATGGAGATTTACTTTTGGTAATAATGAACCTAGTGAACTAACCTCTAAGTAATAATTTTTTTTGATTACTAGAGGGTATCATCAATACCCTTAGGAATTAGTTCACTACCTACTTATTAGTTTTATGTGTGTATTAAAACTAATCTATCTCATCGAGAGTAACAGAGTCTTCAAGGAAGCTTCATCTAACGATACAAGTATGGTAGATACTTGTACACTTCATTTCCGAATCGATAACCAACCATTAACTTTTAAGGAAAATATAGGTTTTTCTTGGGATAACTTAACTTTTCATGAACAGGTTGTTTAACAAATGGATAATCAAACTTCTTCTATAAGAAAATATGGGATTTTCTTGGAAAACAACTTTTCATAAAATCAAAGGAACATTTTCTTTCACCAGAATTAACTGCTTATGAACTCACCAGCTTTATGCTAATATTTCTAAAACTGCTTGTATTCTCAGGTCAACCATAGACAGGTATTTCTACCAACTTTTGGAGAAGACGGGGCATTTTTGGAAGTCACGTCTTTTACTTTTGATTATACTGATGTATATAACTATGTTTTCAATGCTTTTAAACAAATGTAAATATTCTTATTGTAATGTAATGGTTGTGTTTACTATGCTTACTATGTATAATGGTTGTGATACTACGCATGATGTCCTCCGCCCCGGAACGTTTCCGCCATCGGTTTCGGGGTGTGACAGAATCTACCTGTCACATTAAGAGAACCCGTATCTAGAACTGTGGTTTAACTTTTCCTTAATGTACGGATTTTGTCCTTAATTCGGATATTGACGGGGCGACTGGGGAATTCTGATAGATTAGGTTTGTAGAAAGTTATTTTCTTTCTTTCCTACTTTTAGTCATATGTTGCCTCCTCTGTGTGATCAAAAGATCCGACCTGGACTACAATATATGCAACTCTGTCTCTCTGCATCTTCTATCTATGCTATTCTTTCTATCTGGTAGCCATATGATGTCTCCTTTGCGTGTTTAATAATCCGACCTGGTACACAGCATATGCAACCTTCTACTTCTCAATCCCTCTACAATTCTAGTTAGTCATATGTTTCACCGTCTGCATGATTGGAAGAGATCCGACCTGGGTGTACAGCATATGCATTCTAAATCTATCCTCTCTCCTAATAATTGTCTGCTCACCTAAAGTAAGGAGTATCTCGGAAGTCCATGATTATTGGGGTATATCAGGAAGCGGGAAACACGTTCTAGTACAACTAAAATTGAACAATTATAGATTGTATGTAGATCTCGGTGCTCAGTTTAGGTGGATAACAATATCCTTGGTCGTCGTCAGATAAATGGTCCTTAGGAATTTTATATTGTAACTTAGGATCAACTTGTCTTGTCACTTATAGCATGTCCAAAATTTGTCACAATTTTTCGTGTTTATGTGGACCACAATACCGGCGATCGACCAGATCTATTCATGAAAGGAGAGGTACTGACAAATCAAAAATGATTTTCCAACAACTTTGTTCCCTCATCTCAAAAGGTTATTAATTTTAGATAATAGTGAAATTTAGGTTAAATTCAAATTTTAGTATTATTTTTTTTAGTTTTATTTTTATTTTATTTTCATTTTAGGATTGGTACATTTTAGAAAATATTTTTTTATTTTATTTTAATTTTAATTTTATTTTTATTTTTACTTGTAATTAATCCTCAAAAAGTTTTATTTTTTAAAAATTGTTTTGGGTATTGGGCTTCATAATTTTAAAAGAGAAGAAAAGAAGGGACGCAGCCCATGGGTTATGGATCGAGTAATAAGCAAAAGGCTCAACCGAATTCCTCTTTCCTTTCATTTTTCTTACTGTGACCGAAAACCTCTCGTTTCTCTCTCTATCCTCAAAAACGTTTTGTGTGATTTCTTGATATTGATACTCGAATCTTACAGGTATTTAGATTGCAACCATAGAGAAGTAGTTTTCGCGTTGAATCGACCACAAAATCGAGGCTTAATCGTAAAAAATAAACTGTCGGCGAGCGTTCGGTCGGTGTGTTTTTTGTCAGGAGCTTTCAGCCGAATGCCGGCTTTTGGTTCATCTGCTAACCGGGTTTCGGTCAAGCCACTTTCGGTCCACCGGCTCACAGCTTTATCAGCTCATATTTAAGCAGTTTTAAATTCTAAGGAGCTTTCGGTCTTGAATCTATTAACCGAAAACCAAATTTTGTCTAATGATTTTTAAAATCAAATGGCCAATTCAATTGATTTAATTGAGAAAATTATTTTAATTGTTAAAATCAAAAGTTTTTCTCACTTGGCTAGGTTTGTGCAGGCAGAAATGGCAAGTCTTAAGGTTGCTGAAAGTCATAACATGTCAATCCTCCTAGATGATCCCCCAGTGGCACACAATGAATTCAAGTCAATGATGTTTGGATTAAAGGAATCTTGCATCTTCATTGCACTAACCTAGAACCCAATCATCTATCTAAACCTAATCAATGAATTCTGGAGATCTACAAATGTCAAGAAAGGATAAGATAGCTCAGTGATCATTGAAGCTTTTGTCAAAGTGTGTAAAGTTGTTATCACTGAGCAATTTATCAGGGAGGTTTTAATGATTGATGATCAGGCAACATACCCAACTGATATCAATTTGGAACAATTTGAAAAGTATCTTGAGAAAATGGGATATGAAGGAGACTTCCACCCACTTTGAAAAAGTTGTTTCCTCCTTACTGGAGGTTTCTAGCTCACGTGTTTATTAACTGCATTTCTGTTCAGATGAGATCTCTTCAAGAAATATTCATGCAATTGTTGCACTGGCTGCGGGGGTTAACTTCAATTTCTCAAAATTCATTTTGTAGGAGATGACTACAAATGCCAACAAGAAGTCAAAAGATCAATTCCTGTTGTACCCAAGATTCATTCAAATCTTTATCAACAAGCAATATCCCGAGGTGGTCAAGACAGGAGATATACTAGATATGAAAGCATTCAGTTTGGAAAGTGGGATATCCATCACTTGTCTTTGTTTCAAATTAAAGTCGCTGAGGAGATCTTTGAGCATGCTACAAAGGAGTTCACTTCGATGGTGGTAGAAATTATCCAAAAGGGAATGCGGAGTGGATCGATGGAGGGGACAAATGTGATGCTGGTTGATAAAGACTAATTCATGCTAGCCGCAAACCAAGGGGGAGATTGAAAGGTCATAGTATATGGTTTCGGCTAGGCAATACATGTATAGATGAGTTAAGGCATTTGAGATTGTTATTTGGAGCCTTTTGGTATGTTTGATGTTTTCGGTCTAGGAAGGTTTTCGGTTAGGGTGTGACCGAAAACCTGTTTTCGGTCAATGTATGTTGGTATAAATAGGTTTTCAGGTTGTCATTTGTCAGGGGTTGTTCACTGTGTGAGCTTTCGGTCCATTGAGTTGTATCAGATGGTTTTAGATCTAATCATATGCAAGCTCAATTTTAATCATTTTTCTTCTCATCTTCTTTATTATTTCATTTCCTTGATTGATCATTGGTATAGATCCTTCCATTAAGGACCTTACAGTTACGATATTATATATGAAGTCACTCCATTCACCCCCAGACATTTTCGCCGTTCTGGTTTGGGGGTGTGACACTCTAGAAATATCTCTGGTCACTACCTAACGATTTTGGGATCCTCCTATAATGATTTCTAATAATAAGCTCTTTTCTATGATGAAGAGATAGGAACAACAACTCACTTAGCAACAGGAGGACAACAGGACAATACTCTGGAAAATGGAGAGAATGAGGGCGGAGATCCACAAGCCCTAAAAAGTAGCACTCTTGATCTTGCAGCCCAAGATCCTTAACTTTTGGAATATAGAATCCTCAGCAAATCTTCACGAGATAGGATCCTCGACACCGACCTATGCTCCTGCTTGGGATGCAATTCCAAAAGAGCAAGCTCATACGACTTAGGATCCTAGCGAAACTTCTTTACTCCCAATAATAAAGATCCTGGTAACTTCTGTTGGGTTTTGAGCATTCTAACACTCCTAAGTGTACATGCAACCCTAAATACCTTGGATCTATGTTTTCTCTATTACACATGCAAATAAGAACTTCCAAGGTATTATCCTAATCTAGCATACAAAAACAATAACTATATCAAGATAGAATACATACCTCTTTGATGTAGAAAGTCTTCATGAAGCTTGAGTGCCTAGTGCCCTAAGTGTGACACCTCAAATGGAATCACAATCATCAAAACACTTAGAATAACTTGAGAGAATTCTTACAACTCATGAAATCGGCTAGCCCTCTCTAGAACCCTACTAGTGCCGATTTTGTCAAGAATAATATCTTTATATAGTGTTACAATTAGGGCAAACCCTAATTGTCATGACTTTCCATTTCCTTGGATCCATGGGTTCAAATACACCATGGAGCATCCATGGACCATCCTATGGGTTTTTAGCCCAACTTGATTATCCATGGAGCATTAGCCCACTATACAAGTATGGATGATTTACACAATCAACCCATATATTTAATTAGTCTTCTTTTGATCACTTAATTAATCCTAGATTAATTCTTGATCAATACTAATTAAATAATCTTATTATTCTTATTATTAATATACTAGAACTTATAATATATTAATAACCATAAGTGTCTTATTTCTCTCATCCAAGTGCATGATGGTATGCAACCCAAATGGACCATGTCGGGTCGGGTCAAGTCTTACCAAATATAGTTATGGACTTAGACATTAATCCAACAGTCTCCCACTTGGATAAGTCTAAAACTATTATTGTGTATGACTTCAGGAACCAACCGGCAATCGTAGCTCTCAAAAGCTTCTGTCGAACTCTGACCTTGTAGATGAACTCTGACCTTTGTCAATGACTTGTCCATTAGATAAGGGATCATATATTCCTCTATTCTAGATATCATATGGACTGAGACATGTATTATAATCATTCTCTCTGTCCATTTGTTGTTTCCCGATTTCCGATTTATGACAACTGACTAATTGAACAAATCAAATCAGTCCTGGCCCGGCCGAGCAATTTCATTTGTTATCATCAAATCATCGAGGGGCCCACAGATATCGCTTTTATCCCGAAGGTAAAAGGAATGGATAAACTTCGACTCATATGGCTTGTTCTACTACTTGTTGAATCATACACAAAAGCACGTTTTATAGCACAGAGTTACCAAATGCGGTTTCGTGCAATCAATGTACTATCAACTCATAGTAACAACTCATATCTCTAGGTTTGAAGAATATAAGATATTATCGTCTCATGATCACTCGTGATAAAATCCATGAAGTGATTCCAATGAGCGCGGGTTGAATCCAATACTCAGAACTTCTGAGCACTCATGATTGTTGTAGCCTTGTCCAACACCTTAGACCTCTACAACCCATCATGACAGTCTTAATTCATATCTACTTCCAACATATGACCGACTGTGGATGGTTTGAATAACTTAGTCATTCCGGAAGAATAACCCAGTTTATTCGGGAAGTCAAAACATGCAAAATGAAACACAATAATAATTGAATCCAATATGGTATCAACCCTTTGAACATAAATAAAACACCTTTTATTTATCATCATATGATTACACATTATTCATTGTATACTGTTTCAACTATCAACTTTATTCTTGAATTTAAAACAATAGTTGTCCCATGCTCCAAGCATGCACACTATGTTTTCTAAACACTAGTCATGCCATACACCAAGTATGTATACTATGTTTGTCTATGATCTTTACTTTGTGAACTAGATCAATTGAACATAACTTCAATGATTCTCTTTTCACACTCCCAAATCCTTACCGCAAATGCAAGAATTCCAAATTCATGCCATTTACTGAAATCTGTTAGATTCTAAACTTATATGCATTGATCCTCTTGTAATGATTATGCACAAAGTCATAAAGACTTGACAACAAACATTACAGAGCATTCCAAAGGAGATCAACTTCTTGGAAACATCCTTCTTGCATTAAGTTTCCTTAATCTTACACAGATTGAAAATTCTAACTTTGAAACATTTCCAGATTCCATTTTGACCATCACTTCTGAACAAGAGTTGCCTCCTTACAGACTATGTCAATATGGTCCTTCCAGAATTATCACTATACTTCCAACTGTCCTTGAGCAAGCAATCTTTGGTAAACCTTAGATTGTCCTCGACAATTGTTTAATCCTTTTAGTTATATCCGGTTCTAAACCTTTTCCCTTCTTAATGCCCCAGGCATTTGGAAAATTTTAGAACGGATGATTATAGCACATGTAATCGATCCTATACCCGAAGCATATGGGACACGATTCTTGATGTCTCACATAAAGACTAAACCAGTCTTTTGCTATAACATTTCCATTTCAATTTGCCAAGTTTTCATAATTCAGATTATGAAAAGGGATGCCGTAATCATAATCGAATTTTAGAACGCAAATAATGGACCCATATATAGAATTTCCTTATGTTGAGCCATTCCAACATGAAATTCATATATATATCCTTGACTAAATGATTAAAACCTCACGATCTAAGCTTATAGATTTGAGATGAAGCATAATTTCCTCTCCCTTAATTATAGCAAAACAACTTTTCCCAATTGAAACCTTTTGTTTTCTATAATTAACATTGCTAACTTGCAATACTTATCATAATTATCATGCTCCCACTAACATGATGATTATTAGCATAACACTTATGCTCCCACTAGCTTTGACATGTACCCAGAAATCAGCTGGACTTCTAGAAATCAATACTTCATTGACTTTCTTACCAAAGTTCAGATTTCTGATACTAGATTGTTTTGATAAGACTTTATCAAAAACATACACCTTCCCTTAGATAGCACACTTGTGAGTCTAAACAATTATGAAGAGGTATGCCGTAATCATAATGGTTAGACCTTTTTGCCACTTCTCACAAGTCCATATTAGTGTGTCGGTTAACCACACGTGCTCCACTAACGACTTTGAGAATGCAAATATCACAATTGCTATCTAGCTAAAATCTACTTAGTGAAAGTGTTTCCTCACCATCATTTTCATGAATCGGAGAGAAACCTTATGACACTTAGATTTGCTGGTGTATGTGTTCTTATCCATGTGAATTGTCATAACCATAGTCACAAGACAAGGATAATAACAAATCCAAACTAATATGGATTGAACTCAATCTTAATTTCTTGCCACCTGGCAGCGCAAGGGCCTGCCATTGCTTCCAAGTTGTTGTGCAACCAATTGAGAACTCTAAGAACTCATATGCAAAGCCAACTTTAACTGGAATGGGCACAGAATATGTCAACACGATAGGTTATAAACCTCAAGTCGTGTGCTAGTGAAGAACTTCAGGTTTTATTCTTGATTAGTTCTTGAGACTTTCAAGACCTTTAAGACTCCCACTGTCCTCTTGACCTATAAGACTCCCTTGTCAAATATCCAAGAGATAGTGTAGATTCTAATCAAGACAAACACTTCACACAATTGGCCTAAGTTGGTCTTTGTTTTATCCAAAACATCACAACTTACCAATTTCAAATGTACAAGAGTAGAAAACTTTTACTCTTATATTTGACAAGTGTTTTAAACCTTCTTTAAGACATGTCACTCAAGTTACAATCTTGGAGTATGACTCTAAGACTTGTATTGGAACGAAGTATGACTCATCTTCTTGATTTAACTACTTCAACAATTCAAGTTCCTCTTCTTAGTCATAAGAATGCACTAAGATTTCCTTAGAGAACTAATTGTGTTATGGTTTCTTAATCATTAAGATGATCACAAAAGCTGATACTAAAGTACTCTCCCATCTTTTCAGATTTGAGAGACTTTTATCCTTCTGCCTAAATTGATTCTTCTTATTCGCTCTGCCATACATTGGAACCTTTTCCCAATGTCTTAGAATTACACTTAAGCTTGTAAGTATAATCATATTTACTGTGCTTTAGTAAACTATGACGAATAGTTTTATCAATCTTTTGTGGTGGACTTGACCAGTGCACAAGAATGTGTACTCGATCCCTTAGTCCTTTACTTGACTCACACATCCATGTGAACAAGTAATTAGTCTTAATTTTCCAAAACTTGAAAGTTCTCATTCATCATGCTATACAACTTGCATGATTCCAAGTTCCGGTCCAATTGAAACTTGGGTGATGAGAATCTTTCCTTATTTGGTAAATCTAGACATTACCACAAATGAAAGAATCAATTTCATATTTCCACTCTTGCTCTTAATGGAATCATATAAGCAACAATTTTTTCCTCAAATGCCATTGTAAGGATATTTTAAAATAAATAAAATCAAAAATTTTCTTTTATTTTAAAACTTTGCGGAAAAACTATCCTTACAATCCATATGAAAACTTGTTGTTATCTATTCCTAAGCAATATCTCATAACTCCTAAGAAGTAGCTCAAGAATCCGATCTTCAAACTATGCGATAGAAATCCATCTACGCCATCAGATTCAGCATATTCTTTCTTTAAGTTTCTTCACTTTTCTTTCATTCTTAAAACATCACCATGTGACCCAGTCACATCATGTATCAAGAATCTCAGAATAGAAACTTAACAGAGTTAGATAGTGGAATTTACCTGAAGTAGAGTCAAACTTATTGACTTTAACATCCTTAGGTAAATTTTGGCAGCTTCGCAACCAATGCCCCTTTCTTTGGCAATACAAACATATGGACCCTTTGATAATGGTACACAGGACTATCACAGACTTAGCTTTTCTCTTTACCATTTGGTCAACCGAGTTGACTATGGCCGATCCCTTTCCATTGGGAAGAGAATGCTTTCCGAGATTTCCTGTGTCACTATTGTCAATGTCCATCAAGTTTTAAGAAAGTTGATCTTAACAAATAGATAAGATCATTAAGGGTCTTGTCATAGTCTGTTTCATAGGTGTCCCAAAGGAACTCACTATGTGACTTAGAAAGTGATTGAACCACCAACTTTCTTAAGACTTTGACACCCAACTCCCCCGGCTTGTCAATATGTGACTACATCTCCAAGATGTGATCACACCTAGACCTTGCCTTGCCAATAGGGCTTGAGTGACTTTAAACTTTTCAAGAACTTGTGGGTTAGGGAGAATAATTGGAGGAGGTGAAAGAAGTATGATATCCCTGGGACATCATCTTCATTAGGAAACCTTGTTTCAAAAGATTTGGGAGGATCATAGGTGCCTAAACCAGACAACTTTTGGGAGATATTCAAGATAGTTGATTTAAAGTCCTTAATATGACACCCAATATGAAATATTAAGGCTAGGACCCAACAAACTATTTTATAACTTAGAAGAGGTATGCCGTAATCCAAGCTATAAAATATTTGAAGGTAGGTGAATGACGATTCACCAATTTCCACCAAGATAAACGAAATGTATAATTAGGTTTTAATTGGTTTTGAAACTCCTAGATCTTTGAGATTCATTGAACTTTTCAAATGCATGTTTCAATCTCGAGTGTGCCCTTCAGGTTTTGTGACTGGGATGCCGAGGATCACAAAACAAGGTGTGAAGTAACCATGCAAATCACTTGGTACCCTTAATAAATTACCCCTCAATCGATGTGCCGGTTAACCACACACGCTCCATCGATACTATGATAAATATTAAGTCACCCTTTACCTACCTTGTTAAGTCCAAGTTAGTGTGCCGGTTAACCACACACGCTCCACTAACGACGTAGACAAAGTGTAAAGTGTAATTTCATGGATTAGCACCTTATTCACATTTTTTCTAAGTAACTAAGATTGGGTATTATTAAGAGTTTAGTTACTTAGTATTTTTCATTAATACTTTTAATGAAGGGAGAATTCTAGTCCTGTCAAACCCGTTCGGCTAACGACCCTCCACCAGTCAAGCAAGCGGTGGGTGAGAGTGGACACCCATTAAGTTGCCATTTTATAGGCAACAACCTTATACCCACCTTATAGACCGGCTTCGTGAATGAGGCGTACTAGCGGTAAGACTGACTTTACTCTTATACATATATATATTATTAACTTATAATATTATAAAGTATAAGGGTTGAATTTTAACTTTTAAAATTCTAAGGGCTAACTTGGAATTAAAGTATTCATATTTGAAAACTTTTCAAATTCCAAAACTTGAGGGCAAGTTTTGAAACTATTCAAAACTAATTAATTCCATAACTTATGTGTTTAAAGTAGTTTTAATCCAAAAACTCTTCAAGTTCCATAACTTGAGGACAAGTTATGGAAGACTTTAAACTAATAAAAGAACTAACTTTTTCTTTATTTTATAACTTATGGATTTAATTATGGTTACATATTTTTCTTTAATGAAGTGACTCTTGAACTTCCATAACTTGAGGACAAGTTATGGAGTCATAAAAAGTTATTCAATGACACAAGACTCTTCATTTTGTAACCATTGCCAACTATTATGAGTTTTATGAGTCTTTAATGTGACTCTTCATGTAACTTGAGGACAAGTTACACAAACACATTTTATACTCAACTCTTAGATTAAAATGGATTGAAAACAACTATTTCACTCAACATTTCTATTAATCTAAGCAACTCATAAGAACAAGATAATTCAAATCAAACTTTTTCATGTAATTAGTCTAAACCTTAAACTAATACAAGACATGAATCTATCGACAATTATCTTTGAAAATGGATTAGCATGAACATTACCACATCAAAAACAAGTTTATAAGATCAAAAACAACTTAGGGTAATGTTCCTAGTCCATTTCTAGCCAAAAACTCGAAAATATGCTGTCTGGGGGTCCAACTCGTCGAGTGCATGAACCAACTCGGCAAGTTGGATCGAATTCATCACTTTTAAGGCATGGACTCGCCGAGTCTCCTGATGGACTCGCCGAGTCTGATGGCCAGACAGCACCAGATTCGTTTTTTCAGCTTCTATTGCAGGTATAACAAGAAAACAAGCCTAGGCTCTGATACCACTGTTGGGTTTTGAGCATTCTAACACTCCTAAGTGTACATGCAACCTTAAATACCTTGGATCTATGTTTTCTCTATTATACATGCAAATAAGAACTTCCAAGGTATTATCCTAATCTAGCATACAAAAACAATAACTATAGCAAGATAGAATACATACCTCTTTAATGTAGAAAGTCTTCATGAAGCTTGAGTGCCTAGTGCCCCAAGTGTGACACCTCAAATGGAATCACAATCATCAAAACACTTAGAATAACTTGAGAGAATTCTTACAACTCATGAAATCGGCTAGCCCTCTCTAGAACCCTACTAGTGCCGATTTTGTCAAGAATAATATCTTTATATAGTGTTACAATTAGGGCAAACCCTAATTGTCATGACTTTCCATTTCCTTGGATCCATGGGTTCAAATACACCATGGAGCATCCATGGACCATCCTATGGGTTTTTAGCCCAACTTGATTATCCATGGAGCATTAGCCCACTATACAAGTATGGATGATTTACACAATCAACCCATATATTTAATTAGTCTTCTTTTGATCACTTAACTAATCCTAGATTAATTCTTGATCAATACTAATTAAATAATCTTATTATTCTTATTATTAATATACTAGAACTTATAATATATTAATAACCATAAGTGTCTTATTTCTCTCATCCAAGTGCATGATGGTATGCAACCCAAATGGACCATGCCGGGTCGGGTCAAGTCTTACCAAATATAGTTATGGACTTAGACATTAATCCAACAACTTCTTCAATAATAAAATTATTACTATGATCTCTATGGATGTTGATTGTAGGAATGATCCTGATCATGGCCAAATAACTTCAATAGCTACAACTGATGATCTCAAGCGTACTCGGAGTAGTCCAGCCCATACCGGAAGTCTCCCCGATAAGCCGTAGGATCTCAAGATTCACTCCTGCGATTGCTAACACCGAAGTCTCCCCGATATTCCATAGAATCTCAAAGCGCTTCCAAACTCCCAGCATGAAGCCTTAAGATGGGACTACGGATCCTGAAGAACATGTGGCATAGTACATGGAAAGAATGGAGATCATTCTGATTTCCATGTACTGGAAGGAAGCTTGCCTATGCAAGGGTTTCGGTTCAACTCTCTTAGGATCAGCCCTAAAATGGCTTCATAATGTTCCTCCTTAATCTATTACTTCATTTGCTCACTTATTTAATCTTTTTAAACATCGATTTTCTTTTAACAGAATATTCGAGAAGATCACTTGTGATCTTTACCGGATAGTTCCGGATCCTAAGGAATCCCTAAGTGATTTTATGAATAGGTTTGGTAAGGAAGCCTTGAGTATCCCTAACATCGATATGTAAACTGTCGTAGAAGCCTTCAAAATGGGCTTAATGAAGGACTATCCCTTCTATGAAGACCTTGTAATAACTCCATGCAAAAGAATGGACGAAGTGAGAAACAGAGCACTAAGATTCATAAGGCTCGAAGAATACAAGGAGATCCAAAAAAGGAGCAACCTACAAAACTCATATGATAACCCCAATAGGAAGGCGAACTCCTTGATCCAAAGATCTTATAAATACAAACCTTATTCCAAACCTGATCATCATAAGGTCAATGCCCATAACGATGAAGGGGAGGATGAAGAATTTCCTAAAATAACTAACTATTGCTTTTCTATAGATGTTTTAAGTTTAATGTTTGCTATGTAGCGTCTTGGCGACAAAAGCAAGATGACCAAGAAACAGAGAAAAGTCCACCACCTAGAAAGATATGTCCAAATGGTGTGTATACCACAAGGAATTTGGTCACATTACAGAAGACTCCATAGCCCTCAGGAAGGAGATCAATTACCTACTTAGCAAGGGATACCAAAAAGAGATCCTTGGAAGAAGAAAAGAAAGATCCTATGAAAAGGATCACACTTCAAGAAAAACAAGATTTTGCTAGGAAAGGAATCCATTGCGAAAAGTTAAAATTTCGTTGCCAAAGACAAATAGCAATGGAAATTGAGAAGACTGATTTCCATCCTAAAAAAACCCCCATAGCAAGGGATTTCTAGGGAAACAATCATTCCTTCGCAAATGTGACAATGGAATGAAATTCGTTGTAGATAGCATTGCATCGTGTATTTGTTGTAGTATTCCATCACAAATTATGTGGTAGTTCTTTCTAATGGGTTTTGAGCACTACAACATTCCTATGTTGTACATGCAACCCTGATGTTTTGGATCTAGGTGTTTCTCAAGTTATACATGCAAATAATCATCCAAAGCATAAACCCTACTACTAGCATACCAATTTTGAAATTCATATATAAAATAGGGTTTGGAACATTAGCTCATTTGTTATGTAGCAATAAAAAAGAACTCGTTGACCTTTGAAAGCTTAGTGCCCCAAGTGTTGCACCTCTAATGGAGTCACAAACACTCAATGCAAAGGAAGACTTGTAGAGGGAAGGAAAATCGGCTAGGGTTCGCTAAAACTCGTAGCGGCCAAAAATCCTTATGTGTCACACCCCAAAACCACGAACGGCGGAAACGTTCAGGGGTGGAGGACGTCATGTATAGTATCACAACAGTGTAATATAATAAACAAGAAACAACATCATCCATTGCATTATAAGTAGAGTTTTAATACATGTGTGTTCTTTCTTAATGTACAACAATAAAATGAATAATCAAAATAAGGCGAGTCTTGTCTGTGCTCCATCTTCTCGATAACCTGGCCATCTCACCTGTCTAACTGATGACCTGAGAATACAACTTATTTTGAAAGCGAGTATCAGCTTTAAAGCTGGTGAATTCATACGTTATTAAGTGTTGTTGTCTTGCTTATGAAAATCTATTATGAAGTCCATGTAAACCTTTAAATGAAAATGTTGATGTAAGTATGAAAAACCCTAGAAAATCCCTTATTTTCTATTAGTTTGAGATGTAGTCTTCTACCAAGACCCGAATGTTTTGTAAGTAAAATGATAGTTTTTCCTTTCTATTGACTAGTAGTAAAAGTGCTTAGTCTAACTCATCGTTTATGTGAATATATCACAAAATAAAGTAAAGTAGGAAAAATATAATCATGTAAGTGTTATCCCTGGGTGACTAGGATTAACACGACATCGCCGAAGCGAAAGGTATACCCTAATGAACATCCGAAGATTGTCCACTCATCCTCTGTAGCGGCAGCAGAATGGAGGGAGGGTTAGTCCCGATGTCGGTCTCCTAATACAGATCGTTAACCTAATGATCCTCCGAAGATTCACATCTCGTCCACTGTTGCAACAGTTGGACGGAGGGATGGTTAGTCCCGTCAATGACTACTAAATAAGTAACTACCTTAGACATCCGTAGACATTCATCGACCACTGGTGCCAATCAGTAGGGTTCGGAATGGTAAGTCCCGACGAGATATCCCATTGAACCGGGATAGGAAAGATAATTTACACAGAAAGTACTAATAAATCATCCTCGTAGTTCTAAGTACAAGTATCCAAGCAAATAAATACAGGATAATGCACCTATGTAAAAGTGTTCCTGTATGGTATTCACGTAAGTGTGTTCATGTAACAGGTAAGTGTATGTAAACATATTCATGTATCATGTAATCCTAAGTAAGTGTACTCATGTATTATGTAAGGAATTGGTATAGACTCATGAATGAACTGACTCTTGTGTGATTCCTTGTAGTAGTAATAATGTTTGATATCTTTTAACTATCCCTATGATAGTTAACTGAAAGGAAATTGGTTGTTTACGTAGGTTTATGCACTCTTGCTACCCAAGAGTATTGGCAAGTAAATGAAGGGTGAAAACTATAATCTCTAACATATATATGAACATATGCGCATAGGTATAGTTTGATCCAAGAAGGTAAAATAATGGTTTTGTAAGATATCTAGGAGTTTTGAACAATAATTAAGAATGACTTGATGTCATTTTAATAAACATTTCAAAACTAATACTTTTGTTATTAAGGTATTTTAAGATAGAAAACCACTTCATGTGTCACCTTTTGAAATATGTGAAATCTACTGAGTGAAAACACAGTTACAAAATACATAAGATTGATTTAATAACATACTATTTTCTACTTGTATTCCCCCCCCCCCCATTAAAACGTTTAAAAATCATTTAAAACATTGATTAAGGGGTATGAACTCACCTGTACTAGGTGATTGGGATGAACTGACGGTATAACATTGCTAGGTGTGAAGCGAGGACTTGTCCACACACTACGATCCTAATGAACATATAATCACACATATATGCATTCAATTAGACTTAAATCACTAATTGATAATGTTAAGATATCCTAGACAAAATTAAACACTTTATATAAGTGTTTTAGGCCCTAAGGATTGCATCTAAGCTAATGTGGGACAAGGCACTTGTGTTTTAGGGTTCCAAAGGACCCTATATGTGAGTTTACTCCCCTTATACCATCACACATGGAGTTTACGGTTGTAAACTCTTGAGTTTATGGCCGTAAACTACCAACCATGGGGGTTTTGTGTGTTTTGAAGTTCCTAATGATTCCTAGAATTATTCCAACTTGGTGGCTAAGTCCTTGGGAGGGTTTAAGGTCTAGAAACACTCCATTTAGGAGTTTACGGCCCTAAGGCCATTCCCCTTAGAGTTTATGGCCGTAAACTCTAAGTATGGTGTGTTTTTGATGCTTTCAAGTCTGTTGCACATGTGGTATAGGTTCTAGACTTTTATTCCAAGCATATGAAGACCATTGACACACTTTGGTGCCCCTTTAATGAGTTTACGGCCCATGAACCATGTCATGGCCGTAAACTCACTTTGAAATGTGATTCTTATGTGTTTAAGGCCTTAGATTAAATGGGAACAAGTCTAGTTTAGAAGTCTAAGGCTTTAGTTTCCTTAAAAGCACCATTTTGAGCTTGAAATTGGAGTTCACGGCCTAAGATATTCTTGGGCCGTAAACTCCCAAACTTGGGTGATCTTTGCTTGATTTCATGTCCCTAACACACTTATAAATGAGTCTGAGGCAGTAGCATAACACAAGGGTTGGTCTCGGCTTTGTTTCGGGAGTTTACCGCCCAAGAACACCTTGGGGAGTAAACTCCTAAATCTAGTGATTTAGCCTTCTAAATCATGTTATAACTACATATAATGCTTTCTAACACTACTGGAAAGAGGTACTCACGATCTGGGATAAAAACCCGAAGATCCGTGAGAGAGAAAATGGCTTTTCTCTAGTTGGAAATGCAAATAATGAATGAATTTGGTTCAGAATTCTATTTATAGTCCTGAGATATTTTTGGTAGAAAATATTTTTATTCCTGAAATGACCTCTAATATAATAGAGTGATGGAATAATAGAGTTGCACTAAACCCTAGTGCATCCACTCTCCTGATATCTCATGAAGTGTAAACCCTGAATTACTCAAACTTACACGAGAAAGTCTGAAAATTAACTGTGACTGCTATAACTTCTATTGAAGTGATATAGTCTATACAGAATGGAAATTTCGAATTGTCACATCATCCCCCTGTTAAAGGGAATTTCGTCCCGAAATTAGAATTTAGGCAAGGAAGTATGTAGGAATGATCGAGTCGTGAGGAGGAAAAACTTCCAAATCGATTGGTTCTAGCGCTCCTAAGTGAAATCGGGTTCTCGGTTGGCATTCCAATGAACCTTCACTAACTGGCGACGGCGTTGCTTTGTCCGCTTGACCTCTCGGTCGAGGGTCACTACGGTTCTAATATGAAGGCAAGGATCTTGACGAGTGGACTTACAAGAGTCCTAACGTAAATGTATAGTTTCACGATCGAGATGCGAAAAGTAGAATGTACGTTACTGAGTTCGCGGAGTAGGTCTAGTTTGTGAGATGCAGGACCGATTCTGGTAAGAATCCCGGAGGTCCCAACTACATTGGATTTAGCTTTCCATGCTTTACGAAGCGTATTAAGCCGTTCTTAGAGTGAGGATTCCTAAAGAATTTGGTCCCTCACTAAGAATTTCAAATGTTCTTTCTCTCGCTTAACTTCCCAGTCAAGGGCCATCCCTTGCTGGGTCAAAGTCGAAAGGGTTCCTGAAGTTTGCGGGGAGTTTCTAATGGACTATGATAGTAGGTCTTTAAGAACTAGAATTTGACGAATTTTCCTTCGGTGACTACGGTGCCGACAAATTCCAACGATTTTGGATAATTTGACAGAGTACTCAAGAATTTCCACAACACTAATAGTGTGTCTCAGGAAATTTGCCTCTAAATTCCAAAACTCTTGTTTAGAGAACTTTGCGAAAAGTATCTCCGAGGGTAATGTTTCTATGCGTTCTTTCTTACTACGAGGGTAGATAAGTAGTCATTTTGTGGAGAAATGACGAACTGATCCCAGTAAGAAAGGCGTACTCCGGTCATTTAGCTCAGGAATGCTATGGGCGTATTGGTCCTATCCGAGGGTTATCACTACGGACTCGAAGTGTCCGTATTGAATTCGGAGGGTAGTCTTTAGGACATCCTTCCCTACACTCGAACTGGTGATATTCGGATCTCAGGTCCATTTCTGAAAGTAACACTTTCCCACTGGTTGCTCAATTAGCTCTTCTAAGCGAGGCAGAGGTAACGATTTCTAAAGGAAATCTAAATGAAGTCTCTGGTCGTTGAGGTACATATGATGCACTCCGTCGACTTCTGGTAAAAATAAGACCGGAGATCTCATGGGTGAGAATCCTGGTCTTCTAATTCTATTGTTGAGTAGTTCGCTGTGTTGTACGGGTTGTTCTTGTATCTTCCGTAGGTGTGTAGACTGAAGGCGATCTGGTTCTAAGAGTCATATTGGGTTCTAAGTTGGTTCCTATGCCAATGCAATTACTCGTACTCCTGGACAATCTCCGTCCTAAAGTTCATATTAGAATTCATACGTGAATCAGGGATCACAATTTTGTGTATCCAAGTCGTATATAATTAAGACTGAAAAGGTAGTCGAATAACTGATTCTTCCTTAATCTCACATCCCTTCGAGGGAAAAGAAGTTAAAGTGGAATCATCAATTCTAAACCTGTAGAACATTGATTATATATCACTCTCATGTATACATTCTTCAGTGATAGATCAACCGTATAAATCCTGGAATTGAACTTGACGTACTGTATGAGTAATATTGTGGGGATTCCTTCGGAAAGGAAAACAACTATAAGGTACTCCTTGTATGAGTACGTCGATGTCCTCATATGACGACTTCGCTAAAAGACATTTACTGAGAAAGAGATGTACTTATGAAGCTGGTATTGCGAGGATCGAATTTACTCGAGTCATATGATAAAGTCGGAAACATATGGAAACTAAAGACTTTAGATTTGAACTTAAGGCGTTACAGACAAAAAACACAATAGTGCAACCATTAACAGAGTTACTGTACTTAGGATTTACTACAAGACTATTGCTGCGAACAAGGTATACTACAAAAGGTAAGTATACGCAGCACGAGCATCCCTAAACGGACGGGGTCCCGCAAAAGATAAGACTATGGTTGCGCTAGTTTTGGGATGGTTCATAATTCTGTTACAACGAAACGCCTAAATTACATTAACGTGGGTCCGGAGTAGACTCTCCCGCGGCGGTGGTTGGTAGTAGACTTTCGTCTGGGCCAGCAATTGTTGCCCCTGGGCAGTTCCTTTTGTAGTGACCTACTTTGCCACAACCGTAGCAAACCTGGTTCCCACTGGTGTTCGGCACTTGAGCGTCCTGAGCTGTTGGAGTCTTGCACTAACGGGCTGTATGCCCCTTCCTGTTGCAGTGTGAACACTGTATCTCCCTACAAAGTCCATGGTGGTGAAAACTACATATAATGCATTTTGGGAGACTTCCAGCATAAAGCTTGGCTGGTTTAGGAACTATTTCGATGCCTGAAGGGATGGTAGTTGGAGGTGCTGATGTCGTGGCAGTGAAGGTTGTTACTGGTGGTTGTTTCCTGTTCGCCCTTCGAAGCGAATTGTTCTTAGAGTTAATCCAAGTCTTTCGTTTGATACTCTTGGTCTTAGGACTTGGGGTATCGTGGTAGTTTGTTTCTTGTTGAGGTACTGGATTGTTACTTGGGTTGGAGTTGTCATTAACAAACCCGCTAACACTTGCGTTGTTAGCGTTCATGTGGGTAAAAAAAGCTGACATGGCAGCCGAGACTACAGCTTGAAAGGTAGCTGCATCAATCTGAAGAGTTGGTGTTCGGTTGATGGGCTGATCGTTCTTCTTGGGATCCATGATTCTGTTACTGAAAGAAAATGAATTTGTGAGCGAAGATGGTTGAAACTAGTCGTAGCTCGATCGCTCATGCAAAGAATAGAAGTATGTTCTCTAAAGTTCGACCTACATCCCTATGATGCAGTCCTAGTACTGAATGGAAGTATGTTCTTACAATGGTCTCAAGATGTTTGTTGTTCTAGTTGAGATGTCGCTGGTTGGCGTATAACATGATCCAACCGTTAAAAGAGACTCGAAGATGTCTCCGGAGTTAAATTGCTATAGTCTAATGACTTGACTAAAGCATGTTTCAGATAGACTCTAATGAAAGTATGATAAGAGTCTTTGAATAAAGGATGACACAGGAGTTAGCCGACTGTCATTATCTTTGGTATTCATGACGTATAGGTTCGGGAAAATGACCTTGTAAAAAGGCCTTACATCATATCCAGCGAAGATAGTTCTTGACAGCATAAAGTCCTAACTAAAGTACTTACAGTACAAGATAGTTTCATAGAAAATGCCACATTGGGCATAGACAGGAACAAGATTCCTTTCTAACAAGGAATATAAAGTAAAGCATCCACTACTGGCGACGGTCATCACTCTGGTGAACTCTCAGTTCAGCCAGTTGGCATTCCACGTCAAGTAGGTGTCTTTCGTACACTCTCTGGCATACTCGAAGTTCTATGACTTCGGCTCGTGATTCAGCCAGTGCTTGTAGCAGGGTTTCATGGTCTCTCTCAGACCTCTCACGAGCATGTTCGAGGCGACTGGTGCGAAGCATATGCATTCGTCCGTTTGTATCAACTTCTACGAAACGTTGTAGAGCTGTCCTGCCCTGAATTTCGTTTCGGGCAACTCTTCGGATCAGAATTGGCATGATTCTGTCTGCTTAGCCCCCATTGCTCAGGTCATAGAAGTTTCGGTCACCATTAAATGGCATGGGCTGATCTTGTCCTTGGCTCCATGTTTCCAAACATTCCACCCACTCAGGCGTCGTGCCATGAAAAGTCGGACGAGGGTTAGGAATCGGGAAGGGAGCTGCCTGGGGTAGGTTCTCAACCCCGGGTTCGGAGATAGCATCGTCTGAAAGGTTGTCAACATGGTGATCATTCAGAGGGATTGGATGATCATCATCTGGTTCTTCTCCAAACCATCCAGCAATCACTTCGTTCGGAAGGAACAGGTTGTCGTGAGGATGGAATCCAACCATGTTATATACGCGAGAATTAAGGTAAGAAAATAATTATTAGACAAACTATCTTGATAATTATTTAGGAAATCTTCATTAGTTCCATCGCTATTTGTAAAGTGCATACCAGTTATATGTAATCAACACAGGATAGGCCTTCGAATAAGTGACCTTAACTCCAAATTCACAAGGAATAGGGGTAAAGCAAAATTTTCATTGATACTAAGTCTATAACATCCTAGTTACATATAAGTTTAGTGTATCCACTTAGCAATTATCAACTTAGGAATGAAGATTCCATTTTAATTCTCAAGTATAAAGTACTTATAGTAACACAAAGTACCCCTATAGTATTTTTAGACTTAGGTTCTATTATAACGTTCTCATTGTGGTAATGTTGGTAAGTTTTTAGACTTGTTGCCATATCACAACCATTCTTGGGCATGTGCTAATCACTCTTTGGAACAGCATAGTTGATCAGGCTATGCCACCCCCAAGGCTGACCATACATCCCCGAGCTTACCTGTGATATAAAACAATCGTAATACTTTTGTTCTTGTCATTGTGACACTAATTTTAGTATGAATGCAGGCACGTATACTTTGTTAAATGTTTTATTATTTATAAGTATAAACTCATTGACAGAGTGTTTTAATCCCAATGTGTTTATAGTTAGTATATCTTTTATGGGTTGATATAATTCATTCACTATAAACAATGCTCTGATACCAATCTGTCACACCCCAAAACCACGAACGGCGGAAACGTTCAGGGGTGGAGGACGTCATGTACAGTATCACAACAGTGTAATACAATAAACAAGAAACAACATCATCCATTGCATTATAAGTAGAGTTTTAATACATGTGTGTTCTTTCTTAATGTACAACAATAAAATCAATAATCAAAATAAGGCGAGTCTTGTCTGTGCTCCATCTTCTCGATAACCTGGCCATCTCACATGTCTAACTGATGACCTGAGAATACAAGTTATTTTGAAAGCGAGTATCAGCTTTAAAGCTGGTGAATTCATACGTTATTAAGTGTCGTTGTCTTGCTTATGAAAATCTATTATGAAGTCCATGTAAACCTTTAAATGAAAATGTTGATGTAAGTATGAAAAACCCTAGAAAATCCCTTATTTTCTATTAGTTTGAGGTGTAGTCTTCTACCAAGACCCGAATGTTTTGTAAGTAAAATGATAGTTTTTCCTTTCTATTGACTAGTACTAAAAGTGCTTAGTCTAACTCATCGTTTATGTGAATATATCACAAAATAAAGTAAAGTAGGAAAAATATAATCATGTAAGTGTTATCCCTGGGTGACCAGGATTAACATGACATTGCCGAAGCGAAAGGTATACCCTAATGAACATCCGAAGATTGTACACTCATCCTCTGTAGCGGCAGCAGAATGGAGGGAGGGTTAGTCCCGATGTCGATCTCCTAATACAGATCGTTAACCTAATGATCCTCCGAAGATTCACATCTCATCCACTGTTGCAACAGTTGGACGGAGGGATGGTTAGTCCCGTCACTGACTACTAAATAAGTAACTACCTTAGACATCCGTAGACATTCATCGACCATTGGTGCCAATCAGTGGGGTTCGGAATGGTAAGTCCCGCCGAGATATCCCATTGAACCGGGATAGGAAAGATAATTTACACAGAAAGTACTAATAAATCATCCTCGTAGTTCTAAGTACAAGTATCCAGGCAAATAAATACAGGATAATGCACCTATGTAAAAGTGTTCCTGTATGGTATTCACGTAAGTGTGTTCATGTAACAGGTAAGTATATGTAAACATATTCATGTATCATGTAATCCTAAGTAAGTGTACTCATGTATCATGTAAGGAATTGGTATAGACTCATGAATGAGCTGACTCTTGTGTGATTCCTTGTAGTAGTAATAATGTTTGATATCTTCTAACTATCCCTATGATAGTTAACTGAAAGGAAATTGGTTGTTTACGTAGGTTTATGCACTCTTGCTACCCAAGAGTATTGGCAACTAAATGAAGGGTGAAAACAATAATCTCTAACATATATATGAACATATGCGCATAAGTATAGTTTGATCCCAGAAGGTAAAATAATGGTTTCGCAAGATATCTAGGAGTTTTAAACAATAATTAAGAATGACTTGATGTCATTTTAATAAACATTTCAAAACTAATACTTTTGTTATTAAGGTATTTTAAGATAGAAAACCACTTCATGTGTCACCTTTTGAAATATGTGAAATCTACTGAGTGAAAACACAGTTACAAAATACATAAGATTGATTTAATAACATACTGTTTTCTACTTGTATTCCCCCCCCCCCCCATTAAAACGTTTAAAAATCATTTAAAACATTGATTAAGGGGTATGAACTCACTTGTACTTGGTGATTGGGATGAACTGACGGTATAGGATTGCTAGGTGTCAAGCGAGGACTTGTACACACACTACGATCCTAATGAACATATAATCACACATGTATGCATTCAATTAGACTTAAATCAATAATTGGTAATGTTAAGATATCCTAGACACAATTAAACAGTTTATATAAGTGTTTTAGGCCCTTAGGATTGCATCTAAGCTAATTTGGGACAAGGCACTTGTGTTTTAGGGTTCCAAAGGACCCTATATGTGAGTTTACTCCCCATATACCATCACACATGGAGTTTATGGTTGTAAACTCTTGATTTTACGGTCGTAAACTCCCAACCATGGGGGTTTGGTGTGTTTTGAAGTCCCTAATGATTCCTAGAATTATTCCAACTTGGTGGCTAAGTCCTTAGGAGGGTTTAAGGTCTAAAAACACTCCATTTAGGAGTTTACAGCCCTAAGGTCATTCCCCTTAGAGTTTACGACCGTAAACTCTAAGTATGGTGTGCTTTTGATGCTTTCAAGTCTCTTGCACATGTGGTATACGTTCTAGACTTTTATTCCAAGCATATGAAGACCATTGACACACTTTGGTGCCCCTATAATGAGTTTACGGCCCATGAACCATGTCATGGTCGTAAACTCACTTTGAAATGTGATTCTTATGTGTTTAAGGCCGTAGATTAAATGGGAACAAGTCTAGTTTAGAAGTCTAAGGCTTTAGGTGCCTTAAAAGCACCATTTTGAGCTTGAAATTGGAGTTCACGGCCTAAGATATTCTTGGGCCAGAAACTCCCAAACTTGGGTGATCTTTGCTTGATTTCATGTCCCTAACGCACTTATAAATGAGTCTAAGGCAGTAGCATAACACAAGGGTCGGTCTCGGCTTTGTTTTGGGAGTTTACCGCCCAAGAACACCTTGGGGAGTAAACTCCTAAATCTAGTGATTTAGCCTTCTAAATCATTTTATAACTACATATAATGCTTTCTAACACTACTAGAATGAGGTACTCTCGATTTGGGATAAAAACCCGAAGATCCGTGAGAGAGAAATTGGCTTTTCTCTAGTTGGAAATGCGAATAATGAATGAATTTGGTTCAAAATTCTATTTATAGTCCTGAGATATTTTTGGTAGAAAATATTTTTATTCCTGAAATGACCTCTAATATAATAGAGTGATGGAATAATAGAGTTGCACTAAACCCTAGTGCATCCACTCTCCTGATATCTCCTGAAGTGTAAACCCTGAATTACTCAAACTTACACGAGAAAGTCTGAAAATTAACTGTGACTGCTATAACTTCTATTGAAGTGATATAGTTTGTACATAATTAAAATTTCGAATTGTCACATTATGTTAAGAGAGTTTATATAGTTAAAGCTATTAGGGTTTTTCAGGTAGAAGCCCTAACTCCCTTGCTTAGGCCTTAAGCAATCCATGAACCCCCCATATGGTAGGGCCTTGGTCGAAAACTCTATGGGATTTTCATAGATTTCCATCCGCCCAAAATCAATAAGGTCCATTAGCCCAAACTATAATTATTATTGATTTACATAATCAGTCCCTCCATTATTAATCAGTTCCTTTAATCCTAAAATTAATACTAGATTAATTTATGATTAATTACTAATTAATAGTATGATTTCCAAATAATATATTAATCATATAATATATTAATAAAATCATTCTGAGTACCAATTTATCATTCACATAATAAATCCTACTCTCATTCTCCACTTATCATCCAATCAAGTTGCATGAGTGAAGGTAACCCAAAAGGACCATGCTCATAAGCAAATCAAGTACATACCAAAAATATTTATGTGCTTAGACACCTAATCCAACAGTCTCCCACTTGGATAAGTCTAATAACTATTATTGCAAGTACGACTTCAGAATCTAATTAGCAATCATAGCTTTCAAAAGCCGTTGTCGAACATTGATCTTACCGGTAACGCGTCATTTAGATAAGAGATTAAATATTCCTCCATTCTAGATATCATATGGACATGAGACATGGATTATAATCATTCTCTCTGTCCATGTGTTGTTTCCCGATTTCAATTTATGACAACTGACAACAGACTACAATTGAACACATCAAATTAGTCCAGGCTTGGCCAACCGCTTAGGTTTGACATCACTAAATCATCGATGCGCTCAAAAATATCGCTTCTATCCCACTTTGGGTAAAAGGAATGGATAAAATTTGACTCATATGCTTGTACTATTTAGTCATCAAATCACACACAACAATACGTTTTATAACATCAAGTTACTGATGTGTTTACGTATTATCAATGCGGAATCGACTCATAAACAACAACTCATACGTCTCCGTTTCAAGAATATAAGATATTATCGTGTCACAATTACTCATGACACTACTAGAAAAACATCCTTTTACGACGCGCAATCAATGACACACGCTGATAGAGGACATGCATTTGTGCGTACACTAAAAATTGATGTCAGTTTTCCAAAATATGAAGCATAGTGGACAAGCATTTTTGCGTGCCCTAAAATTAGTGTCTAATAAAGAACACGGAGGGCACCTTAAATAAAATATGTGTCGTCTAACCATGTCACTTTATAAATTTTAATGAAATACCACTACAAGAAAAAGACCCTTTTATGACGCGCAAACCACGACACTCATTGATTTATTTTATGCAAAAGAGAGTGACATTAAAAAAGTGTCATCTCTTCAAAAACTTTAAGGATTAGATCACGCATTATTGCGTGCCCTTAAACTAGTGTCTCATGTAAAAAAAAAACTTAAAAACACGGAGGGCACTTTATCTAAAATGTGTGTCCTTTGTGAATGTCGCTTTATGTTTTTTACTCAAAACGCGCGTTCTTGAAAAAATCCTCTTAAAATTCTAAAATTTTTAAATACCCCGCTTCTAGATCTCCCTTCGTTCTCTTCTTCCCTTCTCTCTGCAAACCCTAATCATGATACCATCTCTTCTATAAACCTCGACAACTCATATAATTGTTCTATACTTTTTTTCTTAAAAACTTCATTCATTCCCAAAGATCACAAAATGGAGACCAGTAACTAGGGCTTTTGTACATGTTCCCAAAGACGAACGTCGCAAAGCTAGCTATTGGGGTTCTACGATTCCTTATGCTCACAACCGGAGATATAGTGTTCCTTATCCACTCCTCTTCCCATCTACCCTACTTTCCGACAATATAATTTTTAAGAATCATTTAGGGTTTGTTAATGGGTAAGAAACATTTTCTCCAAAAAAAATTAAAACCCCCTTTCGATCGATCATCTCTCAGTATCCCTTGTTCCCTCCACTGATACCTCTAACCAAACCCTTCGCATCCCAAAACAACCGTAAAGCCCCCCACACGATAACTAGGGTTTTTTCACGTCAACATTCTCCAGACGATCGAGTTAGAGTACGACTGAAACACTTCATCTCACCGGTCGGCGACCTCATCAAGCTCGCCTCACGTCACTGGCGATTGTGACTCATCAGCGTTACCGTCTCAGAGACTGCGTCCCGACCCTATTTTGGTCAAATACCTTATCTGCCTCTGATACCTTATTTACTTGTTTTAGTCCGCTTCCACTTCCCATCTATGGTCAACGACTCATCAATCAGTTCGACTTGTTTTCTTCCTCCGATGAAGCAACCGCATACAACCTTCTTCTGATGACCAGGTGAGTATTTCTTCCCATTTATTACTGTCTCTTGGTCCAATTATGCCATTCTAACAAATGGTAAGTTCATATATGTAGTATTAGGAGTTATTGATTAAGTACGTTTCTTCCAATTTTAACCAACTTAACTAATAAGATTGGTGAATCCTTTTTTCTTGATAATCATGTTTAAAAATCTGAATGTCTTTATAAAATATTCGACTTTGAATTACATAAATGTCAACAAATAAATAAAATAGTTGATACTTATTTTTGAAAATAAACTGTGAGTTATAGCCATTCTTAAATAAACAGTCATTTGCTATTTTCCATTATTTTTATACAAAAGGGTAAAATGGTCGTTTACCCATAATCAAGCATCTTGTTGATATTCACTTTCCCCCTTAAACAATAATATGTATCTTGTGGTTAATCATGGTCTTAGGTTCTTGAACCTCCAACAGAAGAAGCCACTACTTCAGCAATTTCATTATTACATGAGGTTGGTGCTATTGAAGGTGATGAAGAATTGATGCCTCTTGGGTGTCATTTAGCAAAACTCCCTGTTGATGTGTTAAATGGAAAGGTATGCATGTGTTAATTGAAAACAAAATTTAATATAATCCTAATTTTATTAATTCTTTTGGTAGGGAGTTTTCGCTAACCAGCTTGACAGGAGATGATGCATCATGAAGATGCTATGGAAGAATATCTATATTCTTTTTTATAAGATTATTTGAGTTTTAATTTTGTTTTAACTCTTTTTTAATAAAAAAAATTCACTACATTATTTAAAAATATATAAAGTACACCAGATCATCATAATAATAGCATAACAGATTTAGGTCTGAAAGCATTATATGAAGCAATCCCTCTTCAACCATCTTTAAGTTATTCTCTTGGTAATAATGCATTGGCCACCACTACTAAACAAAGGGGCAATTTCGGAAAAAAGAGTTGCTAGACCACCTACTTAAGATAGAGGTCGGAATCAGTTACTCCTGAGGTATTGATCAAAGATAACTGATCAAGAACTATTACAAATATCTGGGGAGTATCCTTATTTTGTTATACTCATTTCTCATTTTCAACCATTATAATATCATATATGTGACAGAAAACAAGTTGTTTTTTTTTCTCTTAACTATATCTTCTTCCTTGAATTCCAATTGCGCTATTACTCTATTATTTGAGAAGGTTCTGAGTGCGAGTGATGTGGGTAGAATTAGGCGGTTGGTTTTTCTTTTTTCTATCTTGTTCCATAGTCTAATTTTATGACTGAAATATTTTATATTTTTGCAGGCGTATTTCTCTACTTTTAATCAATCAGAAGGTTTACAAATAAGAATTCAGGACCTAAAGGGGAAAGAGTGGACTTTTCAGTTCCAGAAGGCAGCAGTGTCCCCATCTGAGCTCTATTTTGTGCAGCTGATAAGGCTTTCTGGCAGAGTGATGATGGAGTTTGTTGATGATGAGAATACCCCCTAATCTTGTCCCAGGAAGATCAAATCCTTGCCCTGTTTCCGTTATGCCCTTGGCCGTCAATTCTTCACATTCCTGTATGTTGTATGAAAGATTGAAAGGTTTGGATATGAACAACTTAAAGTGACAAACTTTCTTACCTATCTAATTTATTTTCTATCTTCTATTTTAATTTAATTAAGAAAATGAGAACTTAAAATAAAACATAATAAAATTTTTAAAAAATTTAAATTTGTTTCTTCAACTTTAACCCTGGTTATATGTCTTTGATGCTACTTTTGGATTTTGGATTTTCATTCTTAACAAGTTTAACTATTGCTTACAGTTATTGGTGGTGAGATAGGGATGCTTCTTGAACAAAATAACAAGTCTTTGGATCAAATTTCTGCAAATTTATCTGCTTTGAAGGTAAATTTGTAATATTTTTAAAATTAGAACCAAAATCATATGACAAAGTTCATGGCCTTATCACCGGGCCAAAGATTATGTTTTTAAAATGTAAAAACAAAGTCACCTGATCAAAATACTCATCAGTCTGATGCATATCCTTGCTCTTAGGCAAAACAAAATTGGTTGCAAGGAAACAAACCTTGACAATTAAATAAATAAATAAAATAATGAAAAAATCTTTTCAACAGTTTTATTATTTGTAAATAAGTACTTTTCTGTTCAAGAAAATTTAGCCAAGGGTGAGGTTTGTTGGTGCTACAACAGTGTGAATCCAATCAGCATGATGGTAATTCCAAGGGATTGGTTCTTCTTGAGATGTCGACCCTTTTGTCTGAAAAGTAATTTTTTCCTTTCTTAATCCATACTCCTTTTCACAGTGGGAGTATTACTTCAATTATCGGAGTAGAAGCGGTTAAATTTAAGTCATCCATTTAATATGTTGCGTTTTTCTATTCATAGAGGCAATTTTCTTGAAGCTCTTGAGAAATTTAATACCATTAAGGACCTAAAAGTTTCTTCTTTCCCTCTTAGAGGTAATGCAAAGAAACACCGAATGCATTTCATGTATCCCAGTTTGATCAAGTGTCAAAACTTTACGAAGTTGATTTTTATTTCTATGATTTGGTTTAGTGGCTACTATGGATTCTCTTCCAGGACTTTATTTGGAATTAGGAGAGGTAAGCACTGTATTTTTGTGTTTGTGCTTCAATCTTTTATCCAAAATTCAAATACATAAACTCTCTATGTTCTTTGAGTACATAAATATCTGGCTATGGTTCCCTATATAGGATGACACTTCTTCAGTGATAGCAGAGCATTAAAAGGGCTTATAGAGCTTGTTCAGGGCAACACAAATTCATGTATGTCCGTGATTTCTGATAGTTGCACCTTCTTGTTTGTATGATAATCTAATAGAATATATTCTTTATGCAACCCAATCTTGTTTTACTGGAGCTGAAGATAACTTGGGAATTGGTAAACTCTTGCAACTCATGCCTCATTTCATATCAAAAACATTGTTATAAAAAAACAATAATGTCTATGTAGGGAATGATGATGATGAAGAGATACTAACAAGAAATAAGGTATTGTCTACTAACTAAGTTGGTTTTTGAGGAATGCCAGGTTAGATTTGATTTTCAGGTCTTTGATAGGCACATTGAAAGAAATTTAGAGTCATCCTCGTCGCGGTTAGATTCGATTTTCAGGTCTTTGAGGAATGCCCGACATGGACAGCATAGACACTGTCTTAGCATGTGGAATGATGACCAGCAAAGTGGTGGGTCTAACACATCCAGCATCCCTGTAGGCCTTGAAGATTTGTTGGTTTCTCATTTGAGGCGTCCAACTCCTGAGAAACCCTCTGATCAAGAAAAAGTAGAGGAGGGTCAGCTAACGAAAACGAGTCACAAGAATCACCTAGTTAGTCAAGAAACAGACCAAAGTGGAGGATGCACCACGTGATGCTGTTGCTGGTGGTTTTGCACCAATCCACCCAGAATCTCTGGATGCACTTCCCGAAGAGTTACATGATGAGGTTCTTTCAAGCCGACAGGGACCGGTGGCGTCACAGCCACCTGCAACCATCGAACCACAAAATGATGGAGACATAGACCCTAAGTTCCTTGCAGCACTTTCTCCAAACATCTGGGCAGATGTTTTGGCACAACAACAAGCACAAGGGGCTCACCGAGCCCAAGAATTGGAAGGTCAACCTGTGGAGATGGATATTGTATCAATAATAGCCACATTCCATTCAGAGCTAAGGGAAGAGGTATGTTTTCTCTTCTTGTAATTTTAGTTTCTTGTTATCATCTATTTGATATTTTGGTTTGTTCATATGTTCAGGTTCTTTTAACTTCATCTGATGCAATTCTTGCTAATCTGACACATGATCTTGTTACGGAGGAAAATATGTTGCGAGAGAGGTTTGCACGTCGTTACAATCGGACACTTTTTGGTATGTTCCCAAGAAGTAGGAGGGGTGAGTCTTCTACAAGAGGGGAAGGAGGTGGATCCAGCATGGATAGAAGTGGTGGGATCATTACCCGTAGGTCAAGTGGAAGTAAGCGTGTTGAAACTGATGGAGCTCCTCTAGTTGACCAAGAAGATCTTAAAGCAATGATTTGGTTGCTTCGTGTAGTCCAGGTAACAATTTGTTACACCTATATTCATAGATGCTAAACATTCTCTCTAAACATTCTAGTTCCCTTATAGGTTCCAGAAATACTAAAATCATGTTTTGTGTATGTAGGTTTGTTGTATGCCAAACACCATGGTCCAGTGCCTTGTGATCATTTTGCTGGTTTTGCTATAATTTTTAAGATCATTTCTCTTCTAGTTAAGATTATTGACAATCCATCCTTTGTTGATAATAAGAATCTTTGTCTTGTTCTCTTGCTGATAGGTCTAAAAAAGCTCCAATGCGAATAGGCCTTCTTCATTCTGGTTTGTTTCCATCTAGGTCTCTTATATCAATCCCTTTGTGTAATCTTGCTTTTGTAAAAAACAAAATTTTGAAGAGGATACCCTCGGTAAAACTTTTGTGAAGTGAAAATTACAAACCCTGTTTCAGCTTTATGTGTTATTTTGTGATGGAAGTCCTGTAGATTAGAGTTATGATGTTTCATTGGTGTATAATCGCCTCATTATCCATGCTAGTTTTCAAGGCTTAATCATTATCTATGAGGCTTTTAGTTGCATAATTGATTTTTTTTCTTGTCTATATCTTCACATCTTGGATCATTTTTAGTCATAATGAGAACTTTTTTGTCTTGTTTTCTTGCTGTTAGGTCTGGATTGGACCTTTTTCCCTATGTGACTTCTTTTGCAAATCCTTAATTCAGTGATCATTTCATGGTAAAAGGTAAAAGCCTCATGCCAGTTTCACATGAAACTTTCTGAAAAGATGAGGTTTATTTAATTCGGAAATATGTGGTGTAATTTGAAGAAGAACAACACATGGATGACCCTTGCAGCTCTGTAAATCCATATGATATCCTAGAAACTTTTCATCCTTTTCTAGTTCTTACAATGAGTGGTATCCTTAATAGGTTCCAGAAATACTAAAACTATGTTTTGTATATGTAGGTTTGTTGTTGTGTTCCAAACACCATGGTCCAGTCCTTGTGATCATTGTGCTGGTTTTTCTATCCATTTTAGAATCATTTTCTTTTCTAGCCGAAATAATTGGTATTGTATCCTTTGTTGATAATAAGAATATTTTGTCTCGTTGTCTTGCTGATAGGTCTAAGAAAGCTCATACACGAATTAAGCCTTGTCCATCCTGGTTTGTTTCCAGCTGCCTATTCTGTCAATGTAGGTTTGTTGGGTGCTAAATATCATGATCTGGGTATCTTGATGACCATTTATTTTGATGGTTTTTTTTACATCTTATGATCATATTCATTTTCAAATTGTTGGTATCCCCTAGTTCTATCATGATGGAAATTTATTTTTGCTAATGAATATGAAAGAAGGCATTAGTCAACTTCCTCTATTGCAAGGTAATTTAATTCTTGATCTATTGAGGTAGTTTTAGATCAATATGAAAGAAAGCAACGAATTCATTTTCAATCTATTCATTAAAGTGTAAATAAGCTTACTAAGCTAAAAAATGATAAAAAAAAATTAATGCTAATGTTTCCTCACCACAGCCCATAGGTTAACTCTATTTTATAATTTTGAACTTAACATTCAAGTAAAAATTTTATTTGTGTTTAATTATTTATAGATGTTGATTAACTTCTGGTCTGTTTTACCTTTAACCAACTAACCTTCTTTTATTTTGTTTTGTAGTTGTTGAGAAGCTTATTATATATATATTATAATTTTGTAAAATTTAAAAAAAAAATCATAAACTTCAGATGTTCAGACAACTATTGTAGCCAAGGAAGCATTGGAAGGACACTGTATATATATATGATGAAGTGTTTTGCTGCTGAAGAAAGACTTTAATAAAAATTATATAAACTTATTGGAAGCATGTAACAAGTCTGACTACCCTTGTGTCCCCTTGGAGGAAGCTCAAGGTTCTTTACTTCTCTTACACTGTAGTAATCCATCTTCACACATATTTTGTAGTTATGTTTTTTTTTTGCAGACATTATAGATACTTTGAGCAAGTTCATAGATTTAGAGTCCTGGTGTTATTAAGGAAGAGTGGATACAAGTGAGGCAGGCATTTAAAAAATCAACACAAATCTTGTTTACAGTGACGCACACATTAGGTAATTAGAACTATTAGTTTGTAAATTTTTGTTACTACTTCTATTGATTTGTTTTATTTTTCCATGGAACAATTATTTGTATGACATTAAATTTTATGTAATGCATTATATTTTTTTAAATATGATATTTTATTTTCTATTATGAGACATTAAATGCAAATTTAATTTGAATATTAGTAAAATTATAAATAATATTGTTTTTAAACATTTAAAATTACGATACGCAAATAGGTGTGTCATCTTCATTTATGACATGGGCTTTCTTGACAAGGTTTTAATGATACACAATGCGAGTCGTAAGGTTACGAGACACAAATGCGTGTCATCTTCCTTTATAATAGGGCCTTCCTTGATACACATTGTGTGTCATAAATGAGAGTCGTAAATGCATGTCGTAAATGCGCGTCGTAAATGTGTGTCGTCTATAGACGACACGCAAAAGCGTGTCGTCTCTCGTTATGACAGGGCCTTTCTTGACATGCATTTGCACGTCGTCTGAGCGTTTTACGACACGCATTGCGCGTCGTAATAGGCTGTTTTTCTAGTAGTGTACGCGTTTCATCCAAGGGGGAAATGAAATCCAAAAATTAAAAAGCCCGCTTTGTTTCCACCGACTGAAAACCCTAGCTCATCCCCGCCAAAAAACCCCTTTTTTTCTTTCTTCTCTCTCGATTCTCAAACCTCCACCGCTTCACTTCTCTACATCTGCTCTCCAACTTTGCATCTCCAGCGCGATCCTCCCACAAGTTCGCATCTTCGTCGCTTGTTCATACCGGATTCAAGAATTTCTATGGTTTTGATTACTGAGTGAGGTACAAGGAGGTGTAATCATTTTGGACTCTTTACTATTGACTTGAAATTGAAACCTAAAAACTCAATCCACACTTCGAACTTCTTTGATCTCTCTTCTTCCAGTCCCCAATCTCGGATTCCACTCTAATCGAGCTCTAATGAAGTAACCAACTCTCTAATTTCAGTCTATTCTACCCTCTAGTGATCTAGTATCCAACATCCACTAATGTATGGTCTATACAATGTTAAGAACATTGAAGGAGGCAACCTCCGTCGGCTAGCCGTCAAGTCTCAACAAGTTCCAAGGTTTGGTTTAGCTATCTTTCTCATCCCACTTCCCATGCAGGTGATTTCAGTTTGTCACCTTATTTCTTCTCTTTTAGGCTGTCACTTTCTTTCTTCTCTTGTAGCGTGATGCTCTTCACGGACGATTACGAAGGCTTTGATTGGTGGTCATCGATCTACACCATCACCTCCTTGTTCGTTCCTAAAATAAAGACCTTAGAACAGTATCCGATGTCGAAGACTGTCGGTTTGTCTCTTCAAAATCAAATCGTTCATTAAGGTGTACTTGGCCTTGCAATAGATATCCTTTTTTCTGAAGAGAATGGATCGGTTGTGCTTCAGCAAGGAGTAGGCCGCCTCATAAATTCAATAGTTGATGTTCTTGGTCTTGAATGTGTTGAATTCTCGATTGCTTTTTTAATCTGGTTTCCTATCACATGAAACTTCCAATCTGCCTCTATAATCAAATAAAGCTTCAATTACAAATATTATTTGCTAATTACTAATCAGATGCATATAAAAAGAGCTACTATAATATGCATCTCTCACTTTGTTAAAGCATTCTAAGAAAAAAAATCAACTTATATAATGACTATTTGTCAACATGGAATGTCTAGGGATTCAAATTACTTCTTTAGCAATTCATAAAGCCCCTGCCATTTCTGTTTAATAGCTTCTCTAACACTCTTGGGCGAAAAGACTATCCTTCTATCACCTGAACCTATTGATGATGGGAGTCAGCTACCAAGTGAATATGACGATATTCAGGAGGTAGATGGTTGGCATCATTAGGAGCTCTTCAACAGCTGATAGCAAAGAAGTAAGGGGACCAAGGAAGAGCCTAGGGAGTAACCTTAGCCAGATAAGTGTGTTGGTAGGGTAGAGAATTTCGCTGGAGAGCGAGCACGCGCGATGGGATGGTGAAAGAGCAGGTCGAGCAGCTACTTAGGAGCTCTGGGATGGTCCGTGTGGAAAGTATGGGTAGATGTGGCAGGTAGTATGGGCCCGTACTACTGAAAGCAGAGGACCCATACTTGATACATGGAGTATTCTGAATGTTCTAAGGAGCGGATTGATGAGTGGTGTTATGGTTCGAGTACCATACATCGGAGCGGATTGATGATTGATGTTATGGTTCGAGTACCATACATCGGAGGGGATTGAGGAGTGATGTTATGGTTCGAGTACCATACATCGGAGTGGATTGAGGAGTGATGTTATGGTTCGAGTACCATACATCGGAGCGGATTGATGATTGATGTTATGGTTTGAGTACCATACATCGGAGCGGATTGAGGAGTGATGTTATGGTTCGAGTACCATACATCGGAGCGGATTGAGGAGTGATGTTATGGTTCGAGTACCATACATCGGAGCAGATTGAGGAGTGATGTTATGGTTCGAGTACCATATATCGGAGCGGATTGAGGAGTGATGTTATGGTTCGAGTACCATACATCGGAGCGGATTGAGGAGTGATGTTATGGTTCGGGTACCATACATCGGAGCGGATTGAGGAGTGATGTTATGGTTCGGGTGCCATACATTGGAGCGGATTGATAAGTGGTGCTATGGTTCGGGTACCATACATCGGAGCGGACTAAGGAGTGATGTTACGGTTCGAGTACCGTACGCCGGAGCATATTGAGAAGAGATGTCATGGAATGAGTACCATGGTTCGTAGGGAATGATGCTTGTGGTTCTTCGGCTATCCGGTCATGTTTGAGTTCAAAGAGGCATCCCTTGAGAGGGGGATCGAGAGCCTCTCAGAGTATTTTAGTAAGGAGTCAGTGAGAAGGGAGAATTTCGATCTGAGTTGAGCGATCAGTCGATAAAGGAGATGTCACCTTCTATGATCTGGGTGGTACTGATTATGTTCGTGTCCAAAATATGAGAAGCATGATGTTTAAGTTTTGGGTTTGGGGGTAAAACCCTGCAGGTCGTCATTGCTGATGATTTCCCACCAGAGTATCAGGTAGCATGTGTGCCACGAGGCAGTGATTTATCATGATCAAATAGTCAGTTGGGACTGAGATAGTCAAGGACCACATTACACCTATTTGAGTATAGTAGGATGTATTGTAGTGGTATCAGTGGGGAGTTCAGTCGAGTTTAGCAGTGCAGAGAGTTTTTATCTATGTTGGGTATTGAGTATGGGAATGGGTCTCTGTTCTTGGGATGAACCCGGTGTTGGAGCGTTGGTTGATGAGTTGAGGTGAGGAGTACGATGATTTTGTGGTTCAGTCTATGAGCCAGGGATGTTATTGAGCAGTTGAGTTGATTGGTGCTAGATTGGTATGAGATTTGGAACGACTAGGGGCAGTCGTGTCGAGAAGTTCTTAAGGAGTCCATCAGAGGTTCAGAGTATATGAGGTCGATTGATTTCCTTAAAGGGGATTATCGGGCGTTGTGTAGCACTTTCCAGGGGCAGGTGTGATTTTGCTGGTGAAAATAGTTGTGGGTTGGTTATGTGCTAATTGGTGATGGTTCGAACCCTGAGTGGGGGAGAACTGGGTACCGTATGTAAGAAAGCAGAGATTTACCAAGAGCAGTTATAAGTGGAGTATAGAGATCTGCGGGAAGTACTTGTTTGAGAAGGATGAATGTCTCCACGGCAGGTGTTTAATGGTCAGGAACCTGGTAGTGGTCAGTGTTGTTAGAGAATGATTGGGCAGCCAACTCCCGGGTCGGTATGCGTATCCTTGCTTTGATTTTGAGTGATGGGAAAAAGGGTTTCGGAGAATTATCAGCGTATTTCGTAGCGCTAGCGTTTTCTCGTATTCCAATTGAGAAATTAGATACATCGAACTTGCATTTTGGGAAAAATGTATTATTGTATCTATATGATGCTTGGGGGCAGGAGATCAGTGGTTGTGGCAGGATCTTGTGATGATTCTGTTGGGATATTCCGAGGTATCCGGGTATGATATCTTTATTTCGGGGTTACTTGTGGTATATCAGGTATCTATGGATCTAGTGGGAACCCTTCGAGTATGGGCATCCAGGGAGATTATTTAATGAAGTGGATCTTCGCAAGGGTGGGCATTTGATATGTCGATTGTCTTCAGAGTCTATGATGCATATTCGAGCCGAGTATGGGTAGCTGCCTATGATAGTCTGCGGAGCATGAGCTAGTGGGGTCAGAGGGTGTTGTGATACTGCGGGGAGCCGTAGTACTCACTAGTCAGAGGGTGTTGTGATACTGCGGGGAGTCGTAGTACTCACTAGTCAGAGGGTGTTGTGATATTGCGGGGAGCCGTAGTACTCACTAGTCAGAGGGTGTTGTGATACTGTAGGGATCCGTAGTACTCACTAGTCAGACGGTGTTTTGATACTGAGAGGAGCCGTAGTACTCACTAGTCATAGGGTGTCGTGATACTGCGGGTAGCCGTAGTACTCACTAGATGGCAAGAGAATGTGATGATGGAATGTTCTCCGATCATTGTATGATGTGGAAGAGTTTTGGGCTTGAGTAGCCCTAGTATTGAGTTTTGGAGCCTGGGTGTTGAACCGGGGGCGAGACTGGGGTCTCCGTCTCTGTCGGGAGATGCAGCGAGATGTGCAAGGGATATGCGCAGCAGAAACCAAAGATCAAAGTTGAGACGATTTTCGGTTGGATTGTATTTTTTTCTCGCATGAGGAAAAGAGAATTTCGTGACTCGCGTGTCACTGGGCCGGGATAGTGGTCACGGGGAGGAAGTTAGTGGGATATTTGGATCATGATATGGGTGACCTTTGGAGGCTCAACTGTGGAGTCAAAAGCTGACCTGGTGCTCAGTCTCGAAGAGGGATATGAGAAATGAGCTAGAGCTTATCATGATGATGTTTGAGGACACTTCAGAGCGAGCGAACGATTCAGACGCTCGAAGACATGCTTCGTGCATGTGTATTAGATTTCGGAGGGAGTTGCGGCACGTATTTATCCTTGGTTGAGTTATCCTATATCAACAGCCATCATTAGTGCATTGGTATGCCACCCTTTGAGTTGTTGTATGGGAGGAGGGGTCGGACCCTCATTTGCTAGGGAGAGGTAGCGCATGGACCCGAGAGTCCTTGCGAGCAGATCCAGAGCATGTGCGATACATGGAGTAGTGGCAAGGTTGGCAAGTGGATTTCCCTCGGTAAGGGAAGAAAAAGGTATGTAACCCCCCCAGGGGGGGAAGTGTTGGTTCACGGAAGTGAAAGTAGTAGTGAGAATGGATGATTTGGAGTATGGTGGTTGAGCACTTTGTCTGTGACAGTGGTATGGAATGACATCATGATGGGATGTCTGCTGAGGACGCGGAAGGGATTCCGCGGGTATAGAGCCAAGAGTCTCAGGATGGATGCAGGGAGGGAGTCTGGGACTCCCAGCTTGATTCTGATCAGGTATTGGATATGTGCTAGTGGTTCATCCTGGGGGATGTTGAAGGATATCATCAGCGTATCGGGTTTTCCCAACCTGAGGGTGCTGGAGCAAGTTCAGCATGCGTATGTGATTACAAGAGGAGAACTCGTGGTAGTTGCTTTGAGATTGATAATGGGTCTTTCCGTCATCACGGAATGGATAGAGTGGGATTCGGATCGGGGATCTGATGGTTCATGGCTTTCTAGCCTTATGGGTAGAGTGATTGTTGAGATTTGGGGCAGTGATGCTTCATGGGTAATTCTTGATTGTTGAGTGTGATTCTCAGAGGGTACAGTCGGTGCCCGGTTCGAGAAGGTGGTCAGGACACCGTAAGGGAAGAGAAAGTGTGTTCGAGTTTCGATGGGTATGCCTTGTGGGACTTGGTCCGATTAAGGCTAGGTGGCACGTTATGGGAGTATTTCTGGAGTTGAGTTGCTGTAGGTTTTGAGGACGAAGCCTAATTTAAGTGGGGGAGAATTGTAACATCCCGAAATATCAAGAGTAGAGTAGAAGGGATAAAAGAGTAAGTTGGGAAAGAGTGACTCGGCGAGTCCATGGTTAGACTCGGCGAGTAGAGTCGCGACTGGGTCGCGTGTTAAGTAGCCGACTCGGCGAGTCAGTAAGGAGGACTCGGCGAGTAGGCGCTGAGTGGAGAAAACCCTAATTCTCGGGGTTGAGCCCTATATAAAGAACATAACAGCCCACTCTCAGCCTCTTTATTCATCCTCAAGTCCAGAAACCCTTATCCTTTGTGTGTGAGAGATCATATCTCATTTGGGAGCTTGAAGGAGGTGTTTGTTGAAGAATTTTGGGAGTTTGAAGGCTTGGAGCAAGGGGCTTTGCTTGGATTCGAGTTTCATTGCAGTTGGGGCGTTCCTTGGAGGTAATATCTCGTTCTTGGGCTGTTGTTATGTTGTTTCTTCATTTTGGGGTTTGTGGGAACTTGTCTATGGATGTAATTGGAGTCTAGAGGTTAGATCTGAGGTTGCTACCTCAGATCTGGTATGGAGAAGGATCAAAGAGCATGAAAGTCCCTGTGTTGGAATGTTTTGTGGAGCCATCATGTCCCAAACCCTAGCCCAATGTGCAAAATGCATAGATCTCTTAGGATTCACGTAAAGTTTGCCACTTTACGTGATGGATGAGTTGTAGGAGGCTAGATCTATGTTTTGGATCAATTGCATGGTCTGGAATGCTTCTGTATGGATTCAGACCGGTGGTACTCGGCGAGTCACATGGGTGAACTCGACGAGTTGCTTGAAGATGAGCTGGGACTCGACGAGTTGGAAGAACAACTCGGCGAGTCGGATGAAGATGGTCTGAAACTTGGCGAGTTGTATGAACAACTCGACGAGTACGTTGATGATAGCCTTAGACTCCGCGAGTCTGTTCTTGGACTCGGCGAGTCTTGTCAAAGATTCCCAATATTTTTTGGTTGAGTCGAGAATCGGTGAGTCAAAGGATGACTCGATGAGTTGTGTGCGAGTGGACTCAAACTTGTTGGACTCGGCGAGTCGCGGGGTGACTCGGCGAGTTAGGTCGCGGACTGGGGAAGTTCTGAGCATGGGAACTCGACGAGTCGACGGGTTGACTCAGCGAGCAGGGTCAACCAAGAGGGTTGACTTTGACTGAGGACTTTGACTTTCACCATGAGTTGACCGTTGACTTTTAGGGCTTGGTCAGCGATGTGGCCTTTGGGCCAAGAGAGGGGTAAAATAGTCTTTTACCCTTAAGAGGGTGCCATGAGAGGGTTGATTCTAGTCTCGAGAGTTATATTCATGAGAGTATATGCCTTATGTGTTAGGCGGTGGCGATTTCGAGATTCAAGTGTGGGGATATCTGCTTTCTGCTTGCCAGGTGAGTCTTCTCACTATACTTTACCTTGAGTAGGTAACCAGAGTTATGTGATAGAGTATTTGTATGCTATGTATGTTATGTGTTGTACTGCATTATTTCTATGTGATTTATGTTGTGCATGTTTTCAGAGTTGGAACCGGAGGGTTCCTAGAGTTAGAACCGGAAGGTTCACAGAGTTAGAACCAGAGGGTTCACAGAGCAGGGTCCACGGACCCACAGAGTTATAGCCTCGAGTGGCTAATATGTGTTATGTGTGGTATTTTGGGGAACTCACTAAGCTTCGTGCTTACAGTGTTTTGTTTTATGTATGTGTTGCAGGTTTCTTTCAGGATCACGGGACGGCACCGGCTTGATTGTACACACCAGAGAAAGTGTCATGTTTTGAGGATCCTGGTTTTCTATACAAGTGAAAATGGAGTCATGTTTTGTAATTCGATTATGAATGAGATTTTAAACAAGTATTTCTAAGAATTAAACGACTATTTTTAAAAGAAAAATTGTTTGAAATTTTCGGCGTTACATAACTAGTAGTTAGTTAGTTAACTAACCCCATCTCTAAGAAACCACCCAAGCAAGTGGCTAGACAAGATCACATCACTTAAACTCACATCCCATCACAAGCTAGTCTAGGTTTTGTCCCCTTATCCTCTTCCACTCTTTCCTCCTTCACATCCACGAAATTTCCTCTTCATTTTACCCTCATTTGACCAGCCAATACTCCAGGGAATTACTCTCAACCTTCATCTCATTTTCAAGCACAAGAACTTCCTTCCAAAGCCATCAAAACCATGAACTAAAGGGCTGCTGTCCCTTTTGTGTTTCAGCCACCATTTCACCCATCTACACCTTCCTTTTTGCTTGATATTTTTACCACAAAATAACCCTGGAAGTTACTTGTTATGATACTCAAAATTTTTGATTCAAAACAGTGAGTAAACTACCCTTTTTCTTGCTCTTTTGCTGTGAAATTTTCGTGACAGCAACATAGCCAAAAGAGTGGCTGTTTTGGAGCATCAAACCAACAACCAAAAGTTCATCTTCAACCTTCTATTCTTCAAGTATTCACATAAGGTGAGTTCATACCCCTACATTTTCATGTTTTCTTCAAGTTTTAAGGGGGGGAATACAAGTTAGAACACTAAACATAACTTAAATTTAAATGACAGCTTTCTACAGAAAAGTTGAGTCCTGTTCACAGACTGTTTTGACCATCTTAAACTTAATATATTTCGAAACTGTACAATATGCAAATAGTTCAAGTTTATACCTTTCTAAGGACTGCTCGCACACATTCATACGATTTTTCTACAATTTATGGCAATTCTTATAAAACTGCCTGTCATTTCAGAAGTGATTTCGGACCAGTCTGTGAAGATGTTCATTTTCACACTAGTTTCAGACCACTAAAATTATAATAAAAATTGGGAACAAAGTAGACTCATTTTATAAACTCTCAGAGGTGATGGATTCAGTTTTTGACTTATGATGATTTTTCTATGAATTTTCTAAAAACAGGGACAGTAAAGGGTAAAACTGTCAAAAGTGGTTTATAGATTTATTAACACCTTCTAACATTTTTGAGCAATGTTTATACATTAAGGAAGTTAAAACACAATCATTTAAATATGTTTAATTACCACATTAACAAAAGTGATAAGTACAAAAAGGTCTTTAGTATCAAACTTAAGGATTATTTCATGCAAAGTTTCTAATAAAAACGTAAGAATATGAACAACAATTACGAAATATACCAAATCATCTTTTAAAACTTATACATATATATAACCATATACATATATAGGTTTTGTTTACAAACTTGTCTTCTACATCAAAAGTTTCACTTTACTCGTTTTTATCAAATGAATCACTTGTGATTTATTACTACTATGTGAAAACTCTTGTCATACTTTGCATGCACTAGATTTATACAAAGTATTTAGAAATTCCAAAGTATCCTTCGTTGTTAAACCGTTTTAATACATTTTAAAAACTTATGATTTATGCATTGTCAAAACTTTGTGAGAAAGGATGATCTTTGCATACAAAACTATTACTTTAATACAGACTTAGTTGAGAATCCGTGAGACAAATACATCTTCAAACACTGCCTTTTTGCTAGAAGGTATCGCTACAAGTCCTGTCTATAACCAGAGTCTCCCGTTCGGAGAACGTGTCAAATGTGTATAGATCTATACGGGAAGTCATGATCCCGCGCCCTGACTGTTAGCTACAGTCCGTCCTTTGGGGTGACAGTTTGTCATAACGCTACGACGCCTGAAGAACGTCGCTACAGGCATATTATGTTTAGTATGGTTATAAAACTCATCGGATATACAATTATTATAGTACTTCTAATTGATGAATGAGTAGTTATTAAAACTATTCTTCATCTAACAAACTGAAATCTTCTAGTAGGTTTCATTATATAAATCTATGCTTCAACCTTCTAAAGCATGTCTTTTGCTTTTGGTTTTTAGTCTGGGACATTAGGCTAACTATTACTTTAGGAAAATATGGGATTTTCCATGTATACAAAACAAACAACTAATAGGAAAATAAGGGATTTTCTTGATTCAACTATCTATATTATTCAATACATATAGTCTCATGCATTTCACACTTTTATAAGGAAATAAGGGATTTTCTTGGAAAACATACACTCAATTTGGAATGGCATACAAACTTTCTAAACCACTTATGAACTCGCCAACTTAATTGTTGACACTTTCTCTTTGAAATAACTTGTATTCCCAGGGAACCGCTAAGCAGGTTTGGAAATCAACTTTTGGGGATTAACGCGCTGGCGTTAATTACTTCTTTTAAAAGATGTTTATGCATTTATCTTTTGAGCATGTAATGAATACAATGATGTAAACATTTTTAAAACCTTTATATATGTATGGTGGTGTGTACTTTCCTTTCTATGAACTGTTATGATACTGAATATGACGTCCTCCGCCCCCGAACGTTTCCGCCGTTCTGGTGTGGGGGTGTGACAGATTGTTATCAGAGCATCGTTTATTGTGAATTAAGTATATCAAAACCATTTTTGGTATACAAATATAAACTCAACTGGGCAAAAACACTCTGAGAAGAGTCATACTTTTGAAATTAAATTTATTTAGTTTTTGTAAAGTAAGCATTCATTCATTTCGTACTAATAACAGTTTCACATCGGACCATTTTAGAAGTATTATAAATAAGTTGTGCAGTGCAGGTACGCCTTGGGACATGTAATCGGAACTGGGAAGGATATAGCCTGATCAACTATATTTGTCTGAGAGCCGACTAACGTGTGCCGAGGAGTGTCTGCAGTGGACAACAAATTTAAAACTTACCAACAAACTATACAAAGAAAACTTTAACATACAAATTTAAAATACTATAGGACTATTTTGCGTTACAATAGAACCACACACTTAGATTCTTCATATGCTTCTTACCCCTATTCTCGCATAGGCATATCAGCTAGACTTCATCTCCACATAGACCCCTACTATCCTGCCACCTAAGCCAATAGATGGATCAAGAAGGATCCAGAAGAAGATTTCGAAGAGTACCAATAGATGAAATACGAGGAAGAAGATTTCCGAGAAGGGACCATATGGAGAAAGAAGTTCGGGAGATACCATCAATAAACCTTACCCTATCAAGAGGAGTGTGACAACCTCCACCTCTCATTTCAGGAAGCACCCCGCAATTAACTACCTAGCCACACATATAGACTGGAAAGGACAACCGATGATCCATAACCGACATAAACTCACTACACCGTACTTCAGGCCATAGCACCCATAGACCGGCAAGCAGATCAAGAGAACAATACGGATCACCTACACTCCTTAGAAAGGAGATAGTCGTTATAGGACAAAGAACCCTTACAGCTACAACCTGGACAGTCATCACAGAACTGAGAGCAGAGGAGGCCACTCGCAAAATAGAATCATGCCGACACATGAAGGTAATCAGCATACTGGTGCAACACTAGATCTATAAATAAACCCTACAACATTTCAAATTGCGGTAACAGCCGCCGTGACAGCAGTCATGGCACACCTCGGCGCTAACAACACAAACAAAAGCGGGAACGGTGCCGAAAGTTCCAATCGTAATAACAACCAGGGATACCTCGAGTATGTTCCTGCAACGACGCCCCAAATCAAGGACCTACCAAAAGACAACAAATAGTGAAATTCCATACCACCACCATCCCTACTACCTCAGTGCCGACAAGACCATATGTTGGAAACCTGCCAAAATGCACCAAGTGTAGCTTTCATCACAAAGGAAAGTGCAGAGAAATGCACTGCAAGAACTGTAATGAAAAGGGGCGTACCATAAATTTATGTAGGGTGCCGGCTCAACAGACCGCCCAAAACACAAAAGTTGGGATGATTCGAACATGCTACAGATGTGGAGAAGTAGGGCATTTCATAAGGGAGTTCTCGGACACTAAAAACAAAGATGTCAAGAGCGTCGGAAGTGTTTTAGCAACAGAGTGTGGGAAAGCAGTAATAGACCCCGCTGAGATTCCGGTACATTCATTCCCGATAGCACATATGCATGGATACTATATAATAGCAACGCGGAGAGGAGTATTGTGAGTCGTAGATTTAATCAATTTCTCAACCAAAAACCTCAAAAACTTAAACGAAATATTTATAGTAGAATTGGAATAATCAAAAGCATTAGAGGCGTGTACATAGGGTGCACTCTAACACTAAATCAAGCAATTCGTTCAAATCATCCTAAAACCGGTCACAATAAAAATTTACGACATTTTCATTTTAACAACGTATTAGTTAGTTTCCTCACCATACCGATATCATATATTACGAAAAGTCCATTCGCCTAAACCCATCGAGTAATAGAACCCTCATTGTCTATGGCGACAAACTGGACACAAACCCCCGACTCACCTTTTACAACAAGACTCAGAAGTACCTACGCAGGAGGTACCACGTCGTCCTAGCTCGTTCTGTGGATAAGAAACAAGCAGAGAAAGACATCATGGATGTTGGAAAAGCCCATAACCCTCTCGATATATTCCGAGAAGATCTCATGGGAATACCATCCGTACGGCAACCCGAGTTCAAAAATCAACCTAAGTGTGGTAGTTGTGGAAAAGGGTTGTTGTAAATGCCATCTCACCCAAGTTAATCACCCCACTCAAGTAGAGACTATGGACCCGTACTAGTGAGTCTATGATTACTAAGTGTATATATTGGAGCCCTATATAATTAAGATTCTACGGACTTAGGGTTGGTAATTTCGCTTTAAATCCTTTTCCTTGTTTGGATGTGGGCTTAGAATAGAATCACCGATTCGACTATCTTTTCAATCTTAATTATATATGACTTATAAACACAAAGAGATGATAGATGAATCAGTTATGAGTTATACCATGAACTCCATGACAAGTTACACAGGACAGTGGATGGACACGCTACCACTTGAGCGAGCGTAGACAAATCAAACAAACCCACACACTTTCTACCAACCAAGGTTACAAAGAAAAATAGAAAAGCTGATAGGAGCATATCACAAGAAGATTGCGAGACTGCATAGTATACCACTATCTATCATTTTGGATAAGGGGCAGGCGATTCGCCTCGTGTTTTCAATAGTCATTAAAGAAGTCCTTAATATCACCCTCAAACTGACAGACAAAACGGAAGAATCATTCATCTAATCCTTATACAACAACTATTACATTAACATCAAAGTCGCGTCATTCGAAGCTCTCTACAGAAGCAAGTGTAGATCACCTCTGTGCTGGGCTGAGGTAGGTAATATGCAACTCGCTAAGGGACAAGTTCCTAACAACACTCTCACCATCCCCCATATCATACGAGAAACTATAGAGAAGATTGTTCAAACCCATGAATAATTGAAGGCATCCCAGAATCGGAAGAAGAGCTTGTCTGATGAGACTGTTGTTATTCTACTTGACGAAATTGAAGACAACGAGAGTCTAAACTTCATCGAAGAACCGGTGGAAATCATGGATCAGGAGGTAAAAAGGACGAAACAATGTCGCATACCCATAGTGAAGGCCTGTTGAAGCGCCAAGCGAGGACCTGATTTCACCAGGGAACACGAGAAACAAATGAAAAAGAAAGAAACACCCCCAATTGTTTAGTGATTTCCCGTCTACAAGTTGAATTTCGAGCCGAAATTCTTTTAACGGGGGGAGAATGTAACAATTGGTAAAAATAGGAACGATCGTACGATGCTATGTTTTGATTATTAAGAAATATGAGTATTTTATCAAGAATGGTTGAAGGAATTTAACCGCTTTTATTTAAATAAGTTATTTTGAAATATAAAATAAGTAGCTATTGATAAATTTCGTTATGATGTATGGCTACGAACCATCACCGGTTTGTGAAATTACCATATAACATCATTTGAACGCAACAAACTTAATTTTTGTATCAACATGTATCTAGTTGATAATTAAGTTTGGTTCTATGTAAAACGTGTGCTTAATAGTTGTGTAGGATCTAAATTCGACAAATATACGAACCAAAGTGACAAAACGTGTTTAACGATATGGTTAACCGGTTAAATGTCACGAAATTATACATTGGTCAATAAATTTTATATTTAAATAAATTAAAATATAAAATGAATTATTATAAGGTATAATTAAAATGTATCTAAGTGTTTTTGAATAAAAAGAATAAAACATAAACATTAAAGTTCAAATACACAGAAACTACATTGTTATTTTATACTAAGTATACATGTATGTATTTGTACATATGTATTATTATCTAGTGAATGACTAGTTATGGGTCATTACTTAAAGTGATTTCATGTAAGGAATACGATTTCTAAATCAATTAAGATAAGAGAATTGGTGGAGATAAGTGCCAACTTAACTAATAAGTGCTTAATCACTTAAGACATTTTACTAAGAATGCTTATTAATCCCTCTTCTAATTTTCAAGATTAACACCTTCCCTCTCCTTACCTAGAAATCCTAACTAACTAAATAACTAGTAGTTAGTTAGTTAACTAACCCCATCTCTAAGAAACCACCCAAGCAAGTGGCTAGACAAGATCACATCACTTAAACTCACATCCCATCACAAGCTAGTCTAGGTTTTGTCCCCTTATCCTCTTCCACTCTTTCCTCCTTCACATCCACGAAATTTCCTCTTCATTTTACCCTCATTTGACCAGCCAATACTCCAGGGAATCACTCTCAACCTTCATCTCATTTTCAAGCACAAGAACTTCCTTCCAAAGCCATCAAAACCATGAACTAAAGGGTTGTTGTCCCTTTTGTGTTTCGGCCACCATTTCACCCATCTACACCTTCCTTTTTGCTTGATATTTTTACCACAAAATACCCCAGGAAGTTACTTGTTATGATACTCAAAATTTTTGATTCAAAACAGTGATTAAACTACCCATTTTCTTGCTCTTTTGCTGTGAAATTTTCGTGACAGCAACATAGCCAAAAGAGTGGCTGTTTTGGAGCATCAAACCAACAACCAAAAGTTCATCTTCAACCTTCCATTCTTCAAGTATTCACATAAGGTGAGTTCATACCCCTACATTTTCATGTTTTCTTCAAGTTTTAAGGGGGGGAATACAAGTTAGAACACTAAACATAACTTAAATTTAAATGACAGCTTTCTACAGAAAAGTTAAGTCCTGTTCACGGACTGTTTTGACCATCTTAAACTTAATATATTTCGAAACTGTACAATATGCAAATAGCTCAAGTTTATACCTTTCTAAGGACTACTCGCACGCATTCATAAGATTTTTCTACAATTTATGGCGATTTTTATAAAACTGCCTGTCATTTCAGAAGTGATTTCGGACCAGTCTGTGAAGATGTGCATTTTCACACTAGTTTGAGACCACTAAAAATCATAATAAAAATTGGGAACAAAGTAGACTCATTTTATAAACTTTCAGAGGTGACGGATTTAGTTTTTGACTTACGATGATTTTTCTATAAGTTTTCTAAAAACAGGGACAGTAAAGGGTAAAACTGTCAAAAGTGGTTTATAGATTTATTAACACCTTCTAACATTTTTGAGCAATGTTTATACATTAAGGAAGTTAAAACACAATCATTTAAATATGTTTAATTACCATTTTTACAAAAGTGATAAGTACAAAAAGGTCTTTAGTATCAAACTTAAGGATTATTTCATGCAAAGTTTCTAATAAAAACGTAAGAATATGAACAACAATTACGAAACATACCAAATCAACTTTTAAAACTTATACATATATATAACCATATAGATATATATGTTTTGTCTACAAACTTGTCTTCTACATCAAAAATTTCACTTTACTTGTTTTTATCAAATGAATCACTTGTGATTTATTACTACTATGTGAAAACTCTTGTCATACTTTGCATGCACTAGATTTATACAAAGTATTTAGAAATTCCAAAGTATCCTTCGTTGTTAAACCGTTTTAATACATTTTAGAAACTTATGATTTATGCATTGTCAAAACTTTGTGAGAAAGGATGATCTTTGCATACAAAACTATTAGTTTAAATACAGACTTAGTTGAGAATCCGTGAGACAAGTACATCTTCAAACACTGCCTTTTTGCTAGAAGGTATCGCTACAAGTCATGTCTATAACCAGAGTCTCCCGTGCGGAGAACGTGTCAAATGTGTATAGATCTATACGGGAAGTCATGATCCCGCGCCCTGACTGTTAGCTATAGTCCGTCCTTTGGGGTGACAGTTTGTCATAACGCTACGACGCCTGAAGAACGTCGCTACAGGCATATTATGTTTAGTATGGTTATAAAACTCATCGGATATACAATTATTATAGTACTTCTAATTGATGAATGAGTAGTTATTCAAACTATTCTTCATCTAACAAACTGAAATCTTCTAATAGGTTTCATTATATAAATCTATGCTTCAACCTTCTAAAGCATGTCTTTTGCTTTCGGTTTTTAGTCTGGGGCATTAGGCTAACTATTACTTTAGGAAAATATGGGATTTTCCATGTATACAAAACAAACAACTAACAGGAAAATAAGGGATTTTCTTGATTCAACTATCTATATTATTCAATACATATATTCTCATGCATTTCACACTTTTATAAGGAAATAAGGGATTTTCTAGGAAAACATACACTCAATTTGGAATGGCATACAAACTTTCTAAACCACTTATGAACTCACCAACTTAATTGTTGACACTTTCTCTTTGAAATAACTTGTATTCCCAGGGAACCGCTAAGCAGGTTTGGAAATCAACTTTTGGGGATTAACGCGCTGGTGTTAATTACTTCTTTTGAAAGATGTTTATGCATTTATCTTTTGAGCATGTAATGAATACAATGATGTAAACATTTTTAAAACCTTTATATATGTATGGTGGTGTGTACTTTCCTTTCTATGAACTGTTATGATACTGAATATGACGTCCTTCGCCCCCGAACGTTTCCGCCGTTCTGGTTGGCGGTGTGACAATCCCCCTCATGGTTGCCTTAAGGACATGTATGGCTGAGGAAACCCCTTAGCAGTAGTGTCCATCCCGATGATAATCCTTAGGCTGGGTCCCTTGTGATAGGTGTTTAGGGACGTAAAGTGAGGACAACGGGAATGGGTAATCAGGGTTATTGTTGATTAGTGAACTTAATAAGTATATTATTATTGTGGGTTGAAAACCCTATATGCTCAACAGGCTCCCAAGCCTAACCCACTCAGTTTTATGATTACAGGTAGTGGACCCCGAGCATAGTCGGAGGATGACGAGAGATTTTTGGATTATAGTCCAGTAGTTGTAAATAATTGTTGAAAGGCTTATAATGTCTTGTTTATGCTTTTGATCTGTATCGGAACATGACATCCCGAGGTTTTGATATATATATGGAAAATATATACCTTCTTAATGAAGGATTTTGATAAACTTTTATCATATATTGTTTGGGGACCAATTCCGCAATATCTTATAAAAAGATTTCTCTGATTTTATTTTAAAAAACATAAATTAAATCGGTCTTTTCTGGCCGAGAAATATGGGGATGTCACACTCAACTTCCTGCTTAAACTCTTTGAACTTTTCAAAGGTTTCTGACTTATGCTTGATTAAGTAAATATATCCATATCTACTGTAATCATCAGTAAAAGTCACATAATAACGATTAGCATCCCTTGTAGCAACTCTGAAGGGCCCACACACATCCGTGTGTACAAGGTCCAACAAACCTTCACCCCTATCACAAGTACCTATGAAGGGCGACTTTGTCATTTTTCCAAGTAAACAAGACTCGCAACTATCATCTGACTTGAGGTCAAATGATTCCAAGACTCCAGCCTTTTGGAGTTGGCCTATGCGCTTCTTGCTAACATGTCCAAGACGACAATGCCACAAGGATGCTTTATCCAAGCTATCAGAAGAATCAATATACAACACATTATTTCCTAGATTGTCTACAACATTCACGGCTTCATATACACCATCACAAGGTATCGCTTTAAAGTAAAATACATCATTGTAATAGACATTAATAGCACCATTTTTATTATCAAATAAAAATGTAAAACCTTGTTTGTACAAGCCATGAAAAGAAATAATATTTCTCGCAATCTCGGGCGAATAATAACAGTTATTCAAATCTAACATTAACCCATTATTAAGCAATAAAGAATAAACTCCTATCTTGGTAACAGGTGATGCTTTCCTGTTGCCCGTGACTAAGTTTATCTTCCCGTGCTCTACTTGCTCACTTCTTCTTAGTGCCTGCAAATCAGTACAAATGTGAATACCACACCTTGTATCAAGCACCCAAGAATTAGCATTAGATGAGTTGTTAGACAATATTGTGTAAATACCTGCATGGGTGGGTTTAACCTTCCCATCCTTTATATCTTGCAGATATTTGGCGCAGCTTCGCTTGAAGTGTCCCTTATCTTGGCAATAGAAGCATTGTGCTTCCTTTGGGTTCGAAGAAGGAGTAATGGGACCTTTCTTTGTCCCACTTGAAGAGGAACCATCAAGAGTCTTACCCTTGGTACCCTTTGAAGGGCTTTTCCTCTTCTTACCCTTCCCTTGCCCAATTGCAAGAATAGGGGTTGTTAAAGGAGTAGAAGTAGCAACCGCTTTACCCTTATGGCCATTTTCAGCTGTCCTTAAGAGTTCTTGAAGTTTGCTATGTGTGACTTCCTCCTTATTCATATGATAAGTCATACGAAACTGATCATAACTTGAAGGTAAGGAATGGAGAATGATGTCAATCGCCAATTCCTCAGGGAAGTCAACATTGAGCTTTAGCAACCGGTCAACAAACCTCTGCATCTTCTGCAAGTGACCGGTGATGGGTTCACCATCCTTCATCCTTGCGGTTATCATGGAGGAAATGATTTCATACCTCTCTTGACGCGCGCTCTGATGGTACCTTTCCATCAGGTCTAGGTGCAGCTCATAGGGGTAGAAATCTTCATAAGATTTTTGGAGTTGCGGAGTCATTGTGGCCATCATGATGCAGGACACCTTGGTGGCATCCTTCTCATGCGCAATGAACTCCGCAAGCTCTTCTGGAGTAGCAATGGCTTCATTAACAACCTTAAGCTCCCTATCAAGGACATATTCTTTGTCCTCATAGCGGGTAATCATCCTGATGTTTCTGATCCACTCATTAAAGTTGGATCCATCAAAGATGACCTTACCACACAAGTTCATTAGGGAAAAGGAGCCTGTAGGGTTTGAGCCAACAGCGTTATTGGAAGACATCTGGAATAAAAGGAAGATAAGTTTCATTAGATGATCCTACTCGACGAGTAGGATGAATTTGTACATGGACTCGGCGAGTCCTCCACATGAACTCGGCGAGTCCAGTCGACAGTGAGTAGTTTTTTCGATTTTTCAAGCAGTTTTGCATCAAGTATATAGAAAACAATCCTAGGCTCCGATACCACTGTTGGGTTTTGAGCATTCTAACACTTCCTAAGTGTACATGCAACCCTAATAACCTTGAATCTATGTTTTCTCTATATACATGCAAATTTCTTTTTCAAGGTTATTTCCTAACTAGCATGGCATGGGGAATATATGAAACATAAAAACTAGTAGAAATACATACCTTGTTGTTGCTTGGATTCCTTCAAGACTTTGTGAGCCTAGCACCCCAAATGTTGTGCCTCAAATGCTTCACACAACACCACAAACTTGGAATAACTTAAGAGAATACTTCTAGCACTCAAAATCGGTTATGCCCTCTCTAGTAACCTTACTAGGTCCGATTTCACTAGCCAAAGGGTCCCTTTTATAGTGGTGTCATAATTAGGGTTTTCACATGAATACTCTTAATTGTCATGACTCTTCATTTCTCATGACCCATGGGTTTGTAACTCCCATGGACTATCCATGGAGCTCCAAATAGTTACATCCATAACCCATAAACCATGGATCATTAATCCACCATAAAAGATTTGATGATTGTCATAATCAACCCTATATATTTAATTAGTCTCACTTTGATCACCAAATTAATACTAGATTAATACTTGATCAAATACTAATTAAGTAATACTATTATTAATATATTAGAACTTATAATATATTAATAACCATAAGTGCCATATTCTCTTATTTAGTCTATCCAAGTATTGCAATGCCATGCAACCCAAATGGACCATGTTGGGTCGGATCAAGTACATACCAAATAAAGTTATGGACTTAGACACTATATCCAACAGTTGCAACAAGTCTAAAAATGTACCAAGAAACATTGAGAACATAATTCAAACATTTAAAATACTATAGGAGTATTTTGTGGTACTATAACTAACTTATGTGAAAACTAAATACCCCTATTAGTAGGTCTATAATGACTAAGTGCATACGCTAAGGTTATACATAATTAAAGATATTATAGACTCGGAATCTATGACTATTGCTCTACTTCCTGTTCCTTGTTTGGTTGTGGAATTAGAGTAGAGTCATTTATTCAAAGGTCTATTATATATCAGATTATGTATAACTGGTATGCATTATGTGATCATAGAAGTGACTAATGAGGATCACCCGATATAAGTAATTATAGGATTAGACGTCTATTAATTATCTCTTCTACCCCTATTCTCGCACCAGCAACGTGATGGGAGCGCAACTACCAAGAGACCATATTCTTCATAACAAAGAAAATGGTGGTTGGATCAGAGAGAATTTCGAAGAGGATCTTGAAGAAATAATAAAGGAAGACCCCGACGAGACTTCCATGGTCCGACACCTCAATGAGTCATAGATTTACAGAGACAGAGTTAGGAACAAGTTCAACACCCTCCGTATGGCATCGATGGGGCTCCTACGACCTCAATAGAGGAGGATTTGTAGGCAGGGCTCTCCTTGTCATGGTACGCCGCATAACTCACTAGAGGGTGCAAACGCGAGCATCGGTCAGCCAAATCGTGGAGGTTGGAGCTACCACCAACATCACTGCAATTCGCCTTGGTCGCTTGGATGGAGGCCATGAACAGATCAGAAACCACATTAAAACCTTCAGAAGGAAGTGACCACAACTCGAGCCGAGATTAGAGAGTACCTGGAACGTCAAACAGCGTTAGAGAAAGAGCATAATCACAGCAGAACATCAAATGACATAATCCAGGGCAGGAGTTAGGTCGATGCAGGCTTTCATGCCTTCATTCTATGGCCCACGAAACCCCACCCACCACGAGTAGTGTGTACACTACTGACATACCATTACAGACTCAAACTCCTGGCGTGCGTTTCAATGCTTCCCCGTCATATACATAAGTTCGATCTTTCAAATTCAAAGACTATGCCGTTCAAGGGGTCGCGTCACTGCTGAAATTTTTTTCCATACCATAATGTAATGTGGACCTTCTGTAAGGTCAATCTTTCCAAAACCTTATGTACTAAACTATATAAATGAAATTAGCATACATTTTATTTCATTGGAAATTTACCAAATATGTCATAACTTGGTATTATAGACGATTCGTTTATGGTGCCTCTAAGATTGCTTAATGTATACCCCCAGGTTAGGTGTAATTAAGAGACGGTCGACTTAGAAATGGTGACTCCGCCCTGGGTCATGTTCCTTGTTTGGTTATGGGCCTAGGGCAGGCTCATTAACTTCAACGGCCTATTAAACCTTAACTATACACAACTAGTATACATCGGGTGATCTTAGGAGTGGATCAGGCATGGAACAAATCACAAGATTTCATTCGAGTCATTACTACTAAATTCATAAGTTTATTTATATAGACCTCTACTATGAATTGATTGCCACTTTCGAACAACAGGGAAATGCTATACTTAAAAACTAATAACCTAGTTTTACGACGCCCGACTAATTACCATTACTAAATGACTTATACCTAATTCGTCTTTGAAATTCTATAACAGAAAGATGCCACCTCGTAGGTCGGCTAGATACACTGGCGGAACACAAACAAATCCACCACCGCCGCCTCCCCAATATGATCATGTCATGTTCCAAGTTGCGGTCACAGTCGCGGTGGCAGCTCCTATGTCCCAAATCAGCACTGACGGTACCAGAAGCACAGGGAGTGGTATTAATAACTCCACTCAAAGAGAAAGCCAAGGGCGCTCGAAAGAGTGATCCTTTAAGGACTTCACCAATGGCAAACCCGATTCTTTCAGTGAAAGTGGGGGAGTCATCACACTAATGCAATGGTTCTAGAAGACCGAATCAGTCTTCGAAATTTGTGCATGCCCCAAAGCAAGCAAGGTCAAATTTGCAGCTTGCACTTTCTCTAGCCGAGTCCTTACTTGGTGGAACAGCCACGTTAAGTCACTGACGCTTGCAGTGGCTAACTCGTTAAGCTGGGAAGACTTAAAGACGATGATGCTGAAAGAGTACTACCCAAGGGGCGAAGTGCAAAAACTAGAGCAAGAACTATGGAATCTCAAAATGACAGGCTCTGACCTTGCAACTTACACCGACCGATTTTGTGATCTAGCACTCCTTTGTCCCACGATGGTCACTCCTGAGGAAAACAAGGTGGAACAATACCTCTGGGGATTGTCTCCCCAAATTCGAAACAACGTGTTGGCCTCAAGACCAACTACCTTTGACAGTTCCAAGGAGTTAGCACAACAACTCATCGACCATAGGTCCATCCATGACACTGTAACAACCACTCCTGAGCAAGACGGAGGGAGAAACAACAAAAGGAAGTTCTGGAACAACAAGAAGGACCAACCGGCCCAGGACTCCACCAAGAAGCAATAGACCATTGTTGTTCATGCTGCCACAACTCCTTCCACTCCAGCACCCATAAATCGATATGCTGGAACCCTTCCGAAATGCAACAAGTGTAACTTCCACCATACTGGGGTTTGTCGGGAGATGCATTGCAAGATTTGCAACAGGAAGGGGCACACTATCCGTTTCTATAGAGCACCAATACAACCCATCAACTAGGTCCCCAACATTAGAGCCAGCCCAACTTGTTACGAGTGCGGTGAAGCAGGACACTTTAAGAGAGACCGCCCAAGGACAAGGAATGTTGGTGACGGTGGAAGGGTGCTTATGATCACCGCAGGAGATACTCCCCCGGAACCACCCGTGAATAGCGGTACGTGCTTCTAACCGCCACATGTAGGTTTTAAATCCTTGCTTAGACTAGTGTCAACTTAGGGATTATCAGCCATAGATCTAGAGAGCATGACAAATCCGAGTAAGTCTTATCACGTATACAAAAACACAAGGTTTTTACTAGTGAATCTATGATGTTTAGTGTAAACATTATGGTCATATATCATTAAGATTCTAAGGACTTAGAATGTATAATTCCGCCTTATTTCCTGTTCCTTATTTGGTTGTGGGCTTAAGGCGGAGTCACTCATTCGACTGCCTTTGCAACCTTAATGATATACGACTAGTTTACACCAAGCGATTATAAAAGAACTGGTAGGGCTTATACTACCAACTTTGTCATTAATTGTCGAAACCCTTTTAGTGCTAATACTCACTAACTACAACCTGAAATATTCATAGTGGTAATAACGAGAATAAAACGGAGAGTATAAAGGCATTCGTAGAATACACTATCATTCCAAAACAATAACTCCTTTAAATCGACTTAGCTCAAGTTACAATAAGAAATTCCAAGGTCGTCATTTAACATCAGGCAGATTGGTCCCCGCCATACCAATTTCTTGTACTCCGAAAAGTACCCCCTGATGGGTTTTATCCATAAGAACATCCTATGTGCTCATACAAACCTTAATGCTTGGATCTAGGTTTCTCTATTATACATGCAATTCATCCAAGACTTCAAACCCTAGATCTAATATATGATAATCAAAATAACATATGAATTAGGGTTTAGATCATACCTTGATTGTTATGTAGCAATAACAATCTCAAATCCTTCTTGTATTGACTTTAGAAAGCTTAGAGTCACAAATGTCACTCCTCTAATGGTTCACAAACACCAAGAGCAAGAGGATGAAGAAGAGAAGAGAAGGAGGCTGCCCAAAACGTGTGGAAACCCTAGAGATCAAGTTCACCACGTTTTTGGGGCTTAAGGGTTCCTTAAATAGTGATGCTATTATGGTTATCTAACAAGGAAACCCTAATTTGGATGCTTAGGCCATAAGAAACCCATGAACCCCTTTCTTAAAGGCCTTTGGACGATTTCTAATGGGTTTCCCCATAGAATTCGTCCACCCTTTTAATATGGAGTCCATTAGCTCAATATTCAACTATCACACAACTGACAGTTCTAGTCCCTTAAGTTTAATTAATGTCTTTTAGCCACAAACATAATTCTTTATAATTCTTGACTAATATTAATTAAACAATATGATTTCTCCTTTAATATATTATTCTCATAATATATTAATAAATCATATTTAATCCTTTCTCTCCATAATTCATCCTATCAAGTTGCTTTGGTGAAGGCAACCTAAAAGGACCATGCACCATCGGGTCAAGTACATACCAAAATAGTTATGGACTTAGACACTAATCCAACAGTCTCCCACTTGGATAAGTCTAATAACTATTCCACGTATGACTTCAGATCCTGATCTGCAATCGTAGCTTTCCAAAGCCGCTGTCAACTCTGATCTTATCAGATGCGCATGTCCTTCAGATAAGGGATCATATATTCCTCTATTCTAGATATCGTATAAACTGAGACATGGATCTAAATCATTCTCTCTGTCTATGTACTGTTTCCCGAATTCAGATTTAGGACGAATGACAACAGACTAGAATTGAACATATCAATTTAGTCCCGGCTTGGCCAAGCGCTTAGGTGCCATCACTAAATCATCTAAGGGCCCACGGATATCGCTTTTATCCTACTTTGGATAAAAGGAACAGATAAACTTTGACTCAACGCTCGCTTGCACTCACTCACCAAATCACACACAACAATATGTTTTATAACACCAAGTTACTGGTACGTTTACATATTATCAATGTGCAACCGACTCGCAAGATACAACTCACACATCTCGGTTTCAAGAATATAAGATGTTATCGTCTCACCAATCACTCGTGATACAAATCCATGAAGTGATCTAAGTGAGCGTGGGTTTAATCCAATGCTCAAATCATATTCATAAGCACTCATGAACGTTGCAGCAAACAATTGCTTATGTCTAATACACTTTAGACAATCCACACACCAATTCACGACAATCTTCATTCATACCTACTTCCAACATATGAACGACTGTGGCCCGTTCGAATAATTTGACTGTTCTTAACCAATTAAATTATTTAGGAAGTCAAAACATGCAAAGTGAAACACAAGCATAATACTAATCCCATATGGCCTCAAACCTTTGAGTATAAATAAAACACCTTTTATTTGTCACCATATCGATTACTCATTATTTGTTGTTTCGGGTAATCAACTTCTTATTTGAATTATTACGACACCTATCCCATGCTCTTAGCATGCACACAATGTTTACCTATGGTCCTTAGTTTGTGAAATAGATCAAATGAACACATTTCCAATCACACTCATTTCACAACTCCCAATCCTTATCACAAGTGTAAGAATATCAAATTCTTGCTACTTATAGAATATGTTAGATTCTAAGATTTTATGCAATGATTCTTTTGTAATGTCACTGCACTAAGGTCACAATGACTATTGCCAATGAATTACAAAGCTCTCTATCGGAAATTGTTACAAGACAATTCCATAAATGTGATGTCTCTCACTCAAAGTACATTCCTTTGAACATCCTTCTTGCATAAAAGTTTCTAATCTAGATATAGATTCTTAATATCCAACTCCCAATATGAAAACCTTTCCATACTTACCATATGACAACTCATTATTAGTAGAATCTTATCTATTCATAATAATGTCGATATGCTCCATCCAATATCATACTTCCAACTACTCACAAGCGACCAATCCTTAGCAAGATTTGGATCGTCCTTTGATAGTTGTTTAATTATCTTAGTCAAAACCGATTCTAGTCCTTTTTCCCTCTAAATGCGCTAGACATTTGGAAAATTTTAGAACGGTATAGCATTTTCAATCTATCCTATACCCGAAGCATATGGGACATGATGCATAATATCTTACATAAAGATTTAATACTTTATCAATCTTCTGCCATAATATCTTATGTGTCACGTTCTTATGAATCGAATTATGAAGAGGAATGTCGTAATCATAATCGAAATTTAAGAACTCACTATGTATCCTTGACTAAGTTTATTAACATTCCATAACCTAAGCCTTTAGTCTTGAAATGAAGTACAATATTCTCTCCCTTAATTATAGAAAAACAATTATTCAACCCTTATAACTTTGCAAAGTATGACTCTTGTTTTCTATAATTAATATTGCTAACTTGTAATACTTGTCTTAATAATCATGCAATCATAACATTTATGCTCCCACTATCACGATGATTATTATAAACATAACACTTATGCTCCCACTAGCTTTGACACGTATTTAGAAACAGCTTAACTTTCAGAAAAACAATGCCTATTGAATTTCTTTAAGTTCATATTTCTAATACCCAATTCTTTGATAATCTTTTATCAAGACTTTATAAACGTATCACCTTTGCCTTAGATAGTTCATGTGTGTGTCGTAAACAATTCAGACTAATTGCCAGATCTCACAATTCGCATCATGGAAAGGGATACTATAACCATAATTGAATTTGAGAGTACAATTTTCACAATCATTATCTTCTTAAAATCTCTCTTAGTGAAAGCATTTCCTCACAGTCATTTTCATGAATGAGGGAATCTTATGACACTTAGATTTTAATGGTGTATGTGTTCCTATCCATGTGAGTTTGTCAAAAACAAGGTTTACGACAAATTCAAACTCATAGGGACCGAACTTTCTTAATCTTGATTTCTTGCCTTATGGTAACACGGCTGCCCACCATGTCTTCCAATTAGTTAAGCAACTCACCCTTTTCTATCAATGTACTTTTCATTGATCAAGTTCCTTGCCTTTTATGCATTCAAATGAGAACTCATAGGGCTCACATGCATAATTAACTCAATTGGAACGGTACAGAAATAAGATAATGTCAACACAGTAGGTTGTAAACCTCAACTCGTGTGCTAGTGATGATCGATAAGGTTTATTCTTGATTAGTTCTTGAAACTTTTCAAGCCCATTAAGACTCCCACTGACTCCTAGACATATAAGCATTTCTTGACAAACAAATATTCAAGAGTTAGTGTAGCTTTTATCAAGACAAAACACTTCACATAATTGGTCTTAGTTGGTCTTTGTCTTATCCAAGACATCACAACTTACCAATTTCAAATGTACAAGAATAAGAAAATCCTTTTCCAAATTCTACATTTGATGAATGTTATAAATGTTTTTAAAACTTGTCACTTAATATCACAATCTTAACTCTAAGACTTGTTTTTGGAACGAAGTATGATTGCCTTTTTGATTTAACCATTTCTTTAATTCTTGATTCCTCTTCTTAGACATACAATTACACTAAGACTCACATAAAGGGTCAATTGAGATATGGTTCTTAATCATTAAGACCTATCATAAAGCATAAAAGGTACTCTCCCTTCTTCTTAGAATAGAGAAACTTTTATCTTTCTACCTACTTGATTCTTCTTATTCGTTCTGCTATTGATTCAAACTTTTTCAATCAATTCAGAATTACACTTAATCTTATAAGTATAATCATATTTACTAAACTTTTAGTAAATCATGACGAATATCTTTGTTACTTTTGTGGTGGACTTGATCAACACACAACTTTGTGTACTCGATCTCCTAGTCCTTCACTTGACACTTTGTCTACGACTTAGTCCAATTTCCAAATATGAAATTTCTCATTCATCGTGCAACCAAGTTGCATGATTCCAAGTTTCTGTCCAATTGAAACTTGGGCGATGAGAAACTCTCCCTATTTGGTAAACTCATGACATTTCCATAAATAACATAATTAAGAATCTCATCCATTTGTTGTAGAACTATGCAAATATCAATTTTTCATAACGATTTCATTGCAAGGAAATAAATAATTAAAAAAAACGAGTCAAATCAAAATTTATTTTATTCATAAAGCAGCGGAAAACATTTTATCCTTACAATGCAAAATCAATTGAAAAACTATGTAATAAATATTCCTAACAACTCTATCATAACTTTCTAAGCTCAAAATCTAATCTTCAAGTCCATTCGATCGAGATCCATTTCTTTGTGATTAGACTCATTTTGCTTTTCCATCAAGCTTCCTCTCTTTTCACTGATCCTACAGAACATTCAAATTCAATCTTATCATATTATGTATTAAGAATCAATGAATAGGAACTCAATGGAGTTAGATAGTGGATTTTACCTGAAGCACAGCCATACTCTTTGACTCTCCCATCTTCTGGACTCTTCAGGCTCTTAGGGCAGACTTGTATCCAACACCCTTTCTCTTGGCAGCAAACGCAGGTCGTTCTCCTAGAACGTCCTCAGAAGCATGGTTGGTTGACTTTCCCAACAAATATGCTCCATTGGTTTGCCAAATCATTTCTGACTCAGAAGCAATGCGCATGTAAGTTAGGTCAATGAGGTTTGTGTCATGATCCATCATATAATACTTTCTTTTGAACTCATTATATGATACAGGGAGTGACTGCAGAACCCAATCCACAGCCAACTTATTAGGGATTGACGCACCCAACATTATCAACCTATTAATTGGTCGATCTTGTGGGTTAGGGAGAATAACGGGAGGAGGTGGAGGAAGTAAAGCATGATTTCTTGTTCCTCGATCGAATCGTGGAATATCATCTTCATGTGGAATTCTTGTTCCACAGGATTTAAGAAGACCATAGTTGTCGTACTTTGACATCTACAAAACGGGAGAAAATAAATTCAAGTTAGTTGATTGATTGAGTCCTTAATAAATCAGCCAAATGAGATATTAAGGCTAGGACCCAACACAATATTCTACAACCTAGAAAAGGGATGCCGTAATCTAGTTGCAGAATATTTGAAGGTAAGTGAATGACGATTCACTAATTTCCACCATTAAAAACGAAAAAGAAATTTAAATTTTAAATCTATGAAAACTCCTAGATCCTTTGAGATTCATTGAACATTTCAATGGCATGTTTAAATCTCGATATGCTCCTCTAGATTGTGACTGGGATGCCGAGGATCACAAAGCAGGTGTGAATAACCATGCAAACTTACATGGTGCCCTCACATGTTACAGTCAGCTATTTGATGTGCCGGTTAACCACACACGCTCCACCGAACTATGACAAACATTGAGTCACCCTTTGCTACCTTTTCTTAGAACCATTTAGTGTGCCGGTTAACCACACACGCTCCACTAACGTCTTCGCAAGGGCACAAAGTGTAATTTCATGGAATTGCATCAATTCACTTTTGCCTAAAGTAACTAAGATTGGGAATTTTATGAAAGCATTTAGTTACTTTTATACTTCATTACACTTATAATGGAAGGTTTCTGTCCTATCCTACCCGTTCGGCTAACGACCCTCCACTAGTCAAGAGTGCGGTGGGTAAGAGTGGATACCCATTCAATCGCCATTTTATAGGCAATTTCCTTAAACACCCCTTATAGACCAGCTTTGTGAATGAGGCCTACTAACGGTAAGACTGACTTTTACTCATACATATATATATATATATATATATATATATATATATATATATATATATATATATAATGTCAGACTTTTAATGTTAAATATAGTATAGGGTGTATTTTACACTTTTAAAATACTAGGTGGTCTAATTTAATAATTATACTTTTAATTTAATTAAATCGTACACCAAAACTTTATGGATTCACTAAATCTCTTTTAATTATACACTTTAATTAATTAATAAAACCATAAGGGTGTGATTTGAACTTTTCAAAACAATACTAGGGTTTTAGAATTTAATATTCATAAATTAAACTTTTAATCAACTTTTAAATTTCAAAACTTGAGGGCAAGTTTTGAAACATTTCAAAACATTAGGGTTTAACTTATTTAAATTTCAAAACCAAAACTTTTGATTCTTAATTTAAACTATAAAACCTAAAGGGGAAAAATTGAAACTTTTCAAACTTTGTCAAGAATATTCTAGATCACATAATTCAAATAAGGCAATTAACTATTAATTGGTGGTTATCTAATTAGATCTAGTTCAAATTCTTGCAAGATAATCATCAAATAGTTTCGATAATTTAACATTTATCAAATAAGGTAACAATTATCTAATTAGATGACCAAAATCTTTTATTTTGACAAGGAAAATCATAAGGGATTAACAAAATTCGAATTTTATTAATTTTAAACAATTATGGCAATTATCCTAAGTCAAAATTAGTAAAAATCCCGAAAATCCGCCTGTCTGACAGCTAAACTCGCCGAGTCCCCTTATGGACTCGCCGAGTAGGGGCCTACTCGCCAAGTCCACAATGGGACTCGCCGAGTACATCAGGCAGGAGGCAAAAAATCGATTTTGCAACATGAACAAACATACAAGGCATCAATACAACAGAAACCAAATAAGGCTCTGATACCACTGATGGGTTTTAGCCATAAGAACATCCTATGTGCTCATACAAACCTTAATGCTTGGATCTAGGTTTCTCTATTGTACATGCAATTCATCCAAGACTTCAAACCCTAGATCTAATATATGATAATAAATATAACATGTGAATTAGGGTTTAGATCATACCTTGATTGTTATGTAGCAATAACAATCTCAAATCCTTCTTGTATTGACTTTAGAAAGCTTAGAGTCACAAATGTCACTCCTCTAATGGTTCACAAACACCAAGAGCAAGATGATGAAGAAGAGAAGAGAAGGAGGCTACCCAAAACGTGTGGAAACCTTAGAGATCAAGTTCACCACGTTTTTGGGGATTAAGGGTTCCTTAAATAGTGATGCCATTAGGGTTATCTAAAAAGGAAACCGTAATTTGGATGCTTAGGCCCTAAGAAACCCATGAACCCCTTTCTTAAAGGCCTTTGGACGATTTCTAATGGGTTTCCCCATAGAATTCGTCCACCCCTTTAATATGGAGTCCATTAGCTCAATATTCAACTATCACACAATTGACAGTTCTACTCCCTTAAGTTTAATTAATGTCTTTTAGCCATAAACATAATTCTTATTAATTCTTGACTAATATTAATTAAACAATATGATTTCTCCTTTAATATATTATTCTCATAATATATTAATAAATCATATTTAATCCTTTCCCTCCATAATTCATCCTATCAAGTTGCTTTGGTAAAGGCAACCCAAAAGGACCATGCACCATCGGGTCAAGTACATACCAAAATAGTTATGGACGTAGATACTAATCCAACACCCCCATCATTCCCCAACTCTCGAAGTCCTGGTCAAAGTGCTAAGTTCGGAACGAAATTCCCACTAACGGGGGGATGATGTGACAACTGTCAATTTCCAGTCAAGTCAAATGGGTCGACTCAGTTAACCCTTGTGCACTAGGCCTTACGTTAGGTAATTACTATACTACTCGTTATTCTAGTGAGAAATCATCAATTGAAAAGTTCGTATATCTAGATTTCCTTAACCTAAAACTATGGTAAGTAATGAACCAAACCGATAAAACAATGTCACATACTCATCGGGAGTGTGTAAGATCCTTAAACATGGCTTAATAGGGTTTACGAACCTTGCACTACGAAGCCAAACACTCAAAAAGGTCACAAAAGAAGCCTCTCCCAATCTCTTTCACTCTATCGCTCTATTTAAAATCTCTCTCAAATCTCTCCCAAATCTCTCCAAGTATGTGAAATCTCTCCTAAATCTCTCTATGTATGAGAAATCTCTCCAAGTATGTGAAATCTCTCCCAAATCTCTCTAAGTATGAGAAATCTCTCCAAGTGTGTGAAATCTCTCCTAAATCTCTCTAAGTATGAGAAGTCTCTCCAAGTATGTGAAATCTCTCCCAAATCTCTCTAATTATGAGAAATCTCTCCCAAATCTCTCTCAAAAGTTCCTGTAACTTTGTATAGTCTTTCGGGCCATCCTGACCCTTAACCGAGTCAAAAACCGCTTGAAACAGGGTAAAAACGGGTAAAATAGCCTTAAGGACCTGAAACCCTTCTATTAGAAGCGAAGCCTCTTAGGACCGAAGGTCCCCTATAGGGACCGAACTCTACCGAGGACGAAGCAGAGACCACTAGGACCGAACTGAGGAGGAGAACCGAACCTTGCGTAGACCGAACCCGAAGCTGTCTGCACGCCGAACCCAAACCCTCCCCTTCGGACTGAACCCTCCGCCTTCGCTTCTAACCCCTTTTTGCTCCATTTCGCCTTCGGGCCCAGCAGCATTAGGGACCGAACCTCGGCCTAGAACCGAGAGCTCTCACAGGTAGGCCAAATTCACCCGGTTTTCAACTAGTTTTGCATTTTAAGTCCGTTTTTAATTATTTTAACACGGGATTTTCACCCAAAATCATATTTTAACATATAAAACCCCTTATTTCATAATTAATCACATATTTGGGTGTAAATCTTATCCAAGAAGAGTGGGTGAAGTACTTGAGGTGGAGTGTTGACTTCACTTTAGTTTATAACACAAGCAACCACCCACACCCACTCCATGACCAGCCCACACCCCCCACCATACCTGGTCATTCATCATCTTTTTCCCATCATTTCCCAACCCCATTATTTGTCTAAGGCTGAAATCTATCCTCTCTCCTAACACTCTCATTTTTCTCATTCTTCCACCAAAGATCAAACACATTTTCTCTCTCAATTCTCTCAATAAAATTCGAGATTCAAGGGCTTTCTTTCAAGGTTTTCTTCTACTCTTGGTAAGTATTATCATCCTCCATATGATTATTTCACTCCTTTCTACTCAAATATTAGATTTCTTACACAAACTCCTTCATATTGGTGTTAGATTCTCGAAATCCTCAAGGCATCTTCTAAGTGTTCTTGAGTAGAACACTTCTTTTCTTCAACATTCACACACTAAGAACTCATAAGGTGAGTTCATACCCCTATCTTTTCATGTTTTTTTTTAAGTTTTAAGGGGGGAATACAAGTTAAAACACCAAGGACACAACTAAACTCACCCAACAGCTTTCATCAGAAAAGTTTAACTCCATTCACAGACTGTTTTGGTCAACTTAAGCATTTTAGTATTCAAAACCGTATTAGGTTCAAATAGTTCAGTTTCATACCTTTAAAATGACTACTTTCACATCTCCCTACGATTTTTCTACAATTTATGGAGATTTTTACAAAACTGCCTATCATTTCAGAAACGAATTCGGACCAGTCTGTGAATATGAACATTTTAACACAAGTTAAAGACTTCCAAAAATCATAATAAAAATTATGAATAAACTAGATACATTTTATGAACTCTCAGAATTTATGGATTCAATTTTCGACATCGTAAGATTTTTGTGTGATTTTTCTAAAACAGTGCATAACGGTTAAAAACTAGTTAACGACTTATAACTTTCATAACACTTTTGTATTATGTTGAGAAAAGTGTATAACAATAAGTTCTAAATATAGAATGTATTTTCTGGTTAGTTTATCATCATAAACTGAAATTTAGTCATTCATGATAGGGATTCTTCACTCATTCGAACACATATAATAAGCTATAATAAGCATAGTTTATGGATTTTTACTACATGAGAAAGGTTTTACTCTCAAAACAAATGGGTTTTTCATATACTACATAATAGTAATAGTTTATGAACTCATAGCACTAATCTCTTTTCATAAAAGGGGTTCTTTTACATTACAAACGTTTTGGTTAAACTATAATAGGTATAGTTTATGTATCATTTATATTTCAAACTTATTTACCAAAGGTTTTCAGTTCAGTTCACGTAAATCTGTTAATGAATAAATTTGTGAGACATTTGCTTCGTGTTACCTTCATGGTAACAAAGTCAAAAGTTCTGTAAATTGTAACCAGGGTCTCTTGTAGGGAGAGCGTGATAGTTGTGTATAGATCTACATTGGGTCTGACAAGCCCGCACCTGAGCTGCTTGCAACAGCTAGACCGGCAGGTCTGAGGTGACAAGTGTCATTTAACTTGCGACGCCTGAAGAACATCGTATTACGAGGTCGTCTGAGTCATAGTATGGTTATAATAACTCACAGGTGGTATTAACAAAACATAAGATTTACGAGTTCTTACTTTTAAATTAAACGTGTTTATGTCGATTTAAACTTGCATAAATTACTTTTTGTATGGAAAAATACTTGTACATTTCGGTCTTGACACTTAAGACTACATGACTTTTATCAAAAAAATATTGGATTTTCTTTGGAAACATATTTCTGTTAAAACTACATTCATCTAGAATTATTAGGCTTCAGCTATAATTACTAAGTGTATGTCCTAGAGTTATATAAAAATCTAGTTATAATCGACTTAGAATTGGTGTGCCCGCCTTACCTCCTGTTCCTTTTTTGGTTGTCGACCTAGGGCAGACCCATTATATTCGACGGTTTATTTAATTTAAATTTTATATAACTTATATACACTGGGCGATTATAGAAGGAATCTACGGGTCTCTCTAGGGTACATTATCGCATAACATAGGAGCATTCACTTTACACTTAATAAAGAAAATATTGGCTTTTCTGGAATCATACTCTGTCGCTTTTATAAGGAAAACGGTTTCTTCCACAATCAAAACTATTATGAACTCACCAACTTAATTGTTGATACTTTTCAAAACTACTTATATTCTTAGGAAATCAGTGAAACAGGAAAACAACAACATTTTGAGGATGGGACGTTAAACCGTCAAACAGTTCATTTTGTCATCATAATGTAACTGATTTTGAAACATGTAAGCTTACCATGATGTAACCTTTTCAATTATATTTATGATGGTTGTATTTACTTTGAGCACTATTATATTCGTTGTTGTGATAATATACATGAAGTCCTCCGCCCCCGGACGTTTCCGCCATCCTTGGTTTGGGGGTGTGACAACAAGGTATTGGTGGCATGATCCTACAAATAATGTGATCGTTTTAGTTTTGAATTCATATCTAGGTGTTAACCAAAAGGTTATACATTGAAAAAAATGTAATATGATTGGTAACTCATGTTTTTTTTGTCAAACATTAATAGTTAAATGTTCATCTAGTCCACAATCTTCAGATGAAATGTTTTGACCTACATTTTCCACAACAGATCCATTCATATTTTTGTGGATGTAGTTAAGGTTGCTTGTAGTGATGGAGAAGATTCAGGGGTAGGTAATGGGATAGATGTATTTGTTGAGGATGCGGTATTTCGTTTAGGTAAGGAGGATGTGGCAGTTACTGTAGTTATTGAGTATGGTAGTGTCCATTAAGGTGTTGAGGTTGTGGTAGTAGATGTAGGTGTTGATGTTATGGTAGTCGATGCCGGTGATGAGGATGGTGTCAATGATGTAGGTGCTGAAGTTTTGGTTGTAGATTTAGGTACTAAGGATGATATTGATGGTCTCGTTGTAGAAGTTTTATATGTATTTGCTGAGAATGGTGTGGATGTTGTAAGTGATGAAGTGTTGGTTGTTAAGGATGTGGTAGTGATCGTTGGTTTTAATTATTTAGGTTTAGGTCTTTTGGCGCTAGATGTTATAGGTGAATAGGATGTGGTTGATGATTTCGAGAAGTGAACTTCTTCATCTAGTAGTTGGTTTAAAGTTCGAAATATCTTTCTTGCTTACAAATAAACAAAAACTATAGTCAATAACAATTTATTAAAGATGGTGAAATCTTGATGAGCAGAGAACAATCATAAAAAAAAATTATAGATAAAGGCATTAATACGCATGCATGCTATTAAATAAAACCTTTGAATAATATTGCTTTCTTCGTTTCTAGGTAATTAAAGTGTGCCAATCATAGATTGTGAAGGAAAAAACCAACATAGTTGTAATTTATGATGATGATGATTAGATAACAAGAAAAGATGATCATGACAATTGTAAATTAAACAAAAAAAAATTAGATGAGTGACAACCTATATCGTCAAAGTCAGTGCATAAACATAATGAAGAAATCAAGGTTTAGATCAATTATCCGTCGGAGATGATGACGGAAAATGTAAACCCTGTTTCTCATAATTTAACTTGCCCGAATATGCAAGCTTAACATGTGTAGGTTAGAGGGAAAGGATTTGCAAAATTTTTTGGGGCTCCACTAATGAAAAATTCAAACTAAACAAATTAGCGCTAAATATTTAGTAATTTAAATTTTTTAAAGTAATTCCAGTGAGATAGAAAGGGTAACAACAAGAAATAACAAAGGGTGAGGAGGTGTTCATACCTTAATTTTAATTTAAAATTATAAGCGAGAATTCAACAATAATAAAATGTACATCTTTCTGTTTCTATGTTTGAAAAAAAATATATATATATAAAAGACGTATGGGTCATGGGTCTTGTGGTAGTTGCTTATAATGTTAACGTAATACCCATGGATCACATATGGGTCATGGGTGGTAGTTGCTTATAATGTTAGGGTAATACCCATGGATCACATACGGGTCTTGGGTCATGTGGTAGTTGGTTATAGTGTCATGGTAATACCCATTGATGACATATGGGTCATGGGTCAATGTGGTAGTTTGTTATTGTGGTATTATCCATGGATTACAAGGAGATTCTCAGTCACTTCAATCTTGTCGAGTGGAACCACGAGGGTTTAATCTGATAGGCACTTCGTTAGGTTTGATACGTGAAAGACGAGGTGTACTTGGCTGAGTTCGGGTGGTAGTTGTAGTTTGTAGGCTACCGGATCAATCTGAGCAAGAATCTCGAATGGTCCGATGTATCGTGATTTTAGTTTTCCCCTCTTTCCAAATCGTAGCATCCCTTTCCAGGGAGAGACCTTTAATAACTCCAGATCTCCTACTTGAAACTCCAGAGGCTTTCGCCTTTTATCTGCATAGCTATTTTGTCGGTCTCGCGATGCTTGGATCCGTGCTCTAATGTGGAATATTTACTCAGTTGTTTCCTGAATGATCTCGAGTCCGGTGAGAGTTTTGTTAGGTGTTTGTCCTCTTGCCAGCTAGGTTTCTCCTACCTCAGCCCAACAGAGAGGTGATTTGCATTTCCGACCGTACAAGGCCTTGAAGGGAGCGACTATTATGCTTGTTTGGTAACTGCTGTTGTACGAGAACTCGATTAGGGGCAAGTGGGTATCCCATGCCTTGCCAAAATCTATTACACAAGCTCGGAGCATATCTTCTAATGTTTGGATAGTTCGCTCACTTTGGCTGTCAGTCTGAGGGTCCTAGGCAGTGCTCATATCCAGCTGGGTTCCCAAAGCTTTCTGAAGCGACTACCAAAATTGAGAGGTGAACCAACTATCCCGGTCATAGATATTAGATATTGGTACTCCATGTATTCTCACCACATCTTTTATGTAGATCCGTGTTAGTCTCTCCATCTTGTATGTCCCCTTTATTGGCAGGAAATGGGTGGATTTTGTCAATAAGTCAACAATTACCCAAATAGCATCCAATCCGTCTGTCGTCTTATGTAATTTGGTTATATAATCCATTGTTATTAATTCCCATTTCCACTCGGGTATTTCGGGTTATTTTAGTAGACCCGAGGGCTTTTGATATTCCACTTTAACCTTGGCACAAGAGAGACACTTGCCCACGTAAGCGACAATTTCCGCCATCATGTTAGGCCACCAATATTGTTGTTTAATATCTAGGTACATCTTATCGGAACCCGAATGAACGGAGTATCGCGTCTTATGAGCTTCTTTCATGACCGCGTCTCTGAACACCCCAAATTTTGAGATCCAGATCCGATTCATGAAATAGTAAGCTCCGTCCTCTTTAAAATTGAGATTCTTTTCCATCCTACGCAGTGATTCTGTGACAACCCGTAATTTGTTCCGTCACGGTAATCCATTTCCGTCAATAAAACCATTTGTATTTCAATTTTTCCGTTAATATTTTGGATTAGTTCATTTAAATTAAGACTTTTATTTCGACCTCATGAGTGTCCAAACCCATTAGAAACGCATGAAAATACTCTCGTTATTTAATTGGAAAAATTTTAGTTACGACTAAGTCGTAATTACGACAATTAATCGGGTACGACCATAAGCCTCGTTTAACGTCAGTATCGGGTAGATTTCCACCGAGCCACAAACTCAAGCCTTATATAAAGGATGAGTGAACTTCAATTTAGCTTTTTACCACCACCTCATAACTTTCTCTCTCTACTCTCTCTCTCTCTAAAACTCGACTTTGATCCAAAATCATCCATTTCAAGCTCCAATTTGGTAAGAAATCCATCCTAGCTCATAGTATAACATGTTTGCCTTTCAAATTCGTGTTTAAATCATGAAATAGGACCAAGAACTTGTGTTTACGGTCTAGGAACCTCCCCAAACCGTGAACGCCTATGAATGTGGTTTTGGAGCCCCAAAACCCTTCCAAATCACTTCTAGTGCTTAGATAAGGCTTAAGGAATTGCATGTACGAGATTTGAACACCAAAACCTTAACATTTGAGGGGTAAACATGATTTTATGGCCCAAGAACATGCTTGGACCGTAAACCCTCATTCATAGACCATAAACACATTTTAAGGTGTTAAATTGCCCCTTAAACACCTCCAAAAGCTTCCATGAGCTTCCAAGAGTGCCTACAAACTTATATTCCTTCATGAGATGCACCAAAACACACACAAATGATTCAGACTTGAGTTTATGGCCCAAGAACATTGTTCGACTATAAACACCCCTTCTTAGACCGTAAACACCTCCAAAGGGTGTTAAAGTGCCCTTAACACCTTGTATGGCTTAGAATTGGACCTAGAACTTTGTATGCTTAACCTACAACCACCAAAACACATGATTCATGGACAAACATGAGTTTACGGTCATAAACTCATGTGTTTAAGGTAGTAAACTCACCAAGAACATCTTCATAAACCGTAAACTCTTTTCCAAGGTCAATTCAAGTCCCGATCACTTCCTAAGCCTTTGATTCAACCCTAGAACCTTCCCTTGTGCATTGTAAGACCATTTAGCACCCAAGAACACTCCACCCATGAGTTTACAGCGGTAAACTCATGGGGATATGTTCTTAGGGCCGTAATCTCCATTAGGAGATTACTCTTGAACAGCAAACTCCATATTTAGGCCATACACCCCCTTAGATGCTACCCGGATCACTCCTAACACTTGAAATGAAGTGTTTTCGTACCTCGGAGTGTATATTCTTATCCAATTAGTAGTTCAAAGTCTAATTAGATACAATTATGTATCTCTTCATATTACATAGGAACCTCGCGTGTACTCAAGCCCCGAACTGACACTTAGCATCCAACCGACACATTTCTCGTCTGGTGAGTTCATACCCCTACACCTTTTTCCGTGTTTTCAATGTTTTCAGGGGGAATACAAGCAAAATTACAAGAATATCTTGTACTCAAACTTATTATTTCATTTGAATTGTTTCATTTTCCGTATGCTTTTAACAATTGAAACCGTATTAACCAACCGTTTGACTTGCAGAGTTAGTTTTCAAACTGATTGCAAACCTTATTACATAGTGTTAGATTGTATATTTCGCAAATGATTTTCCACTTCATTATTGTTAAAAGTCATTAAACTTAGAACTTTAGATACGTCCTTGGTAACACTCCACAGAGATACGCGAGTGGAGGACCCCTTTTTGTAAGTAGAACTTAAAACAGGATTTTCCGCATTATTACTTGTAAATTTGTTAATCTTAATAATTGGAGACACGTCCTCGGCAACACTCCACAGAGATACGCAAGTAGGGGACCGCCCCTGTAACCAGAATCTCCTGGAGGGAGAGCGTGACTTGAGTGTATAGATCTATACGGGGCTGACTACCCCGCACCTGGCTGCTAGCTACAGTCGAACCGAAAGTTTCAAGGGTGACGAAAGTCATAAAATGATATTGGACTTCTTATTGCCAGATCTAGTCTATTGTATGGTTATGGAACTCACAATTTAGATAACAGAGATTTACTTGTTGGTAATAATGAATTTAGTAAGCTAATAATCTTAAGAATTAGTTTACTTTCCACACAATAGTTTTATATACGTGTTAAAACTAATATACATTTCAAGGATAACCAGGCTTTCAGGAAACTTCACACAAACACTTTAAGTATGGTAGATACTTGTACATTACATTAAGATTCGATAACCAACCACATACTTTTAAGGAAAATAAGGGTTTTTCCTGAGATAACTGAACTTGTTCTTAACCAAATTGTGTAACAAATGGATAATTAAACTTTAATCATAAGAAAATATGGGATTTTCTTGGATAACACTTTTTTAGAAAACCAAAGGAAACTTGTTCATTTTCAGAAACAAACCACTTATGAACTCACCAACTTTATGCTGATATTTTCAATACTGCTTGTATTCTCAGGTTCTCCTTAGACAGGTATCCCGCGTTCTTTTGCAGATGATGGAGCATACGGAAGTCGCGTCTTTACTTTTGATTAAACTATCATATCTATAAAACATGTATTACCTTACTTTCAAGTAAATGTAATGATTCTATGTAATGTAATGTTTTGTGTTTACTATGCTTACTATGTACATTGGTTGTGATACTTTACATGACGTCACCTCCGCCCCGGAACGTTTCTGCCTTTGGTTTCGGGGTGTGACAGATTGGTATCAGAGCCCTTGTTTATAGTGAACTAAGTATGCCAAACCTTACATGGTATAAGACTATAAACACTAAGGGGACGAAGTGTTCTCAACTAATAGTATACTTTAAAATATAAGTATATTTCAAAAGTATACAAGAAAACCTAAACGTCATAGACCGTAACCTCGAGTAGAACAAAACATAAGTAATTGGGTGTGGTTACGCTGCGGTTAAACCTGGGCAATTTTGTAGTCATGTCTAGGGTCAATATAGCCTGATCAACTATATTCATTCGAGACACGGCCAACATGTGCTTGGGAGTGACTGTGGTATGCAGCATGCCTAAAACTTACCAAATATCCAAAAAATGAGTCATCGTTGCCACGAAAGATAAAATACTATGGGAGTATTTTAGCCAAAGTCGAATACGTTGTAGAAATTCGTTCCATGTGTTGATACTTATTCTTTCTTTAGCGATAATTCCCTTGTTTTGGTAGTTTTCCTATATATTATCGCTTAGTCGAACACTTTATCTGTCATAATGAGATATCTCTCGTTTCATACCTCATTATTCAATTCAGAGGATTTACCATCCTCTCCTTCCTAATCATTCTAGATCAATATGCCTCCAAAGAAAGGACCCAACTCAAGGAACAACAACTCTCCACCACCGTATCCTTCTCAATTTGACACTGTCCTATTTCAGGCAGCAGTTACTGCCGCAGTGACGACTGTAATGGCGCTCCTGAACCCCGACAGGTCCAGTGGACCAGGAAGTAACACCTATCCCCAAAACCATGAAGATGATCAGGAGCACCAGAATGAGCGTAATGAGAGTAAAAAGATTTTCTGGAAAAATCGAAAGGGTCAGAGTTCACAAGGACCCTCCAAGAAGCACAAAACAGTAACAGTTCAAGCTGCTACTACTCCTGTCGCTGTGTCTTCAGCTCAAGCACCTATCACTAGGTATGTTGGTAACCTCCCTTAGTGCAACAGGTGCAATTATCACCATCGTATCCCCGACCCATGTCGTGAAAAGCTCTGCAACAACTGTGGCAAGAAGGGCCACCTTGCGCGAAACTGCAAAGCACCGACTCAACCAACTAATCAAGCTTTTGGACCAAGTACCGATCAGGTCTGCTATGGTTGTGGAGAGGTCGGGCATTTCAATAGGAACTGCCCCAAGGCAGCAACAGCTAGCAACGCTGGAATAGCTCTGGCTATAAAGCAGGAGGAGGCAATTGCCGATCCTACCATCGTCGCGGGTACGTTTCTTCTCGACAATTCTTATACTCTCATCCTTTTCGAATATAGTGCCAAAGAAGTTTTATTAGTCATTCATTCAAGCGTCTTCTTAAACATAGTCCTCATCTAGTAACCATAAAATTTACCGTCGAGATGGCTAACGGTGAGAAAGAGAATGCTAACGACTTATTCATAGGTCATACCCTTACCCAGAACGATCATTCTTTTCCCATTGACCTAATGCCAGTTTCCTTAAAGAGATTTGATGTTAGCATTGGCATGGATTGGTTGAGTCCCAATAATGCTGATATCCTTTGTTACAAAAAATCCATCCGTCTTAATCACCCCTCTGGTCAGACTCTCATAATCTACGGCGATAAAGTAAGTTCCAATCTTCGCATCATTTCTTGCATCAAAGCTCAAAAGCTTCTACGAAAGGAGTGTCACGCATTCCTAGCTCATGTAATCAACGAGAAACAGGAAGTTAAAGACCTCGAGAGCATCCCCGAAGTCTGCAACTTTCCTGATGTCTTTCCCGAAGAGCTTCCAGGAATTCCTCCTGAACTTCAAGTCGAGTTTCGCATCGACCAAATTCCTGGAGCAAATCCTGTAGCCAAATCTTCCTATCGCTTAGCGACAGTAGAAATGTAGGAGTTATCCAGTCAGCTTAATGAGCTACTCCGCAAAGGGTTCATCAGACTGAGTTCCTCACCCTGGGGAGCCCCGATATTGTTGTGAAGAAGAAATATGGATTCTTTCAGATGTGCGTAGACTACCGCGAGTTAAACAAATTAACAGTCAAAAACCGATATCCTCTTCCTCGAACAGACGACCTTTTCGATCAACTTCAGGGAGCCAGTTACTTCTCGAAGATAGACCTCAGATCAGGGTACCATCAGCTTCGAGTTCATGAGAATGATGTTTCCAAGACAGCATTCAGGACTAGATATGGTCACTATGAGTTCGTAGTGATGCCCTTCGGTCAAACCACTTTCCTTGGTCACGTGGTAAGCGAGGAAGGTATACATGTGGACCCGTCCAAAAATCAAGGCGATAGAGAATTGGTCAGCACCGAAGACACCCATAGAAATCCGTCAATTTTTGGGTCTCGCTGGCTACTATCGCAGGTTCATCCAAAAATTTTCCAGAATCGCCAAACCCTTAACTACTCTGACACAGAGAGACTTAAACATGAGGAAGTGGCGATGGGTAGAGATGCTCAGTGTTTATGAGTGTGAAATCCGCTACCATCCCGGCAAGGCCAATGTGGTAGTAGGTGCCCTGAGCCGAAAGGAGAGTTCAAGCCGCAAGGCGAAGACATTAATGGTGACCATCCATTCCACTTGTCTACTCAGATCCGAGAAGCCCAGTTGGAAGCATTTAAACTAGAGAACGTGTTGAATGAAGCCTTGAGGGGAATGGATAAGAAACTTGAGATCATAGGTGACAGAGTTTACTGTTTCGTGGATCGAATCCAGACCCAAAAGTTCGGAAGTTTCAGGGAAGTCGTTATGAACGAAGCTCACAAGACCAAATACTCTGTTCACCCAGGTTCGGACAAGATGTGCCTAGATCTCAAGAAACAATACTGGTGGCCAAACATGAAATCCGAGATCGCTACCTTCGTGGGCAAGTGCCTGACTTGCGCCAAGGTAAAAGTCGAGTATCAAAAGCCCTCGGGTCTGCTCCAGCAGCCCGAGATACCTGAATGGAAATGGGAGATGATTACCACGGATTTCATCACCAAGTTACCCAGATCTCCGAATGGGTACGATACCATTTGGGTAACTGTCGATCGTTTAACAAAATCCGCTCACTTCCTTCAAGATGGAAAGACTCACGCGAACCTACATCCAAGAGATGGTCCGACCGCACGGTGTACCTATGTCCATTATCTCCGATTGAGATAACAGGTTTACCTCAAGGTTTTAGCAGTCTCTTCAGAAAGCTCTTGGAACTAAGCTGAACATGAGTGCAGCTTATCATCCTTGGACAGACGGACAGAGTGAGAGAACTATTCAGACCCTAGAAGACATGTTGGGAGCATGTGTCATCGATTTAGGAAGGTTGTGGGACACCCATTTACCCTTGATCGAGTTCTCGTATAACAACAGTTACCACACCAGCATCAAGGCTGCCCCGTTCGAAGCCCTCTACAGCCGTAAGTACAGATCCCCTATGTGTTGGGCCGAGGTAAGGGACACACAGCTAGCCAAGAGTCAAATCCCCGACAGTGCTCTCAGTAGTACGGAAATCCTCCGTGAAACCACCGAGAAGATCATCTAAATCAGAGAACGACTGCAAGCGTCACAAGATAGACAGAAGAGTTACGCCGATAAACGACGGAAACCTCTAGAATTTCAGGTAGGAGACTGTGTCCTGTTGAAGGTCTCGCCCTGGAAAGGCAATATACGTTTTGGAAACCACGGAAAACTTAACCCGAGGTACATAGAACCTTTCGAGATCCTCGCTAGGATCGATCCCGTAGCCTACAAACTCCAACTACCTTCGTAACTTAGCAACATCCATCCTGTATTCCACGTCTATAATCTTAAAAAGTGTCTATCCGATGAAACCCTAGTAATCCCTTTGATGAGACCGAAATCAACGAAAGTCTGAACATCATGGAAGAACCAATCGAAATCATAGATCGAGAGATTAAACGTACGAAACAAAGTCGTATCCCAATAAGTGAAGGTTCGCTGGAATGCCAAGCGAGGACCCGAGTTCACTAAGGAGCGCGAAGACTCGATGAAACAAAAATATCCGCATCTCTTTTCAATTATACGATTCGTATCTTAATTCTAAATTTCGGGACGAAATTCCTTCTAACGGGGGCATAATGTGACAACCCGTAATTTACTCCTTCACGGTAACCCATTTCCGTCAAAAAAACAGTTTGTATTTCAATTTTTCCGTTAACATTTTGGGTTAGGTCATTTACATTAAGACTTTTATTTTGACCTCATGAGTGTCCAAACCCATTAGAAATGCGTGAAAATACTCTCGTTATTTGATTGGAAAAATTTTAGTTACGACTAAGTCGTAATTACGACAATTAATCGGGTACGACCATAAGCCTCGTTTAACGTCAGTATGGGGTAGATTTACACCTGGCCACAAACTCAAGCCTTATATAAAAAATGAGTGAACTTCAATTTCGCTTTTTACCACCACCTCATGACTTTCTCTCTCTACTCTCTCTCTAAAACTCGACTTTGATCCAAAATCATCCATTTCAAGCTCTAATTTGGTAAGAAATCCATCCTAGCTCATAGTATAACATGTTTGCCTTTCAAATTCGTGTTTAAATCATGAAATAGGACCAAGAACTTGTGTTTACGGTCTAGGAACCTCCCCAAACCGTGAACACCTATGAATGGGGTTTTGGAGCCCCAAAACCCTTCCAAATCACTTCTAGTTCTTAGATAAGGCTTAAGGACTTGCATGTACGAGATTTGAACACCAAAACCTTAACATTTGAGGGGTAAACTTGATTTTACGACCCAAGAATATGCTTGGACCGTAAACCCTCATTCATAGACCATAAACACCTTTTAAGGTGTTAAATTGCCCTTTAAACACCTCCAAAAGCTTCCATGAGCTTGCATGAGTGCCTAGAAACTTAAAATCTTTCATGAGATGCACCAAAACACACACAAATGAGTCAGACTTGAGTTTACGGCCCAAGAACATTCTTCGACTATAAACACCCCTTCTTAGACCGTAAACACCTCCAAAGGGTGTTAAAGTGCCCTTAACACCTTGTATGGCTTAGAATTGGACCTAGAACTTTGTATGCTTAACCTACAACCACCAAAACACATGATTCATGGACAAACATGAGTTTACGGTTGTAAACTCGTGCGTGTTAAGGTAGTAAGCTCACCAAGAACATCTTCATAAACCGTAAACTCCTTTCCAAGGTCAATTCAAGTCCCGATCACTTCCTAAGCCTTTGATTCAACCCTAGAACCTTCCCTTGTGCATTGTAAGACCATTTAGCACCCAAGAACACTCCACCCATGAGTTTATGGCCGTAAACTCATGGGGATATGGTCTTAGGGCCGTAATCTCCATTAGGAGTTTACTCTTGAAGAGCAAACTCCATATTTAGGCCATACACCCCTTTAGATGCTACCTAGATCACTCCTAACACTTGAAATGAAGTGTTTTCGTACCTCGGAGTGCATATTCTTAACTAATTAGTAGTTTAAAGTCTAATTAGATACAATTATGTATCTCTTCATATTACATAGGAACCTCGCGTGTACTCAGCCCCGAACTGACACTTAGCATCCAACCGACACATTTCTCGTCCGGTGAGTTCATACCCTTACACCTTTTTCCGTGTTTTCCATGTGTGACAACCCGATATTTCAACTCTATGTAATGACCTAAAAAGTTAAGTATTGTAACCACTTTTGTGATAATGTAATTAACTTCGAAAATAAAATGTCCAAAAAGTTTCTATTTAATTACCTACTATGATAGATGTCATTAAACCGTGATCGTACGTAAAAAGAACTCCCAAATCCGACTTCGTATATTGAAGTTATGATTTTTCCAAGTTCGGCTTAGCGACAGACAGCTAAAAACTCGAATCGGAGATCGAACGACTTTTGACCGGAATGACCTAAACAAGAATCGAAGGTCTCGACAATGGTATTTCAGTGGTAAAAAGTCTGGCAAAAATAGACGTCAGATAAAGAAGTTATGAATTTCTAATGAAATTTTCTTAACGCGAATTTCTAAAAATAAATAATAAAAATAATTTCAAAATTTGCCGACGGAATCTAAACGAAAGTTGTAGAGCATAGTCTCACCTACGTGTGGATATAAAGAACGTCGAAAACGGAGTTCGTATCAAGAAGATATGAATTTTGAAGTTTGTTAAATATTAAAAATATAAATTTTAATATTTAGCCTTGGTATTATCCGAAGGAGGAGTCACCAGGTCGGGCCGAGTTACACCCAGCGTACCCTCGTACACCCAGCGTACTCGAGGCCTAGGCCTCGGATCGTCCATGTCTCGCCCTATGCGAAGCTAGCCCCTGTCCCATCCAAAGTTCGAGGCAGTCGAGGATCCGGTCATGAGTGACGCACGCGTACGCCCAGCATACCCGCGTACGCCCAGCGTACCGAGGCGGTTCCCACACCCTATAAAAGGGATGCGAGGGTTCCGAAGAAAAGGGCCATTCTCTCTCATTTCTCTTGCGTTGTTGCCTCGTTTTCCGTGCCCATGCTAACCTAAAGTCCTGGTCACTTTGCTCAAGTCCCGAAGGTCGTTTGTGCTCTCGAGATTCCCGAGAATCCCGAGAAAATCCGTTTTCCCGAGAAGAAATTCTGCTCGGTTTTCATCTCGCCTTTCTTCGATCTTTCAAGTGAGTTCATACCTCTTAATTAACCTTTTAAATGTTCTATAAATGCTTTTATATGCTTTCAAGGGGGGAATACAAGTAAGACACACGAGTATTATCGTGTGTTATATAAAAAATTATTGTACACTTTTATTTAACCGAATCATATGTGATTTATAAACTTTATAGGGAAGTCTCGTATATAAAATATATTACGATAACATTCTATCTTTTGAATTGTAAAATGTTGTCATATATGTATAAACTAAACATTTTGCTTAGATTACATGTATACGTGTCTATCTTAGACACTACAAAAATCTATACTTTCATAACAAGTGATTCCTTTTCTAGGTATTTCTAAACAAACAAGACACACTTTTAGAAAGCTATAATAGGTATAGTTTTACGAGAATATTGCTAACTATTACATACTAGAAAAAAAATTCAAGAAGTCACTTTCATATACAAGAACAAACGAACATTTTAACACGTAAATCTGTTTTTATACTAAGATTTGTGAGACATTAACTTCACGTACGTTCGAGTACACATTTCAAGTCCTGTATTATATACCAGAATCCCTTGGAGGGGGAGCATGGTGTTTGTGTATAGATCTGTACGGGCTTGACAACCCGCACCTTGACTGTTACCTACAGTCCACCATTTGGGGTGACAAACGTCATAACATTCCAACGCCTGAAGAACATTGTGTATAGGCATTCCGAGTCAATAGTATGGTTATAAAACTCACATGGGGTATTAAAAATACATTGATTTACGAGGTTTTCAAACATATTGGTTATTTTACATGTACATACATTTTCTAGAAACAAACATTTGTCTTGATAGAAGGCTACATTTATGTTAGTAGAAAATATGGGATTTTCTAGAAACAAACAAACAAAAACAAAACATTTCATTTCATACAAACATTGTCATTTAATACTTATGAAACTCGCCAGCTTAAATGTTGATCTACTCTTTCAAAACTACTTGTATGTCCCAGGGATTCAGTAATTACAGGTATCAAAACAGCTTTTGAAGAAGGGACGCTACGTCGTCAGTTTAAATTCATATTTTGACATCATATTGTAATTGGTTTTGAACATGTACTTTTAACAATGTAAACTTTCAATTATATATATGATGGTTGTGTTGCTTTCTTTACTATGTATTCATTTGTTATGCTACCACATGAAGTCATCCGCCCCCGAACGTTTCCGCCGTTCCGGTTTGGGGGTGTGACATACTTATGAAACTCACCAGCTTAAATGCTGATCTACTCTTTCAAAACTACTTGTATGTCCCAGGGATTCAGTAATTACATGTATCAAAACAGCTTTTGAAGAAGGGACGTTGCGTCGTCAGTTTAAATTCATATTTTTACATCATATTGTAATTGGTTTTGAACATGTACTTTTAACAATGTAAACTTTCAATTATATATATATATATATATATATATATATATATATATATATATATATATATATATGATGGTTGTATTGCTTTTTTTACTATGTATTCATTTGTTATGCTACCACATGAAGTCATCCGCCCCCAAACGTTTCCGCCGTTCCGGTTTGGGGGTGTGACACAATGTTTTCAGGGGGGGAATACAAGCAAAAGTACAAGAATATCTTGTACTCAAACTTATTATTTCATTTGAATTCTTTCCTTTTCCGTAAGCTTTTAACAATTGAAACTGTATTAACCAGTCGTTTGACTTGCAGAGTTAGTTTTCAAACTGATTGCAAATCTTATTACATAGTGTTATATTGTATATTTCGCAAATGATTTTCCACTTCATTATTGTTAAAAGTCATTAAACTTAGAACTTTAGATACGTCCTCGGTAACACTCCACAGAGATACGCGGGTCGAGGATAACTGAACTTGTTCTTAACCAGATTGTGTAACAAATGGATAATCAAACTTTACTCATAAGAAAATATGGGATTTTCTTGGATAACACTTTTTTAGAAAACCAAAGGAAACTTGTTCATTTTCAGAAACAAACCGCTTATGAACTCACCAGCTTTATGCTGATATTTTTAATACTGCTTGTATTCTCAAGTTCTCCTTATTTTGCAAATGACGGAGCATATTGAAGTCGCGTCTTTACTTTTGATTAAACTATCATATCTATAAAACATGTATTACCTTAATTTCAAGTAAATGTAATGATTCTATGTAATGTAATGTTTTGTGTTTACTATGCTTACTATGTACATTGGTTGTGATACTTTACATGACGTCACCTCCACCCCGGAACGTTTCCGTCTTTAGTTTCGGGGTGTGATAGATTGGTATCAGAGCCCTTGTTTATAGTGAACTAAGTATGCCAAACCTTACATTATATAAGACTATAAACACTAAGGGGCCGAAGTGTTCTGAACTAATAGTATACTTTAAAATATAAGTATATTTCAAAAGTATACAAGAAAACCTAAACATCATAGACCATAACCTCGAGTAGAACAAAACATAAGTAATTGGGTGTGGTTACGCTGCGGTTAAACCTGGGCAGTTATGTAGTCATGTCTAGGGTCAATATAGCCTGATCAACTATATTCATTCGAGACACGGCCAACATGTGCTTGGGAGTGACTGTGGTATGCAGCATGCCTAAAACTTACCAAATATCCAAACAATGAGTCGTCGTTGCCACGAAAGATAAAATACTATGGGAGTATTTTAGCCAAAGCCGAATACGTTGTAGAAATTCGTTCCATGTGTTGCTACTTATTCTTTCTTTAGCGATAATTCCCTTGTTTTGGTAGTTTTCCTATATATTATCGCTTAGTCGAACACTTTATCTGTCATAATGAGATATCTCTCGTTTCATACCTCATTATTCAATTCAGAGGATTTACCATCCTCTCCTTCCTAATCATTCTAGATCAATATGCCTCCAAAGAAAGGACCCAACTCAAGGAACAACAACTCTCCACCACCGTATCCTTCTCAATTTGACACTGTCCTATTTCAGGCAGCAGTTACTGCCGCAGTGACGACTGCAATGGCGCTCATGAACCCCGACAGGTCCAGTGGACCAGGAAGTAACACCTATCCCCAAAACCATGAAGATGATCAGGAGCACCAGAATGAGTGTAATGAGAGTAAAAAGATTTTCTGGAAAAATCAAAAGGGTCAGAGTTCACAAGGACCCTCCAAGAAGCACAAAACAGTAACAGTTCAAGCTGCTACTACTCCTGTCGCTGTGTCTTCAGCTCAAGCACCTATCACTAGGTATGTTGGTAACCTCCCTTAGTGCAACAGGTGCAATTATCACCATCGTATCCCCGACCCATGTCGTGAAAAGCTCTGCAACAACTGTGGCAAGAAGGGCCACCTTGCGCGAAACTGCAAAGCACCGACTCAACCAACCAATCAAGCTTTTGGACCAAGTACCGATCAGGTCTGCTATGGTTGTGGAGAGGTCAGGCATTTCAATAGGAACTGCCCCAAGGCAGCAACAGCTAGCAACGCTGGAATAGCTCTGGCTATAAAGCAGGAGGAGGCAATTGCCGATCCCACCGTCGTCGCGGGTACGTTTCTTCTCGACAATTCTTATACTCGCATCCTTTTCGAATATAGTGCCAAAGAAGTTTTATTAGTCATTCATTCAAGCGTCTTCTTAAACATAGTCCTCATCTAGTAACCATAAAATTTACCATCGAGATGGCTAACGGTGACAAAGAGAACGCTAACGACTTATTCATAGGCCATACCCTTACCCAGAACGATCATTCTTTTCCCATTGACCTAATTCCAGTTTCCATAAAGAGATTTGATGTTAGCATTGGCATGGATTGGTTGAGTCCCAATCATGCTGATATCCTTTGTTACGAAAAAGCCATCCGTCTTAATCACCCCTCTGGTCAGACTCTCATAATCTACGGCGATAAAGTTAGTTCCAATCTTCGCATCATTTCTTGCATCAAAGCTCAAAAGCTTCTGCGAAAGGAGTGTCACGCATTCCTAGCTCATGTAATCAACGATAAACAGGAAGTTAAAGACCTCGAGAGCATCCCCGAAGTCTACAACTTTCCTGATGTCTTTCCTGAAAAGCTTCTAGGAATTCCTCCCGAAGTTCAAGTCGAGTTTCGCATCGACCAAATTCCTGGAGCAAATCCTGTAGCCAAATCTTCCTATCGCTTAGCGACAGCAGAAATGTAGGAGTTATCCAGTCAGCTTAATGAGCTACTCCGCAAAGGGTTCATCAAACCGAGTTCCTCACCCTGGGGAGCCCCGATATTGTTGTGAAGAAGAAATATGGATTCTTTTAGATGTGCATAGACTACCGCGAGTTAAACAAATTAACAGTCAAAAACCGATATCCTCTTCCTCGAACAGAGGACCTTTTCGATCAACTTCAGGGAGCCAGTTACTTCTCGAAGATAGACCTCAGATCAGGGTACCATCAGCTTCGAGTTCATGAGAATGATGTTTCCAAGACAGCATTCAGGACTAGATATGGTCACTATGAGTTCGTAGTGATGCCCTTCGGTCAAACCACTTTCCTTGGTCACGTGGTAAGCGAGGAAGGTATATATGTGGACCCGTCCAAAAATCAAGGCGGTAGAGAATTGGTCAGCACCGAAGACACCCATAGAAATCTGACAATATTTGGGTCTCGCTAGCTACTATCGCAGGTTCATCCAAAAATTTTCCAGAATCGCCAAACCCTTAACCACTCTGACAAAGAGAGACTTAAACATGAGGAAGTGGCGATGGGTAGAGATGCTCAGTGTTTATGAGTGTGAAATCCGCTACCATCCCGGCAAGGCCAATGTGGTAGCAGGTGCCCTGAGCCGAAAGAAGAGTTCAAGCCGCAAGGCGAAGACATTAATGGTGACCATGCATTCCCACTTGTCTACTCAGATCCGAGAAGCCCAGTTGGAAGCCCTTAAACTAGAGAACATGTTGAATGAAGCCTTGAGGGGAATGGATAAGAAACTTGAGATCAGAGGTGATAGAGTTTACTGTTTCGTGGATCGAATCCGGACCCAAAAGTTCGGCAGTTTCAGGGAAGTCGTTATGAACGAAGCTCACAAGACCAAATACTCTGTTCACCCAAGTTCGGACAAGATGTGCCTAGATCTCAAGAAACAATACTGGTGGCCAAACATGAAATCCGAGATCGCTACCTTCGTGGGCAAGTGTCTGACTTGCGCCAAGGTAAAAGTCGAGTATCAGAAGCCCTCGGGTCTGCTCCAGCAGCCCGAGATACCTGAATGGAAATGGGAGATGATTACCATGGATTTCATCACCAAGTTACCCAGATCTCCGAATGGGTACGATACCATTTGGGTAACTTTCGATCGTTTAACAAAATCCGCTCACTTCCTTCAAGATGGAAAGACTCACGCGAACCTACATCCAAGAGATAGTCCGACTGCACGGTGTACCTATGTCCATTATCTCCGATTGAGATAACAGGTTTACCTCAAGGTTTTAGCAGTCTCTTCAGAAAGCTCTTGGAACTAAGCTAAACATGAGTGCAGCTTATCATCCTCAGACAGACAGACAGAGTGAGAGAACTATTCAGACCCTAGAAGACATGCTGGGAGCATGTGTCCTCGATTTAGGAAGGTTGTGGGACACCCATTTACCCTTGATCGAGTTCTCGTATAACAACAGTTACCACACCAGCATCAAGGTTGCCCCGTTCGAAGCCCTCTACAGCCGTAAGTATAGATCCCCTATGTGTTGGGCCGAGGTAGGGGACACACAGCTAGCCAAGAGTCAAATCCCCGACAGTGCTCTCAGTAGTACGGAAATCCTCCGTGAAACCACTGAGAAGATCATCTAAATCTGAGAACGACTGAAAGCGTCACAAGATAGACAGAAGAGTTAAAACAGGATTCTCCGCATTATTACTTGTAAATTTGTTAATCTTAATAATTGGAGACACGTCCTCGGCAACACTCCACAGAGATACGCGAGTGGGGTACCGCCCCTGTAACCAGAATCTCCTGGAGGGAGAGCGTGACTTGAGTGTATAGATCTATACGAGGCTGACTACCCCGCACCTGGCTGCTATCTATAGTCGAACCGAAAGGTTCAAGGGTGACGAAAGTCATAAAATGATGCTGGGCTTTTTATTGCCATATCTAGTCTATCATGTGGTTATGGAACTCGCAATTTAGATAACAGAGATTTACTTGTTGGTAATAATGAATTTAGTAAGCTAATAACCTTAAGAATTAGTTTACTTTCCACACATTAGTTTTATATACGTGTTAAAACAAACATACATTTCAAGGATAACCAGGCTTTCAGGAAACTTCACACAAACACTTTAAGTAGGGTAGATACTTGTACATTACATTAAGATTCGATAACCAACCACATACTTTTAAGGAAAATAAGGGTTTTTCCTGGGATAACTGAACTTGTTCTTAACCAGATTGTGTAACAAATGGATAATCAAACTTTACTCATAAGAAAATATGGGATTTTCTTGGATAACACTTTTTTAGAAAACCAAAGGAAACTTGTTCATTTTCAGAAACAAACCGCTTATGAACTCACCAGCTTTATGCTGATATTTTTAATACTGCTTGTATTCTCAAGTTCTCCTTATTTTGCAAATGACGGAGCATATTGAAGTCGCGTCTTTACTTTTGATTAAACTATCATATCTATAAAACATGTATTACCTTAATTTCAAGTAAATGTAATGATTCTATGTAATGTAATGTTTTGTGTTTACTATGCTTACTATGTACATTGGTTGTGATACTTTACATGACGTCACCTCCACCCCGGAACGTTTCCGTCTTTAGTTTCGGGGTGTGATAGATTGGTATCAGAGCCCTTGTTTATAGTGAACTAAGTATGCCAAACCTTACATTATATAAGACTATAAACACTAAGGGGCCGAAGTGTTCTGAACTAATAGTATACTTTAAAATATAAGTATATTTCAAAAGTATACAAGAAAACCTAAACATCATAGACCATAACCTCGAGTAGAACAAAACATAAGTAATTGGGTGTGGTTACGCTGCGGTTAAACCTGGGCAGTTATGTAGTCATGTCTAGGGTCAATATAGCCTGATCAACTATATTCATTCGAGACACGGCCAACATGTGCTTGGGAGTGACTATGGTATGCAGCATGCCTAAAACTTACCAAATATCCAAACAATGAGTCGTCGTTGCCACGAAAGATAAAATACTATGGGAGTATTTTAGCCAAAGTCGAATACGTTGTAGAAATTCGTTCCATGTGTTGCTACTTATTCTTTCTTTAGCGATAATTCCCTTGTTTTGGTAGTTTTCCTATATATTATCGCTTAGTCGAACACTTTATCTGTCATAATGAGATATCTCTCGTTTCATACCTCATTATTCAATTCAGAGGATTTACCATCCTCTCCTTCCTAATCATTCTAGATCAATATGCCTCCAAAGAAAGGACCCAACTCAAGGAACAACAACTCTCCACCACCGTATCCTTCTCAATTTGACACTGTCCTATTTCAGGCAGCAGTTACTGCCGCAGTGACGACTGTAATGGCGCTCATGAACCCCGACAGGTCCAGTGGACCAGGAAGTAACACCTATCCCCAAAACCATGAAGATGATCAGGAGCACCAGAATGAGTGTAATGAGAGTAAAAAGATTTTCTGGAAAAATCAAAAGGGTCAGAGTTCACAAGGACCCTCCAAGAAGCACAAAACAGTAACAGTTCAAGCTGCTACTACTCCTGTCGCTGTGTCTTCAGCTCAAGCACCTATCACTAGGTATGTTGGTAACCTCCCTTAGTGCAACAGGTGCAATTATCACCATCGTATCCCCGACCCATGTCGTGAAAAGCTCTGCAACAACTGTGGCAAGAAGGGCCACCTTGCGCGAAACTGCAAAGCACCGACTCAACCAACCAATCAAGCTTTTGGACCAAGTACCGATCAGGTCTGCTATGGTTGTGGAGAGGTCGGGCATTTCAATAGGAACTGCCCCAAGGCAGCAACAGCTAGCAACGCTGGAATAGCTCTGGCTATAAAGCAGGAGGAGGCAATTGCCGATCCCACCGTCGTCGCGGGTACGTTTCTTCTCGACAATTCTTATACTCGCATCCTTTTCGAATATAGTGCCAAAGAAGTTTTATTAGTCATTCATTCAAGCGTCTTCTTAAACATAGTCCTCATCTAGTAACCATAAAATTTACCATCGAGATGGCTAACGGTGACAAAGAGAACGCTAACGACTTATTCATAGGCCATACCCTTACCCAGAACGATCATTCTTTTCCCATTGACCTAATTCCAGTTTCCATAAAGAGATTTGATGTTAGCATTGGCATGGATTGGTTGAGTCCCAATCATGCTGATATCCTTTGTTACGAAAAAGCCATCCGTCTTAATCACCCCTCTGGTCAGACTCTCATAATCTACGGCGATAAAGTTAGTTCCAATCTTCGCATCATTTCTTGCATCAAAGCTCAAAAGCTTCTGCGAAAGGAGTGTCACGCATTCCTAGCTCATGTAATCAACGAGAAACAGGAAGTTAAAGACCTCGAGAGCATCCCCGAAGTCTACAACTTTCCTGATGTCTTTCCTGAAAAGCTTCTAGGAATTCCTCCCGAAGTTCAAGTCGAGTTTCGCATCGACCAAATTCCTGGAGCAAATCCTGTAGCCAAATCTTCCTATCGCTTAGCGACAGCAGAAATGTAGGAGTTATCCAGTCAGCTTAATGAGCTACTCCGCAAAGGGTTCATCAGACCGAGTTCCTCACCCTGGGGAGCCCCGATATTGTTGTGAAGAAGAAATATGGATTCTTTCGGATGTGCATAGACTACCGCGAGTTAAACAAATTAACAGTCAAAAACCGATATCCTCTTCCTCGAACAGAGGACCTTTTCGATCAACTTCAGGGAGCCAGTTACTTCTCGAAGATAGACCTCAGATCAGGGTACCATCAGCTTCGAGTTCATGAGAATGATGTTTCCAAGACAGCATTCAGGACTAGATATGGTCACTATGAGTTCGTAGTGATGCCCTTCGGTCAAACCACTTTCCTTGGTCACGTGGTAAGCGAGGAAGGTATACATGTGGACCCGTCCAAAAATCAAGGCGGTAGAGAATTGGTCAGCACCGAAGACACCCATAGAAATCCGACAATATTTGGGTCTCGCTAGCTACTATCGCAGGTTCATCCAAAAATTTTCCAGAATCGCCAAACCCTTAACCACTCTGACAAAGAGAGACTTAAACATGAGGAAGTGGCGATGGGTAGAGATGCTCAGTGTTTATGAGTGTGAAATCCGCTACCATCCCGGCAAGGCCAATGTGGTAGCAGGTGCCCTGAGCCGAAAGAAGAGTTCAAGCCGCAAGGCGAAGACATTAATGGTGACCATGCATTCCCACTTGTCTACTCAGATCCGAGAAGCCCAGTTGGAAGCCCTTAAACTAGAGAACATGTTGAATGAAGCCTTGAGGGGAATGGATAAGAAACTTGAGATCAGAGGTGATAGAGTTTACTGTTTCGTGGATCGAATCCGGACCCAAAAGTTCGGCAGTTTCAGGGAAGTCGTTATGAACGAAGCTCACAAGACCAAATACTCTGTTCACCCAAGTTCGGACAAGATGTGCCTAGATCTCAAGAAACAATACTGGTGGCCAAACATGAAATCCGAGATCGCTACCTTCGTGGGCAAGTGTCTGACTTGCGCCAAGGTAAAAGTCGAGTATCAGAAGCCCTCGGGTCTGCTCCAGCAGCCCGAGATACCTGAATGGAAATGGGAGATGATTACCATGGATTTCATCACCAAGTTACCCAGATCTCCGAATGGGTACGATACCATTTGGGTAACTGTCGATCGTTTAACAAAATCCGCTCACTTCCTTCAAGATGGAAAGACTCACGCGAACCTACATCCAAGAGATAGTCCGACTGCACGGTGTACCTATGTCCATTATCTCCGATTGAGATAACAGGTTTACCTCAAGGTTTTAGCAGTCTCTTCAGAAAGCTCTTGGAACTAAGCTAAACATGAGTGCAGCTTATCATCCTCAGACAGACGGACAGAGTGAGAGAACTATTCAGACCATAGAAGACATGCTGGGAGCATGTGTCATCGATTTAGGAAGGTTGTGGGACACCCATTTACCCTTGATCGAGTTCTCGTATAACAACAGTTACCACACCAGCATCAAGGTTGCCCCGTTCGAAGCCCTCTACAGCCGTAAGTACAGATCCCCTATGTGTTGGGCCGAGGTAGGGGACACACAGCTAGCCAAGAGTCAAATCCCCGACAGTGCTCTCAGTAGTACGGAAATCCTCCGTGAAACCACTGAGAAGATCATCTAAATCTGAGAACGACTGAAAGCGTCACAAGATAGACAGAAGAGTTAAAACAGGATTCTCCGCATTATTACTTGTAAATTTGTTAATCTTAATAATTGGAGACACGTCCTCGGCAACACTCCACAGAGATACGCGAGTGGGGTACCGCCCCTGTAACCAGAATCTCCTGGAGGGAGAGCGTGACTTGAGTGTATAGATCTATACGGGGCTGACTACCCCGCACCTGGCTGCTAGCTATAGTCGAACCGAAAGGTTCAAGGGTGACGAAAGTCATAAAATGATGCTAGGCTTTTTATTGCCATATCTAGTCTATCATGTGGTTATGGAACTCGCAATTTAGATAACAGAGATTTACTTGTTGGTAATAATGAATTTAGTAAGCTAATAACCTTAAGAATTAGTTTACTTTCCACACATTAGTTTTATATACGTGTTAAAACAAACATACATTTCAAGGATAACCAGGCTTTCAGGAAACTTCACACAAACACTTTAAGTAGGGTAGATACTTGTACATTACATTAAGATTCGATAACCAACCACATACTTTTAAGGAGAATAAGGGTTTTTCCTGGGATAACTGAACTTGTTCTTAACCAGATTGTGTAACAAATGGATAATTAAACTTTACTCATAAGAAAATATGGGATGTTTTTGGATAACACTTTTTTAGAAAACCAAAGGAAACTTGTTCATTTTCAGAAACAAACCACTTATGAACTCACCAGCTTTATGCTGATATTTTTAAAACTGCTTGTATTCTCAGGTTCTCCTTAGACAGGTATCCCGCGTTCTTTTGCAGAAGGCGGAGCATATGGAAGTCGCGTCTTTACTTTTGATTAAACTATCATATCTATAAAACATGTATTACCTTACATTCAAGTAAATGTAATGATTCTATGTAATGTAATGTTTTGTGTTTACTATGCTTACTATGTACATTGGTTGTGACACTTTACACGACGTCACCTCCGCCCCAGAACGTTTCCGCCTTCGGTTTTGGGGTGTGATAGATTCGTTTATGGCGTTCTCCGGTTTCAAGGCTTCCGGTTGAGCCTCCTTGATTTGTGAAGATAGGTGGGAATGGATGTTCATTGTTAGTGTTTTTACTCGGCGGTCCGAGTATTCTTTTCTGCTTAAGGCATCGGTCACCATGTTAGCCTTGCCTAGGTGGTACCTGATCTTGCATTCATAGTCGTTTAGCAACTCGACCCATCGCTACTGCCTCATATTTAGATCTTTATTATTCAGGATGTGCTGGAGACTTTTGTGGTCTGTGAAGGTGGTGTACTTTGTACCGTAGAGGTAGTGCCTCTATTTTTTTAGGGCGAAGACCACAGCTCCCAACTCAAGATCATGGGTGGTATAGTTTACTTCGTGAGTTTTCAATAGCCTGGATGCATAAGCTATCACCTTTCTGCGCTGCATAAGCACACAGCCTAATCCTTGTTTAGAAATGTCACACCTCAAAACCAAGAACAGCGGAAACGTTCTGGGGCGGAGGACGTCATGTACAGTATCACAACAATGTAAAGTAGTAAACAAGCAACAACATCATCCATTGCATTAATAATATAATTATTATACAAGTGTGTTCTGTCAAATTTTGATAAACACTAAAGCATAAATCAAAATGAAAGATGAGTCTTCAACGAGCTCCATCTTCCCTATTCCTTGCATCGGTTCCTGTCTATGATGACCTGAGGATACAAATAATTTTGAAAGCGAGTATCAGCTTTGAAGCTGGTGAGATCATAAGTATTTTAGTGTCTTAATTTGTATGTAAGAATTTGTAAGTTTATGAACTGTAAGTATGGAAAATGTATATAAATTGTAAGTATTGAAAATGTATATGAACTGTAAATGTAAAAATGTTTGTAAAACAACCCTAAACATTTGAAAAACCCTAGAAATCCCTATGATTCCTACTATTATATAAAGCGTGTCTTCTACCAAGACCTAACTGTTCTCAATGTAGTCTTCTACCAAGACTTAACTGTTCTAAATGTTCGTTTCTTGTAAAAGTGTGTAATTTTCCCAAGTGTAACTATCATTTACAAAATATAGTTTTTACATTTAATGTTTAAGTGAAATGATCACTAAAATGTGAAAAGGGAAATTAATGTAGTACTATAGTGTTGTAATATAGGAACTATTGCTGTACTAACTACCTTAAACCAGATTTATATTAAGGCATCATGTGATTAATTGCAACATACTATCGACTGGTAACAACGACATACGAATGGCGGTAAAAACAGAATGACGTTTGGCACCCGCAGACCAGCAGGTCCGGCTGTAGCTAGCAGCAAGGTGTAGGATAGTCACTCCAGTATAGATCTATACGCAAACTCACGCTCTCCCTCCAAGAGAATTTTGGCTACAAATCAGGCCGTGACATTTAAGGCATGCTCCGATACAGTGGATCACAATTTTATTAACGTATTAATGTAAGTGTAATGTACGGAAATGTTCTACGTGTGCTAGCTGTAATGTGTGTTCTCTCTCTATCTAGCAAGTATAGTAATGTACTGTAATGTTCTAGAAAGTATTGACTCATGAATGAACTGACTCGTTGTATGATATTACATTCTAGTAATAGTTCTAGTTTCTTCCTAAACTACCCATATGGTAGTTTACTAGTAATCTAACTGGTACGTATGAACATGGATGTATACCCTTGCTACCCAAGGGCATGGGATGAACTGGAAGGACCTTTTATGACTACATATGTACACATGATATATAACTAATATTTAAACGACCTTCGGACGAATACCCGATATCCCAACAGACCACATCCAAATCGAGGAAAAGGAAACAGGGTGGATAGCCTTCCTAAGTCTTTTAAACATTACTTATATAACTATACATATAGAGCCATGCAATTTATAATATAAAATCATAAAATAAGTTTTGTAAAACCTTTCAACATAATTAATATCTAAGAAAAGATCGACTTGATGTCAATCTATAAAACGGTTTGAAAGCATGGGTTTTATAAAACAGTTTAAGTATTCATAAACATTTTTTTGAAACACAGTTGTAAATGAGTTTGAAATGAAACATAAAGAGTAAAATGTACAGTTTAATAAGGAGTTTTAAACATATAAAGTATTTATGAAAATCATTTGAAGGAAACTGTTTGGTAAAACGGCTAATGAGTAGTAAATCATTTGAATGCTGCTTATTAATCACATGTGATTGATATAATAAGTAGCAAGATTCTACTTGTATCCCCCCCCCCCCCATAAAACATTTAAAAATAGTTAAAACATTGATTAAGGGGTATGAACTCACCTGTTATGGGTGATACGGATGAACTGAAGAGGTAGGACCGCTAGGTGTCAAGTGAAGTCTTGAACACACTCTATGATCCTAATTAACATATAATTTCACATATATGTAACAAATTAGTCTATAAACAACTAATAAACAAGTCAATACACCCTAGGACATGCTAAACACCTTTATCAAGTGTTATTAGCCTCTAGGATTGCATCTAAGTGATTGTAGGGGAAGCTATTGTGTGTAGGGCTCAAGGAAAACTCCACCATGAAGTTCACGACCTTAACAACACTACCAAATGAGTTTACGGCCATGAACTCATGAGTTTACGGCCGTGAACTCATACTTATGTGTCCATTTGATGTTTGATGCTCTATAAGGCCCTAATAAGCATTTCTACTTAATGGCTTGGTCTATGGAAGAGTTTAGGGCATAATATATCTCCTTTTAGGAGTTTACAGCCCTGGGACCATATTCCCTTGGAGTTTATGGCCGTAAACTCCCTTGGGAGGGTGTTTATGGTGTTTTCAAGTCTCTAAATTAACTAGGAACTAAACTAGGCTTCTGTACTTGGCTTTAGAAGAGTTTATGGCACCATTTGGAACTATTTTATGGGGTTCACGGCCCTAGAGCCTTTTGGGCCGTTAACACCTTACTCTTTGTGTTCTAAGTGTGTTAGCTAGTCCAAAACACATTAGGGTACTTGTCTAAATTACCTTCTTGGCTTAAGGAAGGTTTTTAGGGGGTTTTGGCACCTAAAAATGGAGTTCATGGCCCAAGAACTCTCTTGGCCGTGAACTCACTTCTAGCCATGAATCTTAATTTATTTGTGGTCTAAAACATGTAATGGTAGTTCCTAGGTTCATTCCCGAGGCTTTGAGGGACATTGGGACACTTTTGACCCTTAAAATGGAGTTTAGTCTCCGCGTGTTCTTGGGCGGTAAACTCCCAAATCTTGGGGTCTTGATCCGATTTTGATGTTTTCTAGTCATATACACACTAGCATACAAGCCTAAGGTAGTTACCTAACATGGGGAAAAGACTAGGTAGCATTTAAGCCACATATAGGAGTTCACTCTCCAAGAACGTTCTTGGGCGATAAACTCCCGAATCTCACAGATTTGCTATGTAATATAAGTTATTAAGCACATTATAAGCATTATAAGACAACTAGAGAAGTGTACTCACGATTTGGGATAAAAACCCGAAGATCCGTGAGAGAGAAAATGGCTTTTCTCTAGTTGGAAATGTAACTAATGACATAATTTGGTTCAGAATTCTATTTATAGTCCTGAGATGTTTTTGGCAGAAAATATTTTTATTCCCGAAATGTTTTCTAATATAACAGAGTGTTGGAATAACAGTGTTGCACGAAACCCTGGTGCATCCACTCTCCTGATATCTCCTTTAGTGTAAATCCTGAAAAACTACCAAACTTATACTCGAAGTCTGCAATTTCATTGAAACTATTCTAACTTCTATTGGCTTGATATGGTTTGTTCATAATGGAAATTTTGGGTTGTCACATCATCCCCCTGTTGAAGGGAATTTCGTCCCGAAATTAGAATTTAGGCAAGGAAGTAGGTACAAATGATCGAGTCGTGAGGAGGAAACTTCCTAATTGATTGGTTCTAGCGCACCTAAGTGAAATCGGGTTCTCGGTTGGAATCCCAACGAACCTTCACTAACGGGCGATGGCGTTGCTTCGTCCACTTGACCTCTCGATCGAGGGTCACTACGATTCTAATACGAAGGCGAGGATCTCGACAAGTGGACTTACAAGAGTCCTAACGGAAAGGTATGGTTTCATGATTGAGACGCGAAGAGTAGAATGTACTTTACTGAGTTCGCGGAGTAGATGTCGTTTGCGAGATACAGGACCGATTCTGGTAAGAATTTCGGAGGTCCAATTTATCTTGGATTTAGCTTTCCACGCGATACAAAGTGTATTAAGCCATTCCCAGAGCGAGACTTCCTAAAGAACTTGGTCACTCACTTGGAATCTCCAAGGTTTCTTTTTCTTGTTTAACTTCCCAGTCAAGGGCCACTCCTTGCTGGGTCAAAGTCGAAAGGGTTTATGTGATTTGCGAGGGTTTTTGGATGAACTATGAAAGTAGGTCTGTAAGACTTGGAATTTGGCGAATGACTGTCGGTGTCTCTGGTGTCGACAAACTCTCAATGATTTTGACAAATTGTAAGGGTACTCAAAATTTCCCACATCACTAACAGTGTGTTATAGAAATTTGACTCTTCAATTTCAAAACTCGTGCCTAGAGAACTTCACGAAAAGTTCCTCTGAAGGAAATGTTTCCATGGGTTTCTTCTTACTAAGAGGGTAGATAAGTAAGTCATTACATGGAGAAATGACGAACTGATCCAAGTAAGAAAGATGTACCCTACTCGTTTAGCTCATGAAAGCTATGGGCGTATTGGTCCTATCTGAAGGGTATCATTACGGACTCGAAGTGTCCGCATCGAGTTCGGAAGATAGTCTTCCGGACATCCTTCCCTAACACTCGAACTGGTGATATTCAGATCTCATATCCATTTCTGAAAGTAATTCTTTCCTTGCGTTTGCTCAACCATTTCATCTATGCGAGGCAGAGATAACAATTTCTAATGAAAAATCTTGACGGAGTCCTCGATATTCGAGGCACATACGATGCAATTCGTTGATCTCTGGGAGAATAAGACTGGTGTTTCTCCAGGGTGAGAAGCCTAGTCTTCTTATTCTATCGCTATGCAGTTCGTTAAGTTGTTTGTACTGTTCTGGTATCTCCGTAGGTGTTTAGACTATAGGGCGATCTGTTTACAAGAGTCGTACTGGGTTCTAAGTTTGTTCACATGACGATGCGATTGCTCGTAGGCTTAGGCAGTTCTCCGTCCTGAAGTTCATATTAGAATTCATACCTGGTTTCACAATCACAATTTCGTGTATATGAGTCGTATATAATTAAGATTGAAAAGGTAGTCGAATAACTGATTCTTCTTTAAGCTCACATCCCATCGGGGAAAAAGAAGTTAAAGTGGAATCATCAATTCTAAACCTGTAGAACCTTGATTATATATCACTCTTATGCATACATTCCTCAGTGATAGATCAATCGTATAAATCCTTGGATTGAACTTGACGTACTGCACGAGTGGTACTTCAGGGATTTCTTCGGAAAGAAAATAACTAAGAGGTACTCCTGGCATGAGTACTTCGGTGTTCTGATATAACGGCTTCACTGGAAAAGGGATCTAGAAGAAAGAGATATACGTATGAAGTTGATTGTTTCTTGATGACGACATGATTCTGTTAGCACGAATGATAAGGATTTTGTGAGCAATTCTGGTTGACCCTAGATGTACTTCGATTGTTCAATCAAAGAGTAAGAGTATGTTCTCGAAAGGTTGACCTACATCTTTATGATGCAGTCCTAGTACGGAATGGAAGTATGTTCGCGAAGGTTTGACCTACATCCCTATGATGTAGTCCTAGTAATGGGTAGAAGTACATTCGTAGAATGGTCTAAAGACGTTTGTCGTTCAAGCCGAGGTATCGTGGGTTGGTGAATAACAAGATCCAACCACTTAAAGACACATGGAAATGTCTCCGGAGCTAAATTACTATAGTCCAATGACTTGACTAAAGCAGGTTTCAGATAGACTCCAATGAAAGTATGATAAGAGTACTTGATTAAAGAATGACACAGAAGTTAGCCGGCTGTCAATATCTTTGATATTTACGACGTAAAGTTTGGGAAAATGACCTTGTAAAGGTCTTACATCATATCCAGAGAAGATAGTTCTTGACAGCATAAAGACCTAACCAAATTACTTATAGTACAAGATAATTTCATAGAAAGTGCCACATCGGGCATAGACAGAAAAACGATTACTTTCTAACAAGGGAAGTAAGGTAAAGAATCTACTACTGACAACGGTCATCCCTCAGGTGAAATCTCAGTTCAACCAGTTGACGTTCCACATCAAGTAGGTGTCTTTTGTACACCCTTTGGCGTACTCAGAGCTTTATGACTTCGGCTCGTGATTCAGCCAGTGCTTGCAGCAGGGTTTCATGGTTTCTCTCTGATCTCTCGCGAGCATCTTCTAGACGAATGGTGTGGAGGATATGCCTTCTAGCATCGGTGACAACTTCGGTAATCTGATATAGGGCCGTCCTGCCTTGAATCTCATTTCGGGCCACTCTGCGGACCAAGATTGGCAAGATTTTATATGCTGAGCCCACATTGCTCAGGTCGTAAAAGCTTCGGTCGCCATTAAATGGCATGGGCTGATCTTGTCCTTGGCTCCATGTTTCCAAGCATTCCACCCACTCAGGGGTCGGGCCATGAAAAATCGGACGAAGGTTAGGAATTGGAACGGGAACTGCCTGGGGTAGGTTCTCAACCTCTGGTTCGGAATTAGCATCGTCCGAAAGGTCTTCATCATGGTGATCATTCAAAGGGATCGGATGATCATTCTCTGGTTCTTCTCCAAACCAACCAGCAATGACCTCATTCGGGAGGTACTGATTGTCGTGGCGATGGAGTCCAGCCATGTTATTTATGCGAGAATTGGGGTAAGAAATAATTATTAGACGAACTATCTAGATAATTATTTAGAAAATCTTCATCAGTTACATCGCTATTTGTGAAGTGCATACCAGTTATATGTAATCGAAACAGGATAGGCCTTCGAATATGTGACCTTAACTCCAAATTCACACAGAATCGGGGTAAAGTAAAATTTCACAGATTCTAAGTCTATAACATCCTAATTACATATATCCTTAGTGTATCCACTTAGCAACTATCAACTTAGTAATGAAGATCCCGTTTTAGTTCTCAAGTATAACGTACCTATAGTAACACCAAATACTCCTATAGTATTTTAAGTTTAATGTTATGTTCTATTGTTCTCATTGTGGTAGGGTTGGTAAGATTTTAGCATTGTTGCAACCACACAACTACACTTAGGCACATGCTAGTCAACCCTCGGATAATATAGGTGATTAGGCTATATCTTCCCAGTTTTGAACATATGTCTCTAAGCCCACTTGCCTTGCCCAACAATCGTAATTTTTTTGTACTGTCCTAGTGACACTGATTTTAGTATGAATGCAGGCACGTATACTTTATTAAATATTTTATTATTTAAAGTATAAACTCTTGGTCAGAGTATTTTTAATCCCTTATGTATTTATAGTTAGTATATCTTTTATGAGTTGATATACTTAATTCACTATAAACAATGCTCTGATACCAATCTATCACACCCCAAAACCAAGAACGGTGGAAACGTTCTGGGGCGGAGGACGTCATGTACAGTATCACAACAATGTAAAGTAGTAAACAAGCAACAACATCATCCATTGCATTAATAATATAATTATTATACAAGTGTGTTCTGTCAAATTTTGATAAACACTAAAGCATAAATCAAAATGAAAGATGAGTCTTCAACGAGCTCCATCTTCCCTATTCCTTGCATCGGTACTTGTCTATGATGACCTGAGGATACAAGTAATTTTGAAAGCGAGTATCAGCTTTGAAGCTGGTGAGATCATAAGTATTTTAGTGTCTTAATTTGTATGTAAGAATTTGTAAGTTTATGAACTGTAAGTATGGAAAATGTATATAAATTGTAAGTATTGAAAATGTATATGAACTGTAAATGTAAAAATGTTTGTAAACGTTTGAAAAACCCTAGAAATCCCTATGATTCCTACTATTATATAAAGCGTGTCTTCTACCTAGACCTAACTGTTCTCAATGTATTCTTCTACCAAGACTTAATTGTTCTAAATGTTCGTTTCTTGTAAAAGTGTGTAACTTTCCCAAGTGTAACTATCATTTACAAAATATAGTTTTTACATTTAATGTTTAAGTGAAATGATCACTAAAATGTGAAAAGGGAAATTATTGTAGTACTGTAGTGTTGTAATATAGGAACTACTGCTGTACTACTACCTTAAACCGAATTTATATTAAGGCATCATGTGATTAATTGCACCACACTATCGACTGGTAACAACGACATATGAATGGTGGTAAAAACGGAATGACGTTTGGCACCCGCAGACCAGCAGGTCCGGCTGTAGCTAGCAGCAAGGTGTAGGATAGTCAATCCAGTATAGATCTATACGCAAACTCACGCTCTCCCTCCAAGAGAATTTTGGCTACAAATTGGGCCATGACATTTAAGGCATGCACCGATACAGTGGATCACAATTTTATTAACGTACTAATGTAAGTGTAATGTATGGAAATGTTCTACGTGTGCTAGCTGCAATGTGTGTTCTCTCTCTCTATCTAGCAAGTATAGTAATGTACTGTAATGTTCTAGAAAGTATTGACTCATGAATGAACTGACTCATTGTATGATATTGCATTCTAGTAATAGTTCTAGTATCTTCCTAAACTACCCATATGGTAGTTTACTAGTAATCTAACTTGTACTTATGAACATGGATGTATACCCTTGCTACCCAAGGGCATGGGATGAACTGGAAGGACCTTTTATGACTATATATGTACACATGATATATAACTAATATTTAAACGACCTTCAGACGAGTACCTGATATCCCAACAGACCACATCCAAATCGTGGAAAAGGAAACAGGGTGGATAGCCTTCCTAAGTCTTTTAAACATTACTTATATAACTATACATATAGAGGCATGCAATTTATAATACAAAAGCATAAAATAAGTTTTGTAAAATCTTTCAACATAATTAATGTCTAAGAAAAGATCGACTTGATGTCAATCTATAAAACGGTTTGAAAGCATGGGTTTGATAAAACAGTTTAAGTATTAATAAACATTTGTTTGAAACACAGTTGTAAATGACTTTGAAATGAAACATAAAGAGTAAAATGTACAGTTTAATAAGGATTTTTAAACATATAAAGTGTTTATAAAAATCATTTGAAGGAAACTGTTTGGTAAAACGGCTAATGAGTAGTAAATCATTTGAATGCTGCTTATTAATCACATGTGATTGATATAATAAGTAGCATGATTCTACTTGTATCCCCCCCCACCATAAAACATTTAAAAATAGTTAAAACATTGATTAAGGGGTATGAACTCACCTGTTATGGGTGATACGGATGAACTAAAGAGGTAGGACCGCTAGGTATCAAGTGAAGTCTTGAACACACTCTATGATCCTAATTAACATATAATTTCACATATATGTAACAAATTAGTCTATAAACAACTAATAAACAAGTCAAGACACCCTAGGACATGCTAAATACCTTTATCAAGTGTTATTAGCCTCTAGGATTGCATCTAAGTGTTTGTAGGGGAAGCTATTGTATGTAGGGCTCAAGGAAAACTCCACCATGAAGTTCACGACCCTAACAACACTACCAAATGAGTTTACGGCCGTGAACTCATGAGTTTACGGCCTTGAACTCATACTTATGTGTCTATTTGATGTTTGATGCTCTATAAGGCCCTAATAAGCATTTCTACTTAATGGTTTGGTCTATGGAAGAGTTTAGGGCATAATATAACTCCTTTTAGGATTTTACGGCCCTGGGACCATATTCTCTTGGAGTTTACAGCCATAAAATCCCTTGGGAGGGTGTTTATGGTGTTTTCAAGTCTCTAAATTAACTAGGAACTAAACTAGGCTTTTGTACTTGGCTTTAGAAGAGTTTATGGCACCATTTGGCACCATTTTATGGAGTTCACGGCCATAAAACCTTTTGGGCCGTGAACACCTTACTCTTGGTGTTCTAAGTGTGTTAGCTAGTCCAAAACACATTCAGGTACTTGTCTAAATTACCCTCTTTACTTAAGGAAGGTTTTTAGTGGGTTTTGGCACCTAAAAATGGAGTTCACGGCCCAAGAACTCTCTTGGCCGTGAAATCACTTCTAGCCATGAATCTTAATTGATTTGTGGTATAAAACATGTAATGGTAGTTCCTAGGTTCATTCCCGAGGCTTTGAGGGACATTGGGACACTTTTGACCCTTAAAATGGAGTTTACTCTCCGTGTGTTCTTGGGCGGTAAACTCCCAAATCTTGGGGTCTTGATCCGATTTTGATGTTTTCTAGTCATATACACACTAGCATACAAGCCTAAGGTAGTTACCTAACATGGGGAAAAGACTAGGTAGCATTTAAGCCACATATAGGAGTTTACTCTCCAAGAACGTTCTTGGGCGGTAAACTCCTGAATCTCACAGATTTGCTATGTAATCTAAGTTATTAAGCACATTATAAGTATTATAAGACAACTAGAGAAGTGTACTCACCATTCGGGATAAAAACCCGAAGATCCGTGAGAGAGAAAATGGCTTTTCTCTAGTTGGAAATGTAACTAATTGCATAATTTGGTTCAGAATTCTATTTATAGTCCTGAGATATTTTTGGCAGAAAATATTTTTATTCCCGAAATGATTTCTAATATAACAGAGTGTTGGAATAACAGCGTTGCACGAAACCCTAGTGCATCCACTCTCCTGATATCTCCTTAAGTGTAAATCCTGAAAAACTGCCAAACTTATACTCGAAGTCTGGAATTTCATTGAAATTGTTCTAACTTCTATTGGCTTGATATGGTTTGTTCAGAATGGAAATTTCGGGTTGTCACAAGAAGCGTTGCAATACACTACGAAATCTCCCGTTCCTTCTGGAAAAGATAACACTGGAGCACTGCAGAGGCTCGTTTCAGGGTTTGAAAAGCAGCTTCTTGTTTGTCATTCCAGTTGAAGGGTACGCCCTTCTGGGTTAGAGTGGTGAGGGAATTGGCGATCTTGGAGAAATTCAGAATGAACCTTCTGTAATTACTAACAAGGCCCAAGAATTGTTTGATCTCCGTTGGCATTCTCGGGGTTGCCCAACCCTCAATAGCTTTGATCTTGGAAGGGTCCACATGTATCCCTTATTCATTGACTACATGTCCCAAGAAATTCACCCTGCGAATCCAGAATTCGCATTTGGATAACTTTGCGTAGAACTTCTCCACCCTTAGAGTTTCCAATACCTGCCTTAGATATTGGTTGTGTTCTTCCTTACATCATGAATAAACGAGTATGTCATCGATGAAGACGATTACGAAGTTGTCAAAGAATGGTCGGCAGACTCGGTTCATGAGGTCAATAAAGGTTGCAGGTGCATTTGTTAGACTAAAGGGCATTACCACAAACTTGAAATGTCTGTAGCGGGTTCGGAAGGCAGTTTTGGGGATATCTTCTTCTCGGACCCGTAGTTGGTGATATCCAGACTTTAGATCTATCTTTGAAAAATAACTGGCTCCTTGAATGCGAAGCTGCCATATTTACCTGAAAGATCACAACGATTTAAAAGTCAAAATGTATGACTATAATCCAGGTAAGTCCACTACCTAACTCTATTAAGTTCCTATTTATAGATTCTTAATATATGATGTGATAAGATTGCAATTTTATGTTTTGTAGGATTGAAGCAAGAAAGGGAGCTTAAAGGAAGAGTAAGTTGAGTCTGTTCGCGAAGAGATGGATTTCGATTGTAGGGTTTGATGACCAGATTTTTGAGTTGCTTAGGAGTTATGATAGATTTCTTAGGAATATTAGTGACATAGTTTTCATAAGTATTTGTATTGTAAGGACAAGTTTTTCCGCGATTTTAGAATTACTTTAAATATCAAAGAAACTCCTATAATACATTATTTATCATATGCAATTAAGAAATTTTAATTATTTATAATTACATATAATATTCAATGGATCATTCCCTTCTTTTTAATACCGGTTCACTATTAGGATGATTCTATCATTCTTCTATATTATTTCCCCAACCACCTATACTTCTTTTTTTATTTGTAAACATAAGGACATTTATTAAATAATACTTAAAATTACATACAAACGTCATAATTTCTAATAATCTCAAATAAAATATACAACTACTTCATAAAAATTCTTTCCTATTTTTCTTTAAAAAATTCTATGTATTAACGTATTTAAATAAATACATTGTATAATATATATTATCTAAAGATTAAACATGTCATTGAAAAGTTCAATGAATCTCAAAAGATGTAGGAGTTTCATTTAAAACCTAATTCGTTTAAAATTTCATTTTCATGGTGGAATTGGTAAATCATCATTTACCTACTAACAAATAGTTTACGGTTGGATTACGACATCCCTCTTCCGAATTGTAAATTATTATGTTGGATCCTAGCCTTAATGTTTCATTTGGGTGTTATATTAAGTATTGAATCAACGAACTTGAATTTCTCCCTTTTATATATGTCTAGTTCTGACAACTATGGTCTTCCCGAATCTTGTGGAAAAAGCTTTCCTCATGAAGATGATGTTCCACGTTTCAATCAAGGAACTAGAGATCATACTTTACTTCCTGCACCTCTTCCAATAATTCTCCCTAACCCACGGCGTGACCCTTACTAATCTAACCTATTTGCTTATTGTTGCTGAATCAGCAATGATTTGGAGCACCGGTCAAGCAAATTTTATGGGAAGATCAATCTCCCAAACTTCCATGGACATTGACAATGGCGACATTGGAAGTCCAGAAAGGTTTTCTCTTCCCAGTGGAAAGGGATCGGCCAAGGTCAAACCGTTAGACAAAATGGTAAAGAGAAAGGCTAAGTCTGAGATTGTCCCGTGTACCATTCCAAAATAGTATGTTTGTTTCTATTGCCAAGAGAAGGGGCATTGGATGTGAAGCTGCCATATTTACCTGAAAGATCGCAAGGATGCAAAAGTCAAAATGTATGACTATAATCTAGGTAAGTCCACTATCTAACTCTATTAAGTTCCTATTTATAGATTCTTAATATATGATGTGATAAGATTGCATTTTGATGTTTTGTAGGATTGAATAAAAGAAAGGAAGCTTAAAGGAAGAGTAAGTTGACTCTGTTGCGAAGAGATGAATTTCGATTGCATGGTTTGATGACCAAATTTTTGAGTTGCTTAGGAGTTATGATAGATTGCTTAGGAATATTAGTGACATAGTTTTCATAAGTATTTGTATTGTAAGGACAAGTTTTTCCGTAATTTTAGAATTAATTTAAATATCAAAAAACTGCTATAATACATTATTTATCATATGCAATTAAGAAATTTTAATTATTTATAATTACATATAATATTTAATGGATCATTCCCTTCTTTTTAATACAGGTTCACTATTAGGATGATTCTATCATTGAAACCTCTATTTTTTCAGTTAGATAAATATATCATTCTTCAATATTATTTCCCCAACCACCTATACTTCTTTTTTATTTGTAAACATAAGAAGGTTAATTAAATAATACTTAAAATTACATACAAAAGTCATAATTTTTAATAATCTCAAATAAAATATACAACTACTTCATACAAATTCTTTCCTAATTTTCTTTAAAAAATTATATGTATTGCAAAAGAATGTATTTAAATAAATACATTTTAGTTGGTTAAAGTTTTTGGATTCACGTTTATCATTAGCACTTGTTTATCGAAATTTAGTTTAAATTTATCGGAATTAGTTTATATATAACCCTTTTTTCAAATAACCATAATAAATTTGTAACAGAGTAGTTAAAAAAACTTAGTTATTTGGTTTATATCTGAATAGTAAGTTTTTTATAAAATGTAATTTAAATTTAGTGGTCGTACAAATTTCTAGTAATCGGGGGCCTCTACTTTTATTTTTTCCCTGGGTCCAAAAATTATTTGAGAAGGTCATGCCGCCATATAATCATTTGTGATTAGGCATATCCCGTTGTTACTAGTACGTTGTAACGTTAGAACGACAAATTAAAGATATACGGCTAAAATTGAATCTCAAGATCTCTAAATTTTTAGAATCTCAAATGAACAATTATATATATATATATATATATATATATATATATATATATATATATATATATATATATATATATATATATATATATATATATATATATATATATATATATATATATATCACTAACTTTTTTGAGATCAATAGGCTAACAAATCAACCATTAAATTACAAGTTGTAATATACTAAATTGGACGCACTTGTACCAAATACAAAAACTCACTTAACTTCTTGTTTAAGTTTTATTAGTCTTTAGTCCTTAATTTTTATCGAAAAAAAAAACTATATATATATATATATATATATATATATATATATATATATATATATATATATATATATATATATATATATATATATATATATATGTGTCTCCTACAGAATCGAGAATGGTGTCCTTAAGGTCAACCTAACGGGCGACTAGCTGAGCTATCCAAATAGTCCTATTGAAAAAGAAAATAAGGGCATAAACAGAAAGAAAATCCAGAGCATTACTCTTTAAATAGATGATAAAAGAAATAATGAAATTTTTATTTGACAGAATTATGGTTAATCACACTAAAATGATATATATTACATAGGTAATGATATATATATATATATATATATATATATATATATATATATATATATATATATATATATATATATATATATATATATATTGGTGATGTGCACAATGCACAAATGTGCATGTGTATAGTTATGACACTTCTTTAAAAATAGGAAAAAGTTCACAAATGTGCATGTGTATAGTTATGATGCGCACATATACATGTTTCTATCTGCGCACACATGCATATTTTTTATCTGCGCACACATACATATTTTTGTTTTTGCACAAATACATTCTTTATATTTATATGTGTAATGTTTGCATAAGCACATTCAATTTTTTTTTTTTTTTTTTTTTTTTTTTGAATTTTTTTGATGGATAGGTTAGAAAAACATAACTAAAAAACATATAACGAACAATTCTCAAAAACATTAAAATATATATATATATATATATATATATATATATATATATATATATATATATATATATATATATATATATAGGGGTGTAAGTGAGCCGAGCTACTCGGGATCGACTCGTTAAAAGCTCGACTCGAGATCGAATTAAACGAGCCCGAGCCGAGCTCGAGCCTAAATATGAGGTTCGTTTATTAAATGAGCTTGAGCCGAGCTTCAATTAATGGGCTCGCGAGCCTAAACGAAACACACACACACACACACACACACACACACATATATATATATATATATATATATATATATATATATATATATATATATATATATATATATATAGGCTCGATTAGGCTCGCGAGCCCACTAAATTGTTCATGAGCCGAGCTCGAGCTTCATTTTAAGGCTCGAATCGAGCTCGAGCTTCCTCAAATTAAACGAGCCGAGCTCGAGCTTTGTCAGGCTCAGACTCGGCTCGGCTCGTTTACACCCCTATATATAAACAAACAAAATGATGTAGAGCCCAGAACAATCTCTTGCCAAAACAAATTTCAATTATTAATTCATATTTACATTTACCATTTTCTTAAATTAATCATCTCAAATCCAATAAATGTTCTTGATTCTTCTAAATCAATCCTAAAAAATTTATAGAAATGTGAGATATTATAAGCGTACACCTTGTATACATATCTCAAAACTCTAATCGTTTGCATTTAACTTTTGAAAATCATTCATTCCTTAAATTGGTAAAGCAAAAAAACAAAAGAATAAAAAGGAAAACATAAATTATTATTATTACGTAGGAACATGGATTCAACAAATAATCACAATGAGACACAATAAATCATAAAAGTGGCAATATTCCACTTATTGGCATTTTCACTAGTACCTTGTGCACACCAATTTTGACATGTTTCTTTCACTTTGACCAACCATAGTATCAAAGATGTAATTACAAACTCAAGAATCACTTTT